>NC_071394.1:112954701-113272610 GCF_022682495.2 Desmodus rotundus
GGGGTGTTGGAAATGCTGATTCCTGGGCTCCATCCCTGCAGATTCTGCCCCAGTACAAATTCCTTCCCAGGAGAGTAGGAAATACAAAACACAGAGCTTTTGAAACACTGGGTGTTTTCTAAGACAGGTTTTGACAATATCATACATGGAAATTCTGAGAAGAGGTATTTATTCCTTTTATACAGAATTAGATGGTCTTTCTAAAGATGGGGCATTTGCAATTGACCTTCTTGAAGAATTTGCACGATTCTGTTTATACATAAAACACTGAAAGGACAGAAAAGAATATGCATGCAAAAAATGAATGCTTAGATTTTTGGAAATGCAGAGGCCAAAACAAGCTACACATCAGGTAAGGAGAACAATGTGAGACAGGTTTCAGAAGGGTTAAGAAACAGGGAGTGGTTTTACAGAGCTTAGGATGAAATATGGAGAATTTTGTAAAACAGTAAAACTGTAGGTGAATTAGGAGCAGCACCTGCACTGTACTGACCACCTGGATAAGGAGTTTGGAAGCTCTGTGTCAGAAAATAAGGGCCACTGGAGCATGTGTGTGCTGGCGGGTGGGAATCCTGTCTGTGGCTACGCATTGGGACAGCAAAATGCCAGTTGAATTGGGAGCATGAGAGAATGAAGTCAGGAAACTCATTAGAGACCATTAAAGCGGTTCACACAAGAGATAAACAATGCACACTGCTGACAGTGAGGGGTCGAAGGAGGGACACTTGATCATGCTTTTGGGACTATGTGTGCTGCGGTGATTTATTGCTCCAATGAGTTCCACCCTTTTACCGCCACAGCTGTCGTAGGCTTAGTGATTTTCAGGGCTGGGAGGGATCTTTGAATTCATTTCGATCCTGAGAAGTACAGGGATCCACCCCCTTTTAAACCTAACTCAGACTGGAGCCTGGAATCCAGGAGGCCAAGAGGAGCAATAGATAACTTAGGAACATGAATTCAATTCCTGGCTCCCACACCTTCTGCATAACCTTGGGGAAGTAACGTAATGCGTTTCCTCATCTATAAAATGGGAAGAATAATCATCATTTCTTAGATCTGTTGAGAAGAAAGAATGAGCCAGTGAACATCCCTCTTGCCTCCCAGGGAAGGAAAATGGACCTGGGAAGGTGTCAAAAGAGACCTGAGAGCCCAGCTCTCCCACTCACTACTGACTCTTTTTTTAGGTTCAATAGTTAAACTGTTATCTTTCATTTTCTCACCTGTCAATATAAGGATGTCAGGAGTTAGGTAAGATCCTGAACCACCATCCAGGTATGAAATCCTTTTACTGCACACTACACAAGGCGTGTATGTTCAATAGGGTCAGGGAGACCTTTCAATGGCTCAGTTGACAGAAGGGATGTAGATTAGGACCCTAGACAGTGAGTTCAACACAGCATCCCTAATTAGCATATCACTAAGTACAGTGATTTACTGATCTCCTTCACCTAAATGCTGTGCTTTGTAAGCACTGGGGCCTGCTAAGATGGTCAAAAAAGACAGCAGTTAACATGGGAGACCCTCTCTCCAACAGAAGGGAGAATAAATGACTGGTCGCCCCTCCCTCCAAAGAGCCCCTGCTATAGGATAGGGCTCTTAATACTATTTATACCTCAACAGGGATCGCTGGCATTGTCCTTAAGACCCTTCAACAGCAATGACCAGGAAAGTGAGTGCTTCCGCTTTAGATAAATGTCCCCTACTACTCAAATGCAACAGATGTGGCCCAAGAGTAGTGTGCTAGACAGAAAATACCACAGGTATCAACATTTTGGCCCACAAGATGTCCAATTCGAAGGTCTTGGGTCTGAATCCTGTGCCTGACATTTTCAATCTATGTGATCTTGGGCAAGAAATTCAACCTTTACTCACATCTTTCCTCTTTTGTAAAGTAGAAAGAATGACATCTAGTTCATTAACACAGTATCATCCATTTAGGGAATAAATGAGTTGACGTTTGTAAAGGGCTCGAGGGCTCAATAAATGGTGACCATTATCACCAGTTGGGGATTTTTTTTTCTTTCACAAATGTGGCATTTGTACCATAGAGACCTGCTATAAACATCCCAGATTATTCGTAAGCCTACTGAGTTCTAAAGAGAGATGCTGAAAAAGTAACAGAAGAGCATGGAGTTAGGAATAGAAGGGAAAAAACACTGAAATACGTACTTGTGCAAATGTGCTTTTACCTCTTAATTCCCACTGGCTCCCAAACAAAATGACACAGGCACCCATAACTGGCCTTAGACCTAATAATTTAAGAGGTATTTCAAGGATAGACATTCTAGACTGGGGACAGGAGGGCACAGTGTCACTTACAGGGTGCATTCTTTATGTTGCATTTATCCCCATTCTAAAGCACAGGAAATCTTTCCATTTCATGGCACCATTGCTTCTCTGAATATTGAAACTAATATCCACGTGGAATTAGCAGAATGAAAGAGACATGTAGAGACAGATTGGGAAGGGGAGAAAAAAGACGAAAAAGCAGGAAGCTGCTTCCCTTTGCACTTTGTCCCACTTTGGGAATCCGGGCTCCGAGAAGGCTGCCGGCAGTGCCCCCATGAACAGTTACAAGTTTGAAAGACACTGTGTTACTTTTTAATGACAGAAATACAGGGAGGAATTTATCAATAAACCGTTTCCATGGGGAACTTTGGAAACAGCCATGAGAGTTAACTATGCCTTGCCCCACAAATTCCACATCTAAGAATTTATCTGATAGGTGTGTGAGCACATGTGCACAGAGTTATGTGTGCACAGTGACATTCATTGTTTTTATTAGTAAAAGAACTGAAAGAACTTATTTTCCTTTTAAAAGACCCAGTAGAATAAATCAAAATATGTTTCTGCATTAGAACACTACATAGCCATAAAGGAAAAAGAATGAGAAACGTCAATATATGCTCAATAAAGTAATATGCAAAGCAGGGTATATGAGATGTTCCCATTCCATGTAAGAAAGAGAGGGGATGTATGCATATACCCTTCCATAGAATTTATTTCTTCCAATTTTATTGAGATATAATGGACACGGTGTTATGAGTTTCAGGTGTACAGTGTAATGATTTCATATATGTATTACTGAGAAATGATCACTACAGTAAGTTTAATTTATACCCATCATCTTACATAGTTTCTTTTTCCTTGTAAGGAAAGCTTTTAAGATCTACTCTCTTAGCAACTTTCAAATATACAGAACAGTATTACCTATAGTCACCATACTGTACAGTACCTCCCCAGGACTTACTTATTTTATAACTGAAAGTTTGTAGCTCTTGACCACCCATTTCATCCATTTGTCCCACCCTTCTTCCCCTGCTTTCCATAGAATTTAGAATTTAGTGTCTCAAATACAACAAAGTGCTCTAGGTTCCAAGTAGGAGGTTTAGTTCTCACCATTTACCCATTTAGAATATTCAGTTTTTTAAATTCGTACATACATTATCTTTTTGAAATATAGAAAGAATTCTATTGAGGGTATAAAAGGATTTCATGATCTCTCTCAGTTCTTGGTCTTCCATGGGCCTAAAAGAAGTTTGAATTCTTATCAGGTAAGAAATATCACCCCATCACCCCCTATGTGACACACTGCATGATATGCCCAGGAAGAACTCAGTGAGAAAAAAAATCCATTTGGAAGAGCGGGGTCCCGACATCAGGCACAAACACACGGGAAAGGCCACAGCACCCACAGCACACCCCCTGGCACAGAGAAGTCAGTATGGCTGTGATTAGCATCATTTGTAAGCCAGGATTTCGGAGCATTACTGGAATCGGGGCTGCACGTTCCACGAGTCCTTGTGCAGCCTTTCCGGGAGGGAACTGGAATCTCTCCCTGATCTCAGCTTCCGGTCTCAGCATTAGGTGGCTGCTTGGCAGGCAAATGAAGAGGAGTTTGGTTTGTGTTTGCGTCGCTATCTAGTTTGTTGCCTACTTCAAAACCCCACTGCTCTATCTGGATAGTGAGAGTAGCCTCCTGGGCTTTGACTTTCAGAGGCTGAGATTTACTGAAGGTCACGCAAAGCGATGTGGAGGGAAATCTGTGCTAGGGAGCGATGGCCAAGCTCGGCTGCTCCCTGTAGTCTCATTGCTTAACCTCTCTGTACCACGTTTCCTCATCTGTGAAACAGGCATAGTGATCATTCCTCCATCACAGGGCTGTTATGAGGACTGGTTGAGGTGATATACTTAGAACAGTGGCTGGCAAGAACTAAGTACTTAATAAACCTTAGCTATTTTTAGTAGTCATAGCTCTGCCTTGAGAGGTAGGGTGAGTTCCCATTATCTCAATTTATTGATTTGGAAGCTGAAGCTCAAGGGGCAATTTATCCAAATTTACAACACTAGATCAAGACTCGGTTTTCTGTGCGAGTATTGGTATTAGCCAGATATTACCTGCATTTACTGGGCCTCTGTTTTCCTGTCTATGAAATAGAGACTCTGACTTCCTATGTTTGATGGTGGATGGCATAGGCTACGACAACAGCAATCAGAGATGGGAAGAGGCACAAAACCTCCCCATTTTGCCTCTAAAATGGACATCACCAGTGAAAGCATGCTTGTGTTGGGCCCTCTCTGCTACTGCATTTTATGCTCAGGAAAAGCAAGAGGAGCTCCACTTTTTCCTTCATTTGTTTTCTTGTCAAAACTGCCTAGTCAGCAGTGATTCAGACCCAGTAACACCGACTGTGGGAAAACTGGCTGCTCAATGCAGCCTTACTTACTGGTCATAATAAAAACACAAAAGGGGCACTTCGCTTCACACAATAAAGTCACATATTTGGCAGACTAAAGGCCCTGATGAGTGGATGGCATTTGACAGAAGGTGGGTCAACTGGCTTTGCTAGGTAAGGACTGGCAAAGCCAGCGTCATTCATTCAACACCAGCTAAGTGAGAAGGAGGAAGCGGAACCTCAGGTCTCTACTGGAAGTTCATCAGAGAGATGCCCACGGCTGGGCACTACACTCAATAAACACTTACGATTCCGGTGGCCATGTGCCAGGCTCTGTGCTAGGAAGTACATGAGTTAAAAATGTTTCTATTTTCCCCTTTCTAAGCATTTAGTGGAAGCTTCAGTGTAGGTGCTACCTTGTCTGTTTGTGTGAATGTTGTTTTAAGGATATCGACTGCTAACACAATGACAGGTAGGAGATGGAAGGCACAGTCATTAGCCACAGCTGCCCTCATAAGTTGTTACAGAGCTCAGAGAAACACTAATGGATAAACAAGGTCGACAGGAACATGAGGGGTCAGTTCAAAATGTCCCAAGGTGGCTAAGCCTTAGCCAGGCCTTTCTTCCCCTAAACAGCAAACAAAAACCATTAGTATTGACATTTAGGGTAGGCGAACTGTACAGTGAACCAAGAATGACTTCACCCCGGCTCGCCCGTCATATCTCAGGGCAGGAGGTGATTTACAAGCTGCTGTCTCTGTACAGTGATGGTGCAATAAAGATGATCCATGAGCACTTACAGTTGATCTTTGGGGTATTTCTTCTTTTCCGTCACGAAGAAGAATGCAGAGTCAGGTCTATAAATTTGTGGCAATAGCCACTGCCAACATTAAGTGTGAAAGAACGTTGTGACAGCATGTTGAATGCTTTGTATATGCCATCAACCTAATCATTGCCATTATCCTAGGAAACTGCATTTATTGTTCTTGCTTCATACATAGGGAAACCAAGGCTCAAAGAAATCAAGTTACTTGTCCAAGTTCTCCATGGGGAACTTGGTCTTGAATGTTGATCCTCGGATTCAAACTTGATCTACTGGAACTAGAGTTCCAATTCATCCCAGGCTGCATGAGACTTCCTTCATTTCAGCACCAAAAGTCCTGTGTTCTGGGAACCCCCTCGGTCTCAGGCAAAATGGGGTAGTTGGTCACCCTAAGTGGAACTCTAACCACGGACCATTCAGTATGATGCAGAGTATAAACAGAGCAATTTACATTGGACACTTGGACCTGATATCCCCTACCTACAGAAAGCAGTAAGCAAAGCTCAGCTAAGCAATCTCTAAAGCAGGGGTGTCCAACCTTTTGGCACCTGTGGGCCACCCTGGAAGAAGAAGAGTTGTCTTGAGCCTCACATTAAATACACTGTGACACATGATCACAGAAAAATCTCATAATGCTTTAAGGAAATTTACGATTTTGTGTTGGGCTGCATTCCCAGCCATGCTGGGCTGCATGCGGGCGCATAGTAAGAGTCTAAAGCCTAACTACTTGAAGTATGGTCAGCAGGCCAGCAGCACTAATACCACCTGGGAGCTTGTGCCAAAGGCAGAGAGTCCCAGGCCACACCTGAGACCTACTGAATCAAGACCTGCATTTTAATGATTCTTGGGTGACTTGTAAAAACACTCAATTTTGAGAAAGGTTCTAAAATCCTTTCCAGAACCACATCACTGTGATCCTGAGTCAACCAGCATTAACTTCTCTTTGGTGCCAACTCTGTAAAGGGTCCCAAGTGCAGGGGAGGGGAGGCCACAGCCAGGGACTTCAGCTCTGGAAACCAGGGGGCCAGCACAAGGCAGTTTGTAATCAGGCCCAGACTTCATGCCATGGACGGTTGCCCTAAGAGGAAACAGTGTGCTGGGGAGGGAAGAACACAAGATTTAAATTCAGATTGACCGGGGTGCGAATCCTGATCCTGCTGCCTCGGCGACTTGGGGGTGAACGGGGAACCCTAGAGCACAGGACGCACTTTGTGAAGCGGTTACATCACCCATCTTCAAGGTTCTCAATTCTGGTCATTCTCCAGAATCAAAGCCGAGGCATTGTAAAAGAAAATGCAGATGCCTGGGCTCCACCCCCAGAGGGGTTAATTCAATCAGCTTGTGGTGCGGCCTCGACAACAGCATCGTTTCCAAGTTCCCCAGGGGATTGATTCCTCTGTATGGCCAGGATTTGGATCCACGGAAAGGCCTCTTTAAGGACGGCCGTAAGGTGCCAGTGCACCTGGCACGAGGCAGGCGTTCGGGCTTTGTTCAGTTCCCCTTCTCTGTCGGTGGCGACCACATCACCTGTCAGCGCCAGGGCTGCTTCTGCCAACCGGAGTAGAGGAGTTCTCTAAGGACACCAAGAAATCCATAAAGGCCATGCCTTCAGCTTCACACTCTAATTGTCTTACTGATTAAACATGTTAACGGGAGGAAAAAGCAGGCAACAGTGCCAAAGAAGAAGTTATTTACCAGAATTAGTGTTTAGGGTTTTTCCTTTTTAAAGGAAAAAAAGATTAAAGAAAACAATCTACTTTCTAATGCACCTTTTAGCTGATAAAGCTGCCTTAAAATGTGACTCTCGAAAATCCCCACAGTCCTCTAAGGTATAGCCTGCCATTCCTCGGGGCAGCTAATTAAAACACCTGGTGGTAATCAGTGCCTTCCATATTGTACGCGGTGAGGGCAATGCCCCCCAGCAGTTACCGCGGCACTGCCTCAAAACAAGGGCACCATAAGTTACGGACTTGTCACAGAGCTTCACCAGCAGGCTTTGAGAGGGATGCTAATCACTCCATACAGAAAGGGCAGAATGTTTTGTCTTAATTTTTTTCGTAATAGGCAGGCCAGTCAGCCAAAGAAATCAGTGCTTAAAAGTCTAGCAACACAAGGAAGGATAGATAAAAATCAATACCAAATCCCTCTTTCCTGGCAAACAACTATTAATAAACTCCCACAGCTTTCAAGGTGTCTGTCCCCGTTAGAGTCTTGGAACAGAAGGAATATGGGGCGTGGAATCTTTGTGGAGGCTTTCTCTCCAGCGCCTCTGCTTCTGCAATTTCCCTTTGGTATGGAATAATGACGAAGAACACATTAGAAGTGGCCTCGAAAGTACATCTAACCCCATGACACAAGGGGCTATTGGAGGAAGTACCCGAATGCTCCCTCCTCAGTGCATTAGAAATTTCTGCTGGAATGCTAAGCTGCGTAGCTGAACATATTATTTCCAAATTGCCATTATATTTTTCAAAATCCACTCCTCTAAATCACTTGGATTTTTCACGTCCAAGTAACAAGGCCCTTTCATATAGTGCTTTGCAGATTATAAAGCTTACATTCAACTCCTCATTACCCCTCGCTGTCAGACAGACTTTTTAACCCATTGTTTAAAGGGAATAGCTGACACAGAGAGTCACTTATGTGTCCAATGTCACACGACCAGAAAGTGACAGAGTAGACACTTGAACTGGGAGGACCAGCGAGGCACTGCTGAAAGCTCTTCAGTCATATATTCCCTTCCCTCTCACTCATATCTCCCCCAAAGCAAACCTCTCTCTGATAAGTTGACATGTTTTAGCCGAGACACTGTCTCATGTAGAGTGCTACATAAATCAGGCATACAACCTCCTTGCAGGTCCTTGGCCAGTTTGCCCTGTGATCTGTTTCCTGAACTTCTGCTGGACGGTCCTGGTGCTGAGTTACGTGGGCTGCCTTGTCAGTTGGCCACGGGCTTGGTCCATGCATGAGGGCACAGAAGCAGTTCATTGGAGGGTGGGTGGTGAAAGGGAGGAGCCATTGTATTTCTCTGCCTCTCTCTGTGCTTAAGGCTGAATCATTCCATCCTTTCGTGTGTGTCAGTCCTACCAGGATTCCAGCCTCTCCCACAAGGCCCTGGGCCCTGGCCTCCAGGATGACATCTGCCTCACCATCTTTCAACTACCAGCTTCTTGCTACTGTTCATCTCTGGGTTGCCTCGCCATCCTTCATGTGACTGCAAAGCTCTTCCATCACACATACAGCAAATCATCTGCACTGAAGTCATTCTTTGTGAATTAGTTGGCATGGTTCCTGTTTTCTGGTTGCCCCAACAGAAATAACCACTTTTTTTCAATTTTTATACATTTGTATATTGGGTTGGATATAAAGGGATTGAGCAAGAAAGAATCAAATTTTACTGATGGCTTAACATGTACTTCCTGGGGCTTGGCACTTTTATATGGCTTGTATAGTTTAGTCCTCAAAATAGAACTGTGGGAACTGTATTGTCATTATTCTCCTTTTACAAAAGAAAAAAAAAGAAAAATGTGGGTATCAAAAATGTGTGGTGGCCTGCCCAAAGAGACAAAGCCAGTGAGTGGAATAGCTAAAATTCTAACATAGGCCATTTCTCTCTCTTCATCAGTCATGGAAGAAAGACCAGCCTGGGACCCCATCTTGAAAAACTACTGGAGTGGGTGTCACTGTAAATATCAGAGTTTGTAGCACAAATGATTTAAGTTTGGGGGTTTGTTTTTTTTTTTACAAGCATTGAGTTAAATAGTGAGACAGCAGGAAAATACAACATATAATTAGTACAAGCTTTAATATCTGACACTGCCTTTGAAAAACTGAAGCAGTAGAGAAAGCCTAGGTCCTGCTTGAGGCAGCTTCATGCCTTCTAATTAGTATTTTTTCTGATTATTATTAACTTTTTGATGTAAAAAGACAAGGCAGAATGAATAAAAGTATGAATTATGTTCAGACCACTGATCGATGAGAACTCCACAGTCAAACACAAACATAACTTAGTTCCTAATCATTTGTGTTCATTTCTTTACCGATTAGCTAGAATATTTTCCAGCATTATTATTGTGGATAATCTTCCCTTTGTCGAGCATCCCCCTGTGCTCGGCAATAAGGAGTAAAGAGCACTGAATGAAGTAAGCCTCGGAGATACAGAATATGCACCCCGGCCTTAACATTTACTAGCTGTGTGACCTTGAGAAAGTTGATTCAGTCATCTGAGGCTCAGCTTCCTCATCTAAAAATAGGAATAATTTTATTTTGTCTACCACCTGCGATGGGTCATTTTGAGAATAAACAAAGCAGAATGTTGATGCACTTTGAAAACAATACAGATTACTATAAGAGTGTAAGGGACCGCGTTTAGTAAAGTGTGTTTACATTCATTATTGGGTTTCTACCCTCAGAGCAATCTGCCACAAGTCCTTTCCCTCCTCAGCCAAAAGCAGGACTATGAAAAAGGTTAAGTGTGGAGAACAATTTTACAAAAAAGCCTTGCAAAGAGTGTCAAAATTATCTCCGTTTTTTGTTTGTTTGTTTGTTTGTTTTTGTTTGCAACCTTAACAAATGGCAGTCTTTGAAATTGGGGGCATTTTCAGCTCTTTATTCACGAGCAGTTTTCCTGCCTGTCCGAGCCTCCTGGCAATACCGACATCTGAGGTAATTTCTCTGAAACCATATGATGCTGAAAACTGAAGCCGTGATCAGGTGAATTGATACAAGGTGTGATTCTACCATTTTATATGACGATTTTAGGTATTCTCCAGACATCTATGTACATCGGTCTTAATATTCTAATAGATGTGTCCCTGTGAGGAGTCCTGGGAAGACAAAAGTAAATGGAAGCAGAAGACTGATTGTGAAATTCCTTACATTTATCGTAAGCTCTAGTTTCTAAGCACTAGTCCTTACTTTTACAGACTGAAAAAGCGCAGCTCGTTTCAGGAGCAGGAGGAGGAGTTCTCTTACCAGCACACAAAACCCAGCTTTCATAGGGAACCTCAGCCTTAAAGGATCTGCTGAGGAAGTGGAATCCCTTGCTCACTGACCTCCAAAACCCTTCTATCTTACACATTCGGTGCATATTTTCAAGTGCCTATGTGCCTAGCGCTGAGCTGAGAAGGGAGCTGAGGACACAAGCTGAACACATTCACGCATTAAAGATCTGGGCGGACCAACCCCATCCTGCCCCACAGCCCCCATCTCCCACCAAGTACAGTGGTGCTTTGGGGCAGACAGCCTGTCCTCAGAGAACCAGTCATGACAGTGAGGCTGACCTCCCTCCTGACCTTGGCCAGGTTACTTTTCTCTTTTCTCCCTACTTACAGAAATGTGATATCGCAAGTGGGGGAAAAAAGAGAAAACTAAAAGGCTGATAAGGAGAAGAGGTTCAGTGAATTCCACCCAGTGCTCCAATGGAGGTCCATATGCGTTTCAGGTTTTATAATAGAGAGAGAGTTCCATGGTAATACCTTGAATTTTAAAGGCAGTGCAAACCTGGAGTTCACATTCAATGAAGGCCGACTTCCAGCTGCTTCATAACGCTGTGACAGAGCAAAGCGTCTTCCTATTTTCAACCCTAGCAATTTGGTTCAAGCATGATCTCAACCACTTTAAGCTTTGATATTTCCAGCCACTTCTTATGCTGTATTTTCTCTTAATGCCACCAATCATGTGTGAAATTCTGTTGCAAAACTAATCTTTGTGGGAAATGATATGTAATGGCTTCTTGAAAGAAAGAGAGAGAGGGCAGCGACTATGACCTTTGTTGGTTTTTGACATGTTTTACATAGTGTAAAACAAATGGAAACATCTTTTTCTTAAGGTCAAAGTAGAAATAGGCTTCTGCTCATACAAACATCACCCTTTCGTATGCAGGTAGAGCCTTGAAAATTATTCTTATGACGTGATTTTTAAAACCTCTAATGTATGTAATGATTGTTAACCTTAAAAGCCAGCTGTGCTCAAAAAAATAGTTTAATTTCCCTCTTATTAACTCAATACTTAATGTTTTACCTTTGAAATAATGTGAAAAGATTTAGGAATACACCAAAGAAGTGAATGAGGGAGAATAGTTGAGGATTTATATAGCAAGGTGCCATTCAACAGTCCAGTGTTAAACACACACACACACATACACAAGCCAACATGTCTTATCAGGGAGGTTTCAGTCTAAAGCAGCTGTGACCACGTCTTCTGGGATGGAAATCAGAAACCACTAATTTGAATTTTTCATTTGTTTTTTGGAACAATTATACCACCCACAAAAGGGTAAGTTTGCAAGTTGTCATTATCTCATGAATTTTGGAATTTATCCCTTAAATAAACCTATCTCATTTCCATATAATTAAAGCAAATAAGAAGGTTCTTAAAAAAAAAAAGGAAAATTTTAGCTCAAAACTTAAGGATGTGAATTAATAAGGAATCCATATTACTGGCTGAGTGATGAAATTTGGAATTTGGTTCCTTAAAATAAGAACTTCATGTAAGTTTAATAGAGAATGGTCTTAAGGGAGAAATCTTTATGGTTTTTAAAATACTTTTTGATTTCAGGTTCCTGTGTATTTTCCTTTCTGATGGTAGTCACCTGTCCCATTCTCCACACCTGTTATACAGTAACATATTGTATGTTGTTTAGATACATTTGTAATAAACATCATGATAATAACTTCAAACTTTAAAACGGGGGAATCTGGACTAAAAAACTTCTTCCTGAATTATTCTGCCCCCGGGTCAGCCTCGGGAAGATAGAAACACTTCCAGAGTGCTTAGAAGACTCGAGTGGACCTAATTCCCCATAACAGATCACTCAGTACAGACTAATTATGACGAGTTAAATGTTTCCACTGAAAACACCAAAAAATAGGAATGTTTTCCTCTGCTGCTGGCTGATTTCTGCTCATTTCCTTCCTCATAACCTTGCCACTTACCTGTTTCTCTAACATACTGCTTTAGAGGTGAAACTTGATGGTCCAGCCAAAACCAAAAGTGTAAATGCTGACTTAAGAATGTTCTAAACATCCCAAGGGAAAAACAAAAGTCTTTTTTATAACAACACACAGGCATGTTTATTATAGGCAGGGGAATAGGTTTCTGGTCCAGAATTGTCCTATTAAATTTGTCCTAGCTATTTTATTAAAAGCTTCCTCAATTAAGTATTTCCTATTAT
The DNA here is from genome assembly GCF_022682495.2 of Desmodus rotundus. Taxonomy (NCBI): domain Eukaryota; kingdom Metazoa; phylum Chordata; class Mammalia; order Chiroptera; family Phyllostomidae; genus Desmodus; species Desmodus rotundus. The sequence goes on from NC_071394.1 coordinate 112,967,375, forward strand.
GATAGGCACACTATTAAGTATTTTTCCTATTTTTCTTAGGCATTTTAAGGAAGACAGAGGATCCACAATTGACACCAAGCTGAACTTGAATGGCTCACTCACACCTAAATTTTGCCCACCCTTTTCTCTAGGCTTAATCAATATGCCATTAATAGGAGCATTTAGCGTGAGCTCTAATATTTGTTTCTTAGGTCCGCTCATTTGTTTAAGGCGTATCACTTTCTTTTTTATCATTTCTTTCTTCACGTGGTTGACTCAGGGCCTGAAAATGTCCTAAATTTTGGCCACCAAGAACTTCTTCAGAGCAATCAGCCTCCATGTTCTCTCCTGATGGCAGAGGGTTGGGACATGGCCCTCTCTGGCCAACCATGCACAATTTCTGAGGTTGACATGACCAGTGGCCACCACTCACGGCTCTAGCAGTGGAGAAATGTGTTGGGCCAGATGGAAAGGGGGAGATGATTCAGACAGAAGGTGCTTAGAGCTGGAGACAGTACCGGGTTACAACCTTCTGCCAAGCTCTGAGAAATACCCAGGATGCACTCAAGCAAAGCACCTGCCCTTCACACCAGCACGCTCCTCTTAACCCAATGGTAACCCGGCAGCTCCTGTCTGTTGTACTGACAACCACCCACAGCCATTCTTCCTTCATCTGGGGAGAAGTCTCCCAACTAATTTGCTTTCATTCCTGGATACATCTTTAATGGCTAGTCATCCTTGCCACATGTAATTTTTAACTATGTAAAATATTTATGGGGGGGGTAGAGAGGGTAACTTCATGAACATGTATTACTCTCCCTTGCATTTACCGTAAATCCCAATCAGGTTGCTGACTGGGATTTTCCTTGCTTCTTTCTCTCATGTGAACCTTACTTTTAACTCTAAGTAATGAATGCAAGATCAATAGAATAAGTAACAAAAGTATCCAGGGTGACTGAACAGCAAACTCCTAAATCACGGCGCAGTAAGTTCGAATGAACAATTATCGAAAACACTGCACTGAAATCTCAATAGGAGATAAGAGTGAGGCTTAAGCCATTAAAAGAGTCCATTAGTCATGTGAGTAGAGTCTGAGACAGCATGCTCAAAACATAAGCTATTCTTGAGAACTGGAAATATTACCTATTCCACCAACTTGCGTGCAAACAGCTGACTCCCACTGAGCAAGGACAGGGTCCAACTGTCCAGTCCCTAGGGTGAGAAGGCACTCGGAGAAGCAGAGAGCCTGAGCCAGCCTGTTCAGGCAATGACTCTTCAGTTATATTTGGGGGTTGGGGGGGTGTGCAACGCTGACAAACTGGATTATTTATAAGGGAAGTAAATATCCTCCCTGCATATCTATTCACCGCATATTATAGTATCATTATGCTCTTCATCACTCCCTGCTCAGGACAAAAATAAAAGAATTCTGACTCCTCTACCCCATTCTCACAAAGCACCAGAAAAGCCCAAAAATGCAGCCCGGCTTTCCCTTTGTCCCTGTTCTCCCTGACTTGATAAATCACTTGCAGTTCAAAAATGAAGGGAAAGTAATAGGCAAAGTAAAAGCATGCTTCTGAAAAATCATCTGAAATAGCGAACATTTTGGGCACACACATAAACACATAAATACACACATATACGTACATAAGGCATAGTCTTAGGGATCTGCAAACATTAGAACGCTGTTAAATCTTCACAAGCCTGGGTTGCATTGCTCAATGCTTCTTGCCCTCACTCTCGTACCATACATTTTATTAGAGACAGGTGGGTTCTCAGAGTTCTGGATGCCTAACAGCTTGAGCAAGGGGCTGCATAGCATAACCTGAAAGAAACAGCATTCCTGAATCCACACGATTTCCTCCAGGAATAGCACAACATCTCTCATGCTGGAATGACGGCAAGACGGAACCATGCTCGTGACACAGAGGGCAACTTTAGTCTTGCCTTTAAAAGAATATCGTTTCATTTGAAGTAGGACATCGCATTTCAATGTGTACTATTAAAAACTTGCATTGCACTGCGAAACGAACTGCCTTGTGAATCACCCTGCCTTGCAAGACGGCTGGACTAGCACACAGTTGATCGCAGTTGATGAGCTAGCCCGGTGAACACTCCTCCCATACGCACATGATAATTCAGTACAGCACGGATGGCCTCTGACCAGCGCTTGTGGGCCAGCCCACCACTCCAGTGAAAGCTACCTCCTCACCACAGTCACAGAAGAAATTGTTGCAGGAGGCTGCAAACTTTAAGTAAAATTACAGTCTACTTTCCACCCCTCAAATGTCATTACAGGTACCAACATTTTCTTTTGTCCAAAAAACACATTCTCTTTACAAGCATTTCCATTTCTCAAACGTAGATTTGTGATCAACAATAATCACTTGCTATTTTATTAATTGCCGATAAACGAGCTCACTACCCCCATCATTCACCCCTGGAAAAGGGTGTTGTTTAAGTCTGGGTTTTGCTTAAATTGGGCTATGAAATGAAGATTGTCTTTTCCAAGTCAATTTTAGTTATTTTAAGACCTTTTTTCTAATAAGACACAAATTATAGGGAGATCACGCTGCTGTCAAGACAACTAAAGGCATTCGGCTTTTTTAACTTGTGCATCTTCCATACTTTCACGAATGTTTCAAAGGCTCAAGAAAACAAAGCAAAGCGAACAGTACACACAGATATAAATACCCAAGAAACTAATACTTCCCCAAATGCATTTATCTAAATATTTCTTCAATCTGAAAACGACTCTAGACTTCATATTTAAAGCTAACCAAGAAATCACCCAGACCATTTGCCTCTTGGAATCCTTCCCTAGTCCCTCTCCAGTTGCTATCACAAACCTTTTAATATCAGATAGACGCTCTTAGATGATGACACCGGATGGAACTCACAGAAGGAAAGCATAACTTCAGGGAGGAAAGGATATTCAGCCCCAATCCGTGGCTTCTCATGTAGTGAAGGGGTTTTGCCTTCTCTCCTAGCAGGAAGTTGCAGCGTTACAGTGAAAATGTACAGCTCCCCGCCTGCTTACGGTGCTCCATTAAGAGCCCAGATGTAAGCCTCAGCATCTTTTCTGGCAATACAGGCAGCTCAGCTGAAAACCTAAGGGAGGCTTCCACTGTGGCACCCAACACTCTGCACAAAGATTTAACAGCTCCGAGACCTCTGAAGGTTTAAAATAACATGCATCTTGAGCTACGCTGCTCTAGCTAGACGGAAAACTGGGGATGGTATGGAGGAGTGTTCTCAGCGGTTTAACCACTGCACACCAAAGAATGTTTTCCCTTTCTGCCTCAGAATTAGGGAAAAACAGAAATGCTTAATGAAACACTGACACCGACTGAGCTTTCACGGCATCAGTAGTATGGGAACTTTGTTTTACCTTCCATTAAGTTAGCCCTTGACTTCCCACGCCGCACCATTTCTCCTTCACTTAGCTAAAAAAGCCAACTTCATGCAGACAAATCAAGGCAAAGTTTATCCACCCCCACCCCTGTCTCTCTTCTCTTCCAACTCAAACTCATCCACGACTAATAAACAGCCACAACCGTGGCACAAAGGAAGCTTTGAAGGCTGCACCAGCTTCATCCTCCAGTTGCCAACTGAAGGTAGGTTTAATGTAAATAGAATCTCGCGGTTTAAAGATTTTTTTTTAAGGGCTTGTCTGTACCGAGGAAGCGCTGGGCACCCCCAGCTTTACACCGTCAGTTAACACTCACCAAAATACATTATGTTTCTCATTAATCGGACAGCTGGAACCCCACCGCAGCGTCTTCAGCATCAGCTCGCACCCAAGGCTGACACGCAGAGCAGAGCCGTTTCATGCTACAGTCGCGGCGGAAACGTCCCCGGCGTGGAGAGCTGCGAGCGCCCAGCGTGCGTCCTCGGCGGGCTGAGCGCCTCGCAGGCTGCCGTTCCCGGGCTACGATCGCGGGCGGCGGGAGCGTGCGCTCCGGCTGCCTGCTGCACTGCCCATCCTTACTGTAATCCGACTCCTCCTTGCGATGTCCTTGCCGCGCCTGTGACATCAGGACTGAGAGTACTACAAACAGACCCCCCCACCCCGCCACACCCCACCCGCGGTGAGCAGCGGCTCCAGGAGGTGCTCCGAAGGCCGGCCTGGACCAACCATGGCTCTCGGGAAGCTTGGACGAGCCCAGAGACCCGGAGGGGGCGGAGTGAGGGGAGCGGGAGGCTCTTAAAGAGAGAAGGGTCTCTGGATGCACACAGGGGATATTCACCGGTGTGAGGGCAGGTAAAGGGGAGGTCTGCCATGAACGTGTAATTAGACACACTTTTATCCCGCCCCTCCCGCGAATGCCATCATCCTCACCAAAATTTAGCCTCCCCTACCAAGTTAAAAAGGCGATGGGAAGAGGAATGCTGTCTCCTGTGCCTGCATTCTCTTTGCCATGGGCTTGAGGGTTTCTTGTTTGTGATGTTTACACCCAAGAGGAATAAAAGACTCACGGGATCATTACTAGGGAAATAGGGATTTTCACTTAGGAGTGTCCAGATCCTAGCGAGCCGAAGTTGGTGAAGAGTTATTTTTATTTCTTGAGTAGTATTCTGAGCTAGGTAGATTAGACGAATGTAAAGAGAAATGACTGGTAACAAAAGTCTCCTCCCAGTTTCACAGGATCGCATTTGCTGCCTCCCTTGGTAGGGAGTAGAAAGGACACTGGAGCTGAAATGATCTTTGACCCCTAAATGGGAGAGGCATTTAACCTGAAAGGCAACCAAGATTGTGTCAAAATTGCAGTCTAATCACCAGTATAATATAGAAAAACGCACACACACTCCCATTAAATTTGCGATGAACAGTCAAGAAAGGCAAAGCTTAGCAAAGCCTCTGGCTCCTCCAATGGTCTAATGAATTGCAGTTTTTCTCTTACATAGAAAAGGATGTTAGAAAGAAATCCCTGAAAGCTTGCTGATTAATACTTAAATGCTCAGCATGAAAAATAAGCCCACAGAGCAAGTTCAGTTTCCTAAGGACTCCTCACTTTTTCAACCCAACTAACCTACTGGACCATTTACACTTCAAAATTTCTACAGAAATTTATGAAAGGAAGAAATGAAGATAAAGAACTGTAGCCTATGAAAGGAAGCAACTGATATATTTTTTTTCCTTTTTATGAATGCATTGAGGTGACACCGGCTAACAAAATCATACAGACTTCAGGTGCACCATTCCATAACACATCATCTGTACACCACTGTGTGTGTTCACCCCCCAATCAAGCCTCCGTCCGTCACCCTTTATCCCCCTACACCTTCTTCCACCCATATATTTTTAATATGAGTGTTTATAAGCCCTGTTAGCAAATATTTCTACATTTTATTATTAAAATATCCAAGGGTCTTTCCGTCAACAATTCTGTATCTGTTGGTAGATTTAAAGCATGTTATTGGAAATAGGGGGCTGAAGTTCCTCACAATAACAGCTTGCTACGCATTCTTACAAAAAAGCCTAACCCTCAGTTCCCTCTTTGTGAAAGGAACACTAGGACCAGTAGCCTCTCTCACAATGAGTTACAGGGTTTGGTCAACACGAATAGGTAATCATATACAAATCAGACACATTACAGTGAGTCTTGGTGATGTTCTTTTAGAAATAAGACTCTTCATGTAAAGCCATTTGGAGGAAGAAAATGTAAATAGTAAAGAATATTTACTTTTTTACTCCTTCTATAAAGTTAAAAATAAAAATAATGTTCCAGGAAAATATTGAAGGAAACACGTAAGTGTTTTTCCTTTTGGACAGATGGCAATCATCCAAAAGCCCAATTAATGGCCCTTCCCTCAGGCAGAAGAACCATCTGTGGTGGAGCTTATTCATGAGACTCATCAGCTGCCTTGACCTGCTACTTGGGCTAGGGGGCACTGCAGTTTAATGTTAGAATTTTTGGTCCTTTTGAGTTCCTGTAGTTAGGGGATGAAGGCATTTAGAGTGGAATTTAAAACAGGAGATTTGAGACACTAAAGGATTGTCTTAATAATTAATAACACCCTTGCCTTTGCATGGCATTTGCAGTTACAAGGTACGTTCACTTATGTCATCTCTCCTTCTCACAAACTGACATGTAGAAATGTGGATATTATCAATGTCACGGATGAACGTGAGGCTCTGAGACTAGCAACTTTTTCAATGACGTGGTCCGTAAAGAACAGTTGTCTTACTATTTGTATGTTGAATTTGTATTGCAGTACTAAGCAGGTGCCTTTACTCAAAGAAATAAATTATAAATTCGCCATTTATAATAGCTAGGGTAAATTTCTTCCCCAGTTAAATTACGCCAATACATGCTTCAGAAAAAAAATATCTATATGGTCACAAGTATACAGTCTGAGAGTGTCTGGTGATTGACAATCCCAACCTCTGCCTGGTCTATAGAGAAACATGCCTGAAAGAGCAGTATGTAGCCTCTGAAAGAATAGGGCATCCAAGAGGCAACTCGTGTTACATCTGAACATTGGAATTCTGTTCAACCAAAAAAAAGGAAAGTATCCTCTTTATTTAAAGATGGGTGCCCCTCCTCCACCCTCCAATTAAAGATTATCTGGAATGTCAAGGCCTCAGATACAAACGCTGCTTATCTCTGGATGGAAAACAAATGATTTTAATTTTAATTTTACAGTCTCTATTATTTCACTAAAGTTACTTGTACATCTTACATTTAAAAAAAATTTAAATGTAACTATTTTTATTTTGAAACAGAACAGCCTCCAAATGATGGCAGAGCTAGACACGGGGTTGTAGATGTGGCATCTCTGCCTGAGAGATGCTCCCCTACATCAGCTGAAAGACAGGCCCCAGCAGCTGCCAGGGAAGGACCTTTAACTACAACACTCCTGGCCTTCATCTGTCACTAAGATGGTTTTAGAAGGGGAGAGATTCTGAGGGGGAATCAGGTCATTCTGTCCAGATAAAATGATATTTTTCACTATTAAAATAAAGGTTGGCCTAAACCCAGTTATAAATTTGGGGGTAAAACTTCAATAAATATGAAATAAAAAGTCTAAATGATAAGAAAGGAATTGTGGTAACATGAGAATTTCCCTCTGCTCAAATATCCAGATAGCTGCCCTTCTGGGTCCCTCATCTCCTTCAAGCCTCGCTCAAATGTTTGAGCTCTCTCTTTTCACAGTTCCAGGCTGCCTCGGTCCCTCCCCTGGCATTGCCTGACCTCCTCTCTTCCCTTAGGATGCTCCATCGCAGTTACCACCATCTGACACACTACTACAGACATCTATTTATTTTGGTCACTCTTCCCTGGAATATATTCTCCACAACAGCAGAGATTTTTGTTTGTTGTTCACTGTTGTATCCACAGTTCTTAGAAAAGTATCTGGCACTTGTTGCTACTCAATAAATATTTGTGAAAGAATGAATGAACATACTGAGTACAACCGGATGGCGTGTAAAACATCGCACTTTTCTGTGTGCCTGCCTTCAATTCTTTGAGGTTGATGGTGTCTTATGCAAAGTGTTTACACGAATTGAATTTGTCCATGCTTAGCAGCAGCTGTTCCTAAATTCCATGCCATACAGATTGAGGCCAGGTGGGACAGCAGGCCACAGTCCGTGAGCTTGCTGTCCTCTCAAGTTCTCGTAGCTGTATGCAGCAGTAGCTGAGCTTGAGTTAGCACAGCCCAGTTGTCTTGCATTGCCTTCTCCAAGCCTCAGAGTCATCCCTTACCTGTACCATGGCAATAAAATGTTATCCAATGTTCCTGACTCCCGGCTTGCTCAAGGTCAACCTATTCTCCATATCAGATCCATTATTATCTTTTTAAAGCAGAGATGATCAAGTTACTCCCTTAGTAACCACCAGTGTGGCTCTATTTCACCTACCAGGGTACAGAAGACCTTTCACAATTAGGTCCCTGATTACTCCTCCAGTTGTGAATTCTTCATCCTTCACACTCTTCACTACAATCCTGTTGCATGTCTACAGTTCTCCTAAAGACTGTACTTCCTCTTACCTGCTCTCATTACCTGGACAGCTCCTGTTCAACCTTGGTTCTCTGTTCAAGTGTTGTCTCTCTGAGGCACTTTCCTAACCTTGAGGCTGAATGAGGAGCTGCTTCAATTTTTTAATATAGCAAACAACAATTTTTTGTATAGCAACCAACACTAATTCCTACTCTAGCACGTAGATGTAGTGTGGGAATTTTCCTGTACCTCCTTGTCTCCTAAATAAAAGATGATGCTCTTTTATCTCCATGACCTAATACAAATAGGTATTTAAGGAATGAATCCATTATTAACCTATTCATTCAATATTTACTGAATAAGTTCCATATCTTTTGAATGCCTACTTTGTGTCATCCATTGTTCTAGGAGCCGGATAAAGAGCGTTGCACAAAGGGCAATGAGAGACAGGCCTGGGGGGTACCAGGACGAGCTGCAAGGCCAGTGTGCTAGGGCAGAGTTGGCACAGAAGAGTATATAAGAGGTGAAGTCCAATGGGTCACATGGAGCCTAACTGAGTGGGATTTTGTAGGCCACAGTGTAAGCACTTTGACTTTTATTCTGATTTATATAGGATGGCTTTGAAGTGCCATGATTTTGCATATTTTAATAGCTTCACTATGACTCATGTATGGAGAATGGACTAAAGGGAACAAGGACTGAGACAAGGTGATCGTTTAGGTAGCCTTTGTAATAATCTAGAAAAGATTTGGTGGCTTGGACAAGGTAGGAACAGTAAAGGTGGTAAAAAGTGGCTGGGATCTATACGTAGATCAAAATAGCTCCATAGGTTGGATAGGTGATGGAAGAATAAAAAAGAGCAAAGGATGAGATTTCCTCTAACTGATATGGAGAAGACAGTGGAAGAACATGCCTGGTTGGGAGTTAGGAAGTAGTCAGTGTGTCCTGGCTGGTGTGGCTCAGTGGACTGAGTGCTCGCCTATGAATCAAAGGGTCACCAGTTCAACTCAGTCTAGGGCACATGCCTGGGTTGCAGGCCAGGTCCCCAGTAGGGGGTGCATGAGAGTTAACCACACGTGGATGATTCCCTCTCTTTCTCCTTCCTTTCCCCTACCTAAAAATAAATAATTAAAGCCTTTTTAAACAACGAGGAGTAGTCAATGCGGGGTATATTTAATTTGAGATACCGGTTACATATTCAAGCGGGCACAGTCCATAGCAGATTGACTATATGTCTGAAGTTCAGGGGAGAACTTGGGGGTCTATATTTAAATTTTGAAGTCATCAATTTGTAGATAGTAATTAAATTCATGAGGTCAGATGATATCTTTCAGGAAGTATAGATGGAAATGGGGAAGCAAGAGTGTTAACACTGAGCCCTGGAACATTATGAGCCAGAGGCTAAGTATATGGGTATTTGGTAATTGAATATTTGTTGCAAGCATAATAATTTGTTGAATAAAGATTTGTTAACCTATGAATGGCATTTTATGAAATGCTATTTTAGGCCTGAGTTTGCCTCTGTCCGATATACCACCATCCACTATAAAAACAGTTTGAAAAGTGGAGATACAAGTAATTTGTCTTGTATGAGAACAAATGCCTAATTCAATTGATCTGTGTAGTGTTTTGATTAGAATTGTTTTTAGATTGTGTAGACACTGCTATAAACTCATAAATCTTTCATTTCCAGATTCTCACTTGAAGCTTCCATTGAAATTAATGCCTAGGAACTTTAGTCTAAAAAATTAATTGCCTACAAAAAATATGCTAATATGTTGATAAAAATAAAACCCTATAAATTCTAAAATATTCCAAAATTCTATCTAAATTTCCATGACTTTAAAGACATGTAATAATTCCCTTCTCTATGGGGTTCTATCTGTTATGATAGTTAATAGGGGCTCTTTAAAAATATTTAATAACTAGCATTGAGAGCCTGCTTAGATTCTTACCTTAAAGCTGACTGTGACCTAAGCCTAGGCATGTTTCTTCATTGGAAAAATAGTTACTAGATACTGAATAGTATTGTGAAGTACTAATCTAGGTGCTGAAGGTATATCAATAATATTATAGAAATCTCTGTCTACAAGGAGCTTCATTCTAGGGGTTTCCATATTCCTACTTGTCCAGTAGCATTTGGAACCTTTTCCACCTTTCTCTAGTGCAGAGGAAATGACCTAAAACATCCTTTATCTCATTCATTCATGAGTTACAGTGTAATGCTTCATTTTCCCCAACAGAAATTAACATGAGATCTTCCCCTTTATTAGCCTAAATGGTTACATATATATCACCTCAAACTATTCAGCTATTTTGTTTTCTAATAAGTCTTCCCTGGGCTTATGCATGGCTCATGTGTTCCTTTAATAACCTGCCAAACATTCTTTGTATAACTCTATCACAATATTTATCAGGTTGCATTTCAGTGACCAGTTCAAATTGTCAATATCCCCCAAGTAGAATTTAGTTCCTTCAGAGTCATGGTACAATTTATGTAAATGTTAATCCCTTGAATGTTTTAATATATCCCAGAACACTGCAGAAATGCATGCCAAGAACCAAGAACATGGCTTATTGGGTTAGAGACTAGAATATGCCATTAACATCAGACATTGTTCATGATTTAGGAAGCAGCATCATTTGCTATGGCTGGAGATAAGAATCAGAATTACATGGACAAAGAAGAGACATCAAGAGTAATCTTAGGTTAGAGAAAGAAATCCCAAAGCTCTGAGGAGAGGCCAGCCAGGAGCCAGAGAGCTCATTAGCCATTAGGCAAGAGACAGCTCAGAAATTTTGCAGGTGGAACAGGTCAGGAGGCCAATATGGAAACCAAACACCAGAGTCAAGAATAGCAAGTTTAGGCGGAGAGTGATTCAGGGGAAGCTAATCGAACCCCCAGCTTCTCTTATAGGTGGCGTTCATTAGTGCATTTGCCCTGGTTGATAGTGCTGTCTACCTTATAACCAGAAGCATCACAAGCTCCCTTTCTGAAGCCTTTCAGATTATCTCCCTGCCTTGCCTCCCTTTCTTTTCTTTTTCCCCCAAAGCCCTTCAGGAAGTTGTTTATATTTTATCTAGTGTTTTATAAAGTCAACTCTGGCTGGTTGTTAGTAGTTCTAGACCATCTAGTTTGGTGCCTCACTCATAGGAAGTTAAATTACTATAACTATTATCATTACTGGCAGAAATAAAAAGAAGGACAAGCTGGAGGAAGAGGGAGTGAGGGAAGAGGGTGAGAAGAGAAGGTGGTGCTACATAAAAAGGCAAGGAACTCTTTCTAAGCCCTCACTCTGCTCCTCAAAGCATCTGTACTACGTTTAAGGCAATGAAGCACATCCCCAAAATAAAAGGAAACACAAAGGCAATATAAAGTAAATGACAAGTGAATAATCTAGGGAATGTATATAAAGGTTTGGTAAAAAATGAAAAGTATGATGGCTTTCAGGCAAACTCAGAAAACAGCAGCAAAGAACTGGAACTCGAGCTTGGTCTTTTATCACTTGATTAGATCTATAAAATGCAGAAAAAGTTGTCCAACAACATAAACGAAGGTGGGATTGTGAATGACATCTCTGGGAGACCAATAACAAATCAGAGTATTTAAGAGAGCAACTTGCATAAAAGATTTTCATACAAAGTAAAGTTAGAACGGAAAGCCATGTTGGATGAGATCTCACATTCCAGCTTAAAGGACTTGGATTTTATTTAACAGAAAATATAGGAAGTGTTTGCTAAATGAATCCCTAAATGAGCCTCAAAGTGCTTCCACAGACAGAAGTGTAATAATATGGCTCCAAAGATATTCGGTGACAGAATAACATGAGTTAATACATCTTGTATAGCAGGTTGAAAGATCTTACACACTCCAGAGATTTCCAATTTTTCTTAAAATAAAATTCATTTATGGTTTCTGGGCAGCAATTTGAAAATCAGCCCTTTCCCCACCCAGCCTCACTACAAATGTGCTTGCAAACAAAATGGAAGAAGAAAACAGAAACATATTGAATTTCTTCTTTTGCTTTAAAATAAAAAAAGATCCTTCAAGATAAATTGAGTACAGCTCCAGTACATTTGGATGCTTTAGGTCATGGGCTTTCCATTTTTATATATACTGTGATAATAACTATATAGAGTAAGCAGAGAGACAATGCATCTCTGCCCCAGTGTTTCAAGAATTCACAAAGTAATTGAAAGTGTTTCCAAGTGTGCATAATTCTGTGCCTGCAGTCAAATACAGTAGATGGAAATTTGTTTGGCTTCCTCTGTCAAAAATGTCTAAAACACATAAAGCAAATGTGTAAGCGAAAAACAAAACACCACGGTTTCAACATTCTTTTAATTATATTTCAATTTCTAGCTTGGCTTTGCTCAAACCTATTAATAATCCTAAGGGCTCATCTCTGATCCTTTTGGTGGATAAAATGACCGCATGTGATTTTTTACCCTTGACTCAAAAATGTCAGTTCTGGAAATCTACAGTATTTGTCACCATGAATACCATTTAACTGAAGCAGTCCCCAAAGGAACTCTGCACAGACACACGTGAATACAACTGGAGGAACTTAATTAATCTTGCTGTCACTTTCATGATGCTTTTCATTAGTTTTGCTGCTATCTGATCAGCTGGCCTCCCGCGTATGGGAAATGCTACCCATAGCCTCTTGTAAAAGCATTTTCAAAAGGTAAACAAAGACTCACCTTGGTGGTAGGGAGCTTTTTGCAGATGGACATTGTCACCGCTACTCTAATATGGAGATAACCTTCACATTTCATATTTAAGATTACAAAATCATAAAACACACAAATATCTACTCCATCCCCAATGAAGAAAATGCTTTAAAATCTATATACAGATTATGTATTTGAAGTAAAAGGTCACATTTTTCTTTGTATTTCTTTTTTCATGAACAGTGGTGCTTAGTATACTATCAGGAACTGGACTGACTAAACATACAATTCATAAGAAATCTAGACTTCTTCACTGACCACTGGAAAAGAAATTAGGTGAAAGGTGAATTGAGCTGATAGAATAAAGCAAATGATAATTCAGTGATAGTATCATCCTTCTTTGAGTAACATTTTTGAAAACCCTGTTTAATACAAGTATAATTTTATTTATATGCATTCTCTTTTGCATTGTTTTTCAATGCTGACCATAGTTTAATTCACTTAAAATTCAAAAGATTTAACAAAATTTTACCACATTTTGATGATAGTTGACTCTTGAACAATGCAGGGGTTAGAGGTGCCAACCCCCTGCAGAGAGGAAGATCCATGTATTTTATAACTTTTAACTCCCCCGAAACTTAACTACTAATAGTCCACTGTTGACTGGCAGCCTTACCAATAACATAAGTGTCAATGAACACATCTTTTGTCTGTGTATTATATTATATCCTATACTCTTAAAATAAAGTAAGCTCGAGAAAATAAAATGTTATTCAGAAAATCATAGGGGAGAGAAAATACATTTACAGTATTTTGGGGGGAGAAAATCTGTGTACAAGTGGACCCACACAGTTCAAACCCATGTCGTTCAAGGGTCTACTGGATACAAAAATCAATTCACACCTATCGGAGAGCCCCCATGGAGAACTAGAAAAGGAATTCACTAATAGTCCAACTTATGTGGTGGGCTCTGATGGAGAAATACGAGAAAATAATGTGGCCCCTTTCCTCATGTGTGGAAGCCAGCCTCTAAAATAGTCCCCAGTGGTTCCTGCTTCCCAGTAATCACACTCTTAGGTAGTCCCTTCCCACTTTGAAGATGGATAACCTATGTAACCAACAGGACAATGTTGAGATGACCAAGTGTGACTTTCAGGATTAGGTCTTAAAAGGCAAAGTGGCTTCTTCTTCTGTCTTGGATCACATACTCCATGCTCTGAGGAAAGTCAAGTAACCCTATGAAGCAGCACACATGGGGAGGAACTGAGACCTCGGGTCAGCATCCAGCATCAAATTTCCAGGCATGTGAGTAAGCCCCCTTGGAAGTTTGTCCTTCAACTTGGGTCAAGTCTTCAGATACCTGTAGCCATGACCAACATTTTATCCAATACGTAAAAATCCTGAGAGACCCCAAGTCAGAACCAACTTCCTGAGCAACTCTCAAGTGTCAGAATCACAAACTGTGTAAGAAGCTAAACATTTATTGTTGTTTTAAGCTTCTAAGTTTGGGATAGTTTTTTTAAAGCACATTCATAGATAACTAATACACTATGGAACTTCACAGCCTAGTTGTAACAATCAGACATCTGTACAATATTAATTAAAATGATCAAAATAGGATCTAGAGCTCAGGTGAGAGAGACATAAAGCCTGAAGGATGTCATATATCCCCTAGGGTCTTGGTTTCTTAATCCATGAAATGATGGTGTGGAAATGAGTGTGGTCACCAGTGCAAGAGCTTGCAGATGTCAAAGAAGGAACACAGATGCGTAAGGTTTATAGAGGTTTAGGGGTTTAAGGAGTGTGTCATCTATCATGGGCGTGCCTGTCACTTAGCTTCAATTCACAGTGCACCATGAGGAAATCAGAGCCAATGCTGTAGATTCTTCCATTTTTTTCTTAGCTTTCACTTTCTACGACTAAAACATTACCCATTTGATAAAATTTCCATATCACATCAATTGGAATCCATGGTGCTTTTTCTAGGATTTCTGTTACCGTATTCAGCAGCTCCATCCACTCTTTCCTTCCATCACTAAGTGTATCCTCTCTCTCTAGCTCACTATTAAACTTCTACCATTGGTCTACCAACACATATTCCTCTCTTGATGGTCTCCTCACATGGCACTTCCTCCAGGAAGCTTTTCTTGATTGCCATGGTCATAATTAGTGACTACTACTTTCCTTATGTCTCAAGATTTCTTTATCCCATGTGTCTTCCTAGGTATATCTCCCTGTTTTTAATGTGAAATTTCATTAGGCAAAATCAATATGTCTCATTTATTTTATTGCCCATGATTGGAGACAAGGATCAGAATTACACAAACAGCGCCTGCCTGCAATGCACTGCCCAGTCTCCCTAAAGTGGCAGGCTTGTTGCTCAGCTTCTAGGAGTGCGGTAGACAGATAGCTTTCAACTGCCAGGCCCTTTAGTTATTGTTTCAGCTGCTGGAAGCTGCCTTGCCAAGGTTCCTGGCCTTTGTGGTGGACCATATCAAATGACCGACACAGCAGTAAAAAACACGGGCCACTCAAGCTCTAGAGTTTCCAACACCGGCTGTCCTTGGACCTGCAGCACAGCTCAACTTCTTCTTCTCCCCACTCCACTTCCTCTTCTTCCCTTCACAGGGCTCACCCAGAGGGCTTCCTGATGCATGCCCTGCACGCCAGCTTCATCTGAGTCTGTTTCTTGAACAACCCATCCTGTGACACTGTCATCGACTAAGTTCTCAATAAATGCTTCGTGGTATAAATTTAGGCCCCAAGAATTTACTGACAAACAAGACTAATTTCCCAAAAGAGAGAGTATGGTTTCTCCCCCAGAAGCCCTTGAAATTGCTGGATAACATAGCAAGAAAGTCCATTTATTCTCCAGAGACTTGTTGATTTGGGAATTAATGTAAGGAATGGAAAGCTCGGAATTTAAATAAATGCCTTGTTCCTTGTACTCTGTCTGAGTAATGGCGGTGGTTCAGAACTGTCAGGTCTGCCAGGAGATACTCAATCATGATGAGCTCCTCTTTCTCTTCAACAGAGGTAATCGCTCAACATTTTATCTTTTCTAGAAGGTGTCATTGCTTTGAAAAGACAATAAAAGTCTCACAAGAGTTTCTATGTAGTGGAAAGCTTTCTCTTCACCTTCAAGGAAAAAGCTAAAGAAGAAAAAACCCTAATTAATTTGAGCCTGAAGAAATACATTAGCTTCGATGAACTCCCATACTTTTCAAGTACAAAAGTTCTTGAGAAATCCTATTAAGCAAAGAAAAATAAAACCCTTGTAGACAGACAAAAGTACGGTGATTACCAGAGGAAAAGAGGGCTGGGGGGAGGTAGAAGAGGGTAAAGAAGGAATAAGTGGTGATGGAAGGGGACTTGACTTGGGGTGGGGGGCATATAATACCATATACAGATGATGTGTTATAGAATTGGACACCTGAAACCCAAATATTTTATTAATCAATGTCACCCCAATACATTCAATAAAAATTTAAAAAATAAGAATAAAAAAGAAAAGGCTAAAATAATAAATAAAAAATAAAAGTAAAATTTCCTGGGAAATCCTTTGAAATTGAGTAGTTGATATGTTCTTTAGTGCCTCTGCTACATAACATATATCTTTTGTTTATTTATTTATTTTTGATTTTCTTTTTTATTGTTGTTCAAGTACAGTTTCCATTTTCACCCCATCATGGTCCCCTGCCCCACCCATCCCGGCCTCCCACCCTCGAACCTACCCCCTTCGGCTTTGCCCATGTGTCCTTTATACATGTTTCTTGATGGCCCTTCACCTATTTTCCTTCTCCCCCCTCCTCTCTGGTTACTGTCAGATTGTTCTTTATTTCAATGTCTCTGGTACTTCGCTTGCTTGTTTGTTTTGTTGATTAGGGTCCACTTATAGGTGAGATCATATGGTATTTGTCTTTCACTGCCTGGCTTATTTCACTTAGCATAATGTTCCCCAGATCCATCCATGCTGTTGCAAAGGGTAGGAGCTCCTTCTTTCTTTCTGCTGCTTCATAGTATTCCATTGTATAAATGTACCACAGTTGTTTGATCCACTCCTTTACTGATGGGCACTTAGGTTGCTTCCAACATTTAGGTATTATAAATTGTGCTGCTATGAACATTGGGGTGCATAGGTTCTTTTGAAATGGTGTTTCAGGATTTTGGAGGTATAATGCCAGTGGTATTGCTGGGTCAAAAAGAAGTTCCATTTTTAGTTTTCTGAGGAAATTCCATACTGCTTTCCACAATGACTGCACCAGTCTGCATTCCCACCAACAGTGCACTAGGGTTCCCTTTTCTCCACAACCTCTCCAACACTTGTTATTCGTTGATTTGTTTGTGATGGCCATTCTGACCAGTATGAAATGGTATCTCATAGTGGCTTTAATTTTCATCTCTCTGATGGCTAGTGTTATATAACCCAACCATTCCTGCTGGAGGAAAGAAAAACTAACAAACTTTGCTTTGGCAATGTCTGTGATGCAGAGGTATGTGTGGGGAGTCTACCCTAAATAGACTATGGACATTAATCTCCTCTTAACGCCTGACTACATGTCACCAACAATGGAGCATGAACTAAAACCAAGTGGTTTATCACATATTTTTCAAATCAAAGCTTAATCTGGACATCATTTTTCCCTAATTCACAAATATTTTCTGAGCACCCATTTGTCAAACACTCGTCTTGGGGCTAGGGATATGTGAACAATCGAGACAGATATTACTCTTGGCTTTATGGAACTTACAGCTTTTCAGAGAATGAAGGATTGTAATTAAAGGTGGATCAATGGCTGCAATAATCTGTTGAGATGCAGAAAGGAAGAAAAAGGTGGGTAGTCAGGGAGGTTAGATGAGGATTTTTGAGGATGTGACATGTAAGTGGACAGGTGAGTATAATTTGAAATTAAACAGATATATGTAAGGGAAGAGTATCCCAGGCATAGTTAACAGTGTGAGCAAAGGCCCAGAAGAAAAAGGAGTATGGGACAAGAGTTAAGAGACGCTCAAGCAGGAGGGGCAGGGGAAGGTGGTATAGATGAGGAAGGACGGGTGGCTTGGAGTCATTCATGAACCTGTAACAAGGCTTTGGAAAACCACAAAAAACTTAATCAGGAAAGTGATGGACTGCATGATTATAGACTTAAAAGGTAACAGAATAGTTAACTACTAAGCATTCTGTGAAAATAAAGCTCGTATACGACCATGTGACTTTGAGATAAGCACATGCAGTAATGTTGTAAATATCTGGTATACGCCACAATTTTCTGGCTCAGGTTTTCTGTCTCCCTGCCGTTCAATAAAACATAGCAGGCAAGGGAAAAAATTGTCTTGCATGGCTGGGCTTGTCTAGTTGGAAATCACCAATTCAACCAGTTTCTGGGTAAAACAGCTTTTGTAGCTGTCATGGGAGCTGAGAATAGAATACGACAATGGAAACTGAACAGTTGATGGTCTGACAATGACCCATATTAGCCTTCAAATGAGGGGGTCAGTATGCCGGCTAGATTGATTTCTGTGCCACCCACATATTGGCACAGAAATATTGATAGATATATAGATAATATGCATTATCTATATCTATATACGAATCACACAATAGGGTAAATGACCCCACTGAGTCATATACCATAATTTTGTAGGTTTATATGCAAGTTGTGGTATAATTTTACATTTCTGGCTTCCAAGCCCATTTTTAAAAAATGTCTTTATTTCTCCCCTGCCTACAAATTTCCTAAATTACTTCTGTCGCATTATGAGTGGCCCTGTCTTTGAAGATCCTCAAGCACTGAACAGTAACCTTAGACTGCCCTTACCTGTAGTTGCCATAAGGAAATAAACTTCTACCTATTTTCAGTGGCTAAACATGTCTTGTTTCTTCTCTAAAGTTTCAAAAAGTAAATGTCTTTCTAATCTCAGTAATATTTTCACAAACTAAGTTGGCTGTTGCATTAAAAGTGAACATTTCCCAAAGGTTGTGTGTATGTTTAACATGCACACACTATATACTGTATGTGAGATTTCACTGGTACTTTTCTAGAAACCTCAGTGCATCAATCTCACTGGGAAATATAGGAAACATCGACATTTTTCAGGGTGGCTGCCAAGCCATCCTCCTCTCTGGGGAAATTCCTTTTCCAAATGAAATATACAGGCCTTCCTCTCCCCCTGACATGACTGATTTGATTAGGGTGGCCTCCGAATAGAATTTCCTGAGGCCTATGGCTTGTATAACCTAGCTTGAAAAGATGAACTAAGACAATCATGTTTGTTCTCGAAAACATTAAGTAAGAGATGGGGAAGGAACTTGTCAACTGACAAAAGGCCATGGAACTAGGAGGTCATACAGACTCAAGTCATACAGATTCATAAACAAAATGGATATGCCCAGGAAAGAAGAAAAGAAGGGAAAAGGCAGAGACAAAGAAAGAGTGTACTCACTGGATGCTGGATGAAGAGAGAGGCACATTTCGATAGGTAGGCTTTGGTTATTCAATGGTTTCTTTTCAAATGCACCTTTCCAATAGTCTCATGTTTCCCCTTGAAGCAAATTTAATTAGTCTCTAGGCCTTCAATGATATCTTCCATTACACCCTCAGTTAACTGGATGGGTCGGGTAGACTGACACTAGAAGGGGTCATGATCAAGTATTGTGTACCAGGCTTCCAACACCTTCTAAACAAGACAGCACCAGGTGGCAGCATTGTGATGGAGGGAAAGATGGGCGTCTAGGGAAAGGGGAAGAAGAGTCAGTCATGCTGGAGTGGGGGTGGGGGGATGCCCAGGGCATTCAGGAAGTGACCTGAGAGTGGTTACAGGATAAATAATAATGGTTTCTACAAGTAAAAATAATCATTTCTAGCTCTCCAGATCCAAAACTTAATCTTTTCTGACCTTTATTTTTCACTAACATTTTGTACATATAAGCAATAAAAACATTTTTTTGACTCTTAGTGTTGATATGCAACCTTGTATTCATTGTTTTTAAGTATTATTTTCCTAATAACCAAAGCTCTTTTATTAATAGACTGATGAAGAGCATTGACTTTTGTCAGCTAGATGATTTCCTATATGTTATGGCTGAGGGGAATGCTTAGTGGAGTTAGAATCCCAAACCATAACTTTGGTCCATGTATTGAGGCTCAGTAGCATACTTTTAAGAGATGAGATTGTGTTTTAGTGAGGAGTAGGAGTGTGGCCTATTATTGGCCATAAGTAACATGGATTCATTGATTCTCTCCTTTATCACAATTTCTGGTAGTTCACAACAGATCTTCCATAAGATGCAAATTTCAGGGGAGATCTTGCAAGACAATAGAGAAAGTTTTATTAAACCATTGTAGAAAGTCAGTTATGGGATGGAGGATAACAGAGAAATCATAGTAAGGACAAGAGTAAGTTAGAATAGATGAAATTTAAAAGAAGGTATATTAAATGAAGTAAAGTAGAATGGAAGGATATAATGAATTAGAAGGCAGGATAAAGAAGTAGAGATCCTTGAAGTCAAGAGCACACAGGTAAAATTGTATGTGCTGGAAAAATCATTTACAATTGAGCCGATGTACTTGAAAGGATTTGCGGTACGGGTAAAGAGGGCAGCCATATGAGGTTCTATTAATTCAAATCTTACCTAATCCAGTACTTGATTCAAGTTGTGGGCTCAATGACCGTATATAACATAACTATCAAATATAAGATCTTTTTCAGCCCCATCTTTTCTTTTGCTCATGAAAAGTGGCTGAAGAAAGTGTGTACAATTCCCCCAGCATGCACATGCACACCGCAGCTAGATCTGTCTAAACCTAATTGAAACAGAGTTTGGTAGCAAAGATTATCAGTTGAGAGCCTTATAGAAATCACAGTTCTTAGAGAAATACTAAGACAGCATGAGGCAGCCACCTTTAAACAAGACTGAACCTACACATGTTTTTTAGGTTTGTATTATTAGCCTACAAAATATATTTCTCTTTTTAGCTCAATTCCCTCTTGCATCTGACAAACGTTACCCTTTTTTACCTCCAAATTTAGATACCATTTCTTCCAGAGTATTTCATCACTGTGCTCATAAACCTCCTGCGTGCCTCCTCAGTGCTTTCTCATGCATCGTGCTTCCTCAATACATCTGTTGTACGTGCCTCGACCCTTGCCTGCTACTTCACAAGTCCGTAAGACTCTTGAAGGCAGATGTCATGGTGAGTTCACCACTGTATCTCCAGGGTCTAGTGTTCAATCCACAGTAAGTACCCAATATATACTTGTTAAATGGATGGATGATGAATGGATGGTGAATGGAAAGAGAGTTGGGTGGAGTGTGGGATGGGGGAGAGAGAAGGACAGGCGTATATAATGTGACAATTGTCAATATTTTGATAACAGACAAATGTGACCTTTGATTTGGAGTATTTTGGTAATTAAAGAAGTGGACTCTTTATAATGCTAGGTTAGAGCACAAAAATGCATATGATAGATTTATATTATTATGAATAGCCATTGCACACTCAGTGCTAGCCAGCAATTAAGAGTAGTCATATTTCTACATTATTACAATTTGTTGTCACTATCTACATAATCACATTCTAAGTCTGAGGGGATTTTACAAATGTGTACTTGTCTTTCATTCAAAGGGAGAAATCTTAGCGGGATATGGAGAGAGATGAATGCAAAAAAATGAGAAAATCCTAAGGTCATTCATGCCATGTGACCTGTGCCTGCATTCTCATATGGGCCAAGAGGAAGGATCTCCTTGAAGTTAGAGTAATGACCATTTTATAACTGGAATAGAGTATTTAAAAAGGAGTGATACACTATAATTAAATCTACAAAAAAGGAAGTTAATAATTAATAAGAATGTATTCTTAAGCTTAAGTGTTATACTTTTTTGCTAGGTTCTATTTCCTCTTTATTTGTATGCTGATGGGAGGGGGTGTTCAGGGTGGAGGGGAATAAAAGGGAGAAAACAACTGTAGTAGCATAATCAATAAAATATATTTTAAAAAAATGAATCAGAATCAAGGTGCAATCAACAGGTTTTCCCATGCCAGGAAAGGTTACCTTAAGGAATGAAACTCTAAAGAAAGTCTTCCTTGACTATTTTTTTCCTCAAGGAAGAGGTAAGTCCTTGCATCTTTCTCCATCAATTTTAATCTAAACACAATTCTCTTGAAACTTTGCAGTGCATGGTATATCTTGGTGTGTATGTCCTTTTCCTTCACTAGGCTGTGCATTCCCTGTGGGCAGAGTATTTATCTCTGTATTTATCTTACTCCTATCTGTGCTTCTGGTGCCCACAATAGAGTCTGACACATAGTGAACCCTCAACAGGTGTTTGCTGGATGAGTGAGTAAACGTATGTATAAGGAATGAACCAATGAATGAACACAAGAGTTAACATTGACCATATGACTGGGAATATGTATATTTTCTCTGATTAATCTCTGGAAAAGATGGTAATGAAATATTTTTTTAGAATGGAATTTGGCCATGAGAATTTGTTTTGTTGTTTTGCTTTGTTTACACAAGAAGAATTATTTATTGTTTTAAGATAGATACGTTCTTCTTCCAATGGCATATGCCACTATTCCCTATCTAAGAATTTCTCCCTTCCCTAATATCACTTAATCTGAAGAACAGAAATATTAGCTAGATGATTGGTTTTTCTTAGGAAACATAACACCAGACCAAAGGCAGATAGAAAGACAAGGGTTTATCCAGGCGTGGGGAGCAACTCAGCAAAATGCCTATCTTATATTCTTAATGTTTATGTCATTAGAGTTTAGCATCCCACTGACTGGACAGCATTGGACAGATATTGCCAAGTTTGAGGCATTTATTTATGATTATTTAACCACAAAAGACCTATGAAACTGCTTTATTCCCAAACCTGGTTTTACAGTGCTTCACTGAAGAAATTCTGTGTATCTTAATTATGGTCATGGGTACATAGGGTACATTTGTCAAACTAATCCAACTTTCTACATAAACACTATGTTTTTTCATTAAATGTAAATATATTTAAAAAAAGAGAGATGGAAAAAAATAAATATTAAAAACACACACCGATGCACACAAAAGAACTGGACTGGGTAAACTTAAAGTTGAAAGTTAGAGATAGACACAAGTTATAGTCAAATAACTTTTTAAAAGTCAAAATAAATCTTACATGTCTAACAGGTTTGAATGAATTTTGTTACATCGGAAACAAAGGGCTCCTTGGGTCTGCAGACAGGCAAAGTGTTCTGGCAGAAAGAGTGTAAGTTTAAAGAGACTCTGACCTAGGATTGAATTCGAGCACTGACATGCAGACGTTACGTGGCCTGTGAACGTCACCTGAGCTTTTGAGATTCCATTTCCTCAACTGTAAAAACAGGGATAATAATCCCTGCTTTGTTCTGCGAGGGTTAAACCGTTGGTTCATATGAGTGCTTAATAATTAGCTGCAAGCTTCATTATTATGCATCACTCCATGACATAATGTTAATGGGTGTACATTTTAAATAGTTATTGTAATATGAAAAAGAAATTTACCATTTTGTGCCTGCATGTCTGGTGTCTTCAAGCTTCACTAATAGTCTCCCTCCTGACATGGGTTTCTCTGTTAAAATGAGGGGTTGAACAGAAGGAACACCTTTAAAAGAGAGGCCGTGGGACTCTGTGGGAAGCAGAAAGGGGGAAATGGGAGGAAGAGCCTCGATTCCACGGTCTCGCCAAGCTCAAAGACTGGTTACAGAGAGAACAATTCCCAGGAAGGATATTAGGGTAGGTACAGGGATGGATTGATTCAGGAAATACTGAAGAGCTTGGGTTGACTAACTGGATAGATTGTTATGGGTGGTGCTGGGGTCTGATGAAGGAGTGAATGTGATTAAGAATAACTTAGGGTTTTGACTTTTCCAAATCAGTGCCTGTCATTGATACGGGAACTTGGGGAACCTTAAAGATGCCTAGAGTGTGGGGGGCGGTACAGGGGAGGGTATAGTTAACAAATTTGGGTAAGATCTTTGTGGTATCTTGGAAACAAGGAAATGGAAATGACCTAGGCAGTTGAACACAGGGTCTGAAACTGCGAAAGCAAATCTAGGTCAGTGGTATGCTGATGTTGGTAAATGCCTAACAAATGGTTCTTCAGGGAAACAAAGCCCTGGTTTGTAGCTTTTGCTACACATTATAAATGCAACCAGCATAGCTTTGGAAGAGATATGCACAGTTGGCTCTTGCAAAGAAGTGCAACCTAGCTCCATCACGTAAGGGGTGGTTCAAGAAGCAGGGCATTGTCAAAAGTGTAAAATATTCATGGCAGGTTGAATAAATTCCTCTGGATGAGGGTCTCCTTTTCCCTATCTTTTCCTTCTGTTTCACATGTTTCCTTTATTTATTAACTCTTTCACTCAAGGTTACATACTATTTACAGGAAGAACTGGCATCTGCTCCTTAAATCAGCTTAGAGCTTTCATTGTCCACGCCTACACCACCTACTACTTCCCAGGGTCATCTGAAGGTTAAGGTCAATAAAGAATAGCTTCTCCTTACTTACAAACCTTACTTACAAAGGACAGGGGGGCGGGGTAGGTCCAGGAAAAGAGCGATAAAAACTGCTTTGTTTTCCCAATAGCAGTCTAAACTCTAAATGAACCTAAGTGTATCTATCTGATGTTGAACTCTCCCTGGCTGTCTCCTTCAGCAAACAGGGCCCTGTATGTTACCTAATTACTACATTGAAATTTTCTATAATTTTATCATGACTTTTTTTGTTATTTGTATATCTGTTCTCCTCCATATACATCCCCTCATATACATTTGCTGTTTCTATATCCCCATAAATTAAATTTTTATACTGAAAAACTTGTGGTTTTCAATGACAGGAAAATCATTATTTTCTTAATGATAGAAGGATATGATTCTAGAGTACATTTTGGATTATCTAAGCTAAAAATACTATACATTTCTTTCTAAAGCTAATTTTTTTCAAATAGCACTTTTCACTAAATATAAAATTATGAAATGTTCCTGTTAAAGGGTTTGGAAAATTCCCAAAGTAAGGAAGAAAATGAGAACCTGTAACCCTATACACAAACATCTTAATAGTATTTTTTTTCAGACAGTAAACTATATATCCACGATGACATATATTGCTTACATATTTAGTATTTTCCAGTATATTTGTGTTATAAAATTTTAATATTATGCTATCATCTTCCCCATATCGTTAAAATGCTATAAAATATAATCTTAATTGTTGAACGATATCCTCTGAGTGTACCATGTGTATTTAAACATTATTCTATTTTTGGACTCTTAAGACAGTTTCCAAGTTTTTATTGGTATAAATGGAATAGCAATGGACATCTTCTCCCATTACTTTTTGTGCTTATTACCCATTGCTTCCTTGGATAATGTCCTAGAAAGGCAATTACTGGGTTAAAGGGTAAAACTGTTGCAAAGAATTTTGGCACAGTGCTCAATTGTGCTCTCAACCCGATCGTACCAATTTGCAATCACATCAGCACTATATGTGAGTGTCTATTTTCACTCCATCACCAGCATTGAATGTTGCCAGTAAGCAAAGGAGTGTGTGTGTGCATCCCATTTGATAAGCAATAACTGGCATTAAATATTACTTGCATTTATTTTTCCTTTATTGATAGGTTAACATTTTTAAAGGAGAAATGTTTGTGTTTGTGTGAATTTCTCTTCATATCCCTTGATCATTTTTTCCCACTGATGTTTAATGTTTTGCTTTACCCAAAGAATTTGATGAAATTTAAAAGTAACTAAAATAATAAACTTTATTTGAGCTTCTGGAAATATAATTTCTAAATGGAGCATTAACAATTACCATAACAGGGCAAATACAGCCAAACTATGAAAGTGATGTTTACTAACCATAATTACACAAAGCAAAAGAAACATTATCCTTTACAGCTATTGGGATCCCATGAGAAAGGCACATTTGCTACCCCTCTGGACAGACAGTAAAGGTGTTTTCTTCTGTCCCTGGATGCAGTTGGATTTTAGAGTGAAGATTAGATTCAGAAGGGTTCCCAGGTTCCTTCCCATCGCTGCTGAACTGTGCTGCAGAGTACCCCTTGCTAACATTTGCTATGGACTTTAGATACGATTTTCTAATTTTCCTATGACCCCCAAACATACTACTTCCTCAGCCTTTTCACCGCATGGGATCACATTGCCAATAGTGAATTCATCAGGCTTGAATTTAATTATATTCTATAAACTAGAATATGTCCCCAGTAGGCTTTGAGGGCGTAGCTTCTGTAGGCAGCTGCAATATCCTGTTTTGTTTAAAATATTTGTATTTTGATAAATCCACTCTGACACCAAACACTTTTTTGGTCTTTGTCCGGAACTCGTTTTCATCACATCTGCCTGAACTTACTTTTTTAAAGAAGTACATATTTTTTAAAATTTGCATAAGTTCCTTTCCTGTAACCCTATATCCTTCCTAAATTCCTCTCTCTTTACCCGGCTGGGGCAGGATGGTGAGAGGAGATGGACAAAGCATCATTTTATAGGTTATCCTGGCACCATGGCAGTTGACAAATAGCAATCAAGCTCTGAATAAAGTGTTCTTAGTGCAAAGAGAAGAAAGGCTTTCCAAATGCTCAAACTGGAAAGAGGAACCATTCAAAATACCAGATGGACTCGACACTTGGGACTATGTAACATGAAGTGGCTCGTGCAGATGGCCCACGGTAGATTGCGCCATTGGCCCCCAATTTTCACCCCTAACTAGACCATTTGCCAGGTAACTTTGTAGTTCCTTCCTGTCGTGGGCATATATTTCAACCCCTGCCTTATTTGGAGCTTGGCTTTGTGACCACTGTTGATTAATAGAGTGAGGTGTGCCGTATTTGAGCTCAGCGCTCTCACACCTCCAGTATCACCATGAGAAGAACCTCCCTGGCAAGCTCGTAGTTCCAAGGAGAATGAGAAACATGAGGAACAGAGACAATCCAGCTAGCTTAAACCCTGCAGTGGGAAGCAGAGCTGCTCAGGGACTGAAGCCTGAAGCAAACCCACGCAGCTGAGCCAAGCGTACATCAGCTGAACCGTGGCCCATATGCAGTAAGAGTCCAAGAGAAAGACCAGACCGTAAGGAATTGCTGTTTTAAGTCAGTGAGTTCTGGGATGGTTTCTTAAATACCAATAACCAACTAACATAACATCCTAGAAGTTTTACAACTTACAACTTAGATATTCAATGCAAACATTGAAAAAATTAAACATTCCTCAGGAAGAAAGCCAGTCAGTGCCCCTCATTGAGGAGTGGTGATGGCCAACTTTCTCAGGTTCTTGTTCACGGCTCCTGAGATTTGCCTCCCGCTGGAAGCATCTACATTTATGCCATAAAGTAACATTACTCACAAACACCCTTTTCCCCTCCTCAACACACCTTGACACCTCTCTTCAAAGCTCCTCCCAAATACTCCACTCTTTTTCCCACCCACAGAGATGCAGAGAGCCCACGTGAAAGATGGCGATGGTTGAGTTCAGACATGAAGCAAGCCTGTGCATTTCCTATTCATCTCACAGGACTAATCGAAACACTGAAGCACTTCTAGTCAATCAGGCAAGCTCT
Organism: Desmodus rotundus; assembly: GCF_022682495.2. Classification (NCBI taxonomy): domain Eukaryota; kingdom Metazoa; phylum Chordata; class Mammalia; order Chiroptera; family Phyllostomidae; genus Desmodus; species Desmodus rotundus. The sequence goes on from NC_071394.1 coordinate 112,994,572, forward strand.
CACTGCCAGCTCTTGAAAGACGCGGAGAAATAATTCTGATTCAGGGCATGGCTCATGAAAAACAAAATCTACAATCACAGGGGGAAAACACACGCACACCTGTCTCAAAGGAGGCAGAAAAATCACCTCCCACATCTTTATATCTGTTCTGATTTCTCATAAACGAAAAAGAGGAGTATTTTTGCTTTATAATCTCATTAAAATGAATTAGAAAACCCCAGTCCAAATTCTCCAATGGTCATGTTGTGACTCAGTTTTACCCAAATCCAAAAGCCACTTGTGGTTAAGGGTTTTATAAACAGGAAGCAAACTGAAGGGGAAATACTGTGATTAAAAGATGATTTTAATAAAGCAAAATCTCCGTCTGGCATGTCGTCTGGAACATGACTATTTGTAGACCAGCTCCTATTAATATCCCTACTTTTCTAAGTACAACAAACCTAGCCTGCTTCGTTAAACAGAACTAAAACTTCCCACAGAAAACCAGGTTGGACGAGGAGATACTCTTTTAGCAACACTCACGAAGTGGTGGTTGGGTGGCTGACGTGGACAGAGGCATACCACTTTTAGTTGGAAGCAGAAAAAAAAATTGATCACAGCCAGGCTGGAACACAGACAGCTGGCTGGCAATTACCCACCTCTACACATTCCTTTCTCAGCACCAGTGACAAAGCCAAGAGCATCGGTGTCATTAAGCAGCACTGGGTGTTTCGGGATGGAAACATTCCAAATACTTCCTGCTCAGTGAAACGCAAGCGAGCAGATGATGCAAGTCAAGTTGATTCCTATCTCAGTGATCATAAGCCCCCAACAGCACAAACGTTTGTATTCAGGGACACGTCTAAGTAGCTCACACAAAGAAATATGTTTATGTTTCTCCCTGCTTTTTAAACAGGGGAGGAAAGAAAACATTAAGAACAGATTATTGTTGCCTTTCCATAAAATACATGACTAGAAGCATAATATTTAGTTTATTATATCATATATATAATACAAAGGCAATTAAATACCAATTGTAATTAGACAGGTTAGCATGGCGAGTTAATGCGATAGCAAGTTTGGAACATTAGAAAGAAAAATTACTTCTCTTTCATTTCTAGCTTGGAGAAGAGGAAAGGGGTTGGGAATTAACACTGACTCTTTTCCGAATGATACCAACTTTACATGGGTAAGGTCGTTTACTGTAATACAGTAACAAAAGAACATGGAGCATGGGAGGCCCATGCCCGTTTCTAACTCAAGGGCTCAGCTGTCTAGACATGTTTATATTAATTTCTGGGCACGGCCTTAGATTTAGCAAACCTTAGAACCTATTGAAAAGTACAAGAATCTACTAACTCAATTATTCAAAATAACATTTTATTTTTCTTTCTGGCCTCACTATGTATTTTCTTAGACACTGTCCAAAAATTAAATGTACATTTTTAAAAAAAACAGATTCAGAAGAAACTGTGGCTCCAAATGTAATTTCCAGGCCCTGTCTTACGAGGCAGTCTTGCTCACTGAGGAACATAAAGAAAGATGAGCTTACCTCTTGTGCTATGTGAAAGTGGCTTTGGGGCTCTCACAAGTACACCATTTAAAAGCACACAGACACCCAGAAACACGCACAAGCACCTCTATAGGAAATCAACACTTCTGGAGAGCCAACAGCAGCAGTAATAACCATAAACACATTTCACTTACCATGTGTCAGGCACTCTTCTAAATACTCCTATTAACTATTTTAATTTTCCTAACAATCCTATGAGGCAAGTTTCACACCTTCCACACGGAAGTAACAGCTTAACGGAGCGCTAACGGCCAAAGTGAGGCTGAGATGAAGGGCATAAAATCTCCCCAACTTCTATCGAGGGAGCAGTGTCACAGCTGATGGAGTTCGCCTCTGACATTCCCCTCTCTTCTCTACCTACTTTTGTTTCTACTGTTCAGCCTGTGTATTCTTCTCTCTCAATATTTTCCATTGGAAGTATATATTTATACTCTACATTGTTATGGTTTATGTACTGAAAAATAGGACTATGTCCCTTTTCTTCGTATTAAGAGTGAATTTATTGACTGTTTACTTTTTCTTTCTCTTTAAATACCTAAGATGTGTTAGGGGCCAATAGTAATACGTACACGAAAGTGCTACGAAGACACACAGTAGCTTTTCAAAGTCCACAGGTGCAGTGTTAGTGCCTCTGACTACATTCTGGAGTAACCCCCATCACCTCAGGAAGCCACTGTATTGTCCTAAACCCACCCTTTTTTCTTCCACTTTCACCTTAGGAAACATTTTCTGTTACCGTATCTATCAGGTGGCTAAGAACAATACGCAGACATTAACAGAAACAAAACCAAGGATTCCCTGCGAGGGCTATCATGCATTCCGGCTGTGTATTTCCAAAGCCGTCACAGCAGTTACTTAATACATGAACACTTGAAACAATCAGTTTTAGATCCATCATACTAGAGAAATTCTGAGGCAGTGATTTTACTGGATTTCCCCAAGTTGAATAGAGATGGCAGGAGATTATAATAGACAGGTAACTCAGAAGAGGGAGGTAAGGTCAGCCATATTAATCTTTCAGCAAATTAAAGGGTACAAGATAAATAGGAAGTCTGGGAAAAGGGTAGCTATCACTTTCTTTGAAAAATAAAGAGTGAAGAGGAAAACAAATGGTCTTTAACGAGAGTGAAAATAAAATAACTGAGCGTTTTCAGATAAATATTGTCAGAAGGAATGGGAGGTAGAAATCTAATGTTCTTGTGCCCACGTTAGATGGGCTGCCTGTCTACATCTGAAAAGGAGACATTGCATAAAATTCCTAATTTATGTTATCTCCCTCTAGACTTCACCTGAAAGCAAATCACGTATAACAAATATTAAATATTTTGAAGACTCTGCCAAGGAGTGTCAAGTCTTGAGTTCTCATACGATATGCAGTATTTTGCGAAAACAAATATTTCTTTATAGGAAACCTGTTTAAATAATGGTTCCTTTACCAGTCACTTGGGACCAGTATTTCATGAGTCTCAGTTCTAATAGTACCTCATATAAATTCAGGCCAGAGAATGACTAAGGATTCCTTGTTGTGTTAATGACATAAGCCAGACACCTGGAACAAACACTTAACCCTTGTTACTATTATGATTCCTAAAGTCATAATATCAAAGGTTATAAATATCTAAACAGCATGGGTTTCCGAGGTTCATCTCTTCACCAGGCTGACAGAGAAAAGTTCTTACAAGAAAGCTTCTAGCCCACAGGTCAAGATGAATCAAATAATCGACATCCCTAGCAATGTCATGTGATCAGGAAAAATGCTTTAGCAATAAAGTGAAAGGTGAAAAGGCTAAATGGTGATGGAACAACTGGCAACTTTCATCACTCCTCAAACTGATGAAAATTGCCTCCCTCAGTAAAATAGGCTCCTCACTTTTCTGGCTTATTCTCTTCTCCACCAGGGGGAAGACTCATCCGCACCGTTCACCCTGCATTCTCTGCTCCTTCTCTTTGGTGATAAAGCATGCATTTTGTAAGTGAAGCTGGTTCATCACTGAATGCACCATTAGCATAATTCGTTCAGAGGGGTTGCTGCCCTGCTTTTTATAAAGTCAATAACTACCCCTGTAAGGGCTGTGCCTATGTGCCCGTGGACGGTAGTCAGTCCTGGGCAGTACTTAGTGGTGCTTGCCAAGTGGAGGGCAAAATAGGAGTGCTTGTTTTTACGAGACACCGACAAAAGATTTCCAAGCTTGAAACTGAGAGAAATGATCAGTCACCTGGAGGGAATCTAAGGATCGGAGAATTTAATTGCACCTTTTTAACGTGAGGAAACTGAGGCTTAGAGAGGTGAAGAGGTTTGTTCAAGTACACCCATTGACTCAAGACAAATGAGCCTCTAGTTTATAGACTTTTCACCCAGACTTTGACCATTTAAATTTTCATACTATGGCTGGATCGTCAATTTAACTTATGTCTCCTTTCCCAGCTTGCCATTACTTAAAGCCTCTTGAGATTTGCTATCTGTGTAACTCTGAGAAGGTTGCTTAGCTTCTCTGATATTATTTCTTTATAAGCAAAAACATACATCGTAATGTACATGATTAATATAACCATTAGTTTAGGATTCTTTGGAGAATTAAATTAGATAACACTTTTAGAAAACATGGTCTGTTACTTACCTTATATAGTAAGTATTTGATAAATATTAGTTCCCTACCATTACTCTTTGGGTAAGGGTGATACATGCATTAAAGTAATGAATATGTAGGATCTGACGTGTATGAATAGAGGCTAATAGGGAAAGTGGAGCAGGAACTTAATTTAGCCTGGTCACTTCACATCCTGCGTAAGTAGGCTTACCTCCCCGGAAATTTGTGATGCAGTTATAATTGCATTCAGACTTGGAAAAACACAACACTGCTAAAATATTCACACTTCACCTGCATTTCCTACTCATAGTCTTGCTGTTTTGCTTGTCCTTCATGATTAGTAACTGATCACTATTATCCCTGTTCTATGGCTTGATATTTCAAGATCATTGTAGAAGAAGAATACTATATTCCTTTATAAGTTATATTTAGGAGACCTCCTGCACTGTGATTTTCTGGTGGTGTAAGTAGAGAGATAGCTGAAGGAACCTGATATATGGATGACCCAGAGAGGTAATGAATAGCCATCAATTTGCACAAAGTTATAAGAGAAAAGGATTTAGTCTGATCAGAGCTTCCATTAAATGACATTCAAGATTTGCCCTGGCTGGTGTGGCTCAGTGAATTGAGTACCAGCCTGTGAAGCAAAGTGTTGCCGGTTCAATTCCCAGTCAGATCATGTGCCTGGGTTTCAGGTCAGGTCCCCAGTAGAGGGTGTGTGAAAGGCAACCTCACATTGATGTTTCTCTCCCTCTCTTTCTCCTTCCCTTCTCCTCTCTCTAAAAATAAATAAATAAAATCTTTTTAAAAAATTACATTCAAAATTTAACTCTCCCAGAGTCTCAAATATTACATCAGAACAGTGGAGAAAGAAGACACTCTCCATGAAAATCTTCCAAGTAGAAGGGAAATAGTACCTTCTCTTAGGGAGGCGATTAGATGTTATACCTGTTACCCTCTGGCCAAAACATTTTCAGAGTCTTAATTGTGTGTACACTGTCCACACAGAGCACGAATCTAAAATACCATCTGCAAACTTCTCGGACACTCTAACAGCACAGTTTAGTATATAAGCACTCAACCCCTGGAAAACCCATCTGTCTCATTTCATAATTAACTAGTAATCTTTCCACCTTTGTTCCCACAGTGTCAAGATCCTTACCTGGCCTTTCTGCTTTCAAGAGGAGCTCCATGACAGATGTGCAAGGGTACCAGCTAAAAGATACTCTTCACAAAGATAAATAAATACAATAAAATAGCAGCCCTGGAAAAAAAGCCAACTGATCTTTCCCTTACAAAGGCAGGGATGTTTATTTGAATAAGGAAATGTTCACAAGCTTACACTACAGCTGGAGAAAGTTAAGCTTTTCCTAAAATATTATGATGGACACCCACTTCCCATGACAAGACTAAAAATACAGCATGAAAGCAAGTCTTCCAGAAAGTTGTGGCAGTGATTTTTTTCCCCTCTTTTTTCCTATCAGACCTCATAGACCACAGTACACCCTTATCAGCATTGCCAGACTAATTCAGCAGGCAGTCAGGTTCTCTCATACACGTGCTTATCGGTCTCCTGTAAAAAGTTGGTCATTTAGTGCACTATGGGTATTAGGAATAAATCACTGGGAGCATATTCTGCCAAGAATAAAACTTTAATAAAAATCAGCCAATAAAGAAGAAGAATGTTATTATGGCTTCAAAATCCACATATATAAAAGGAAACTATACTCAGCCATTAGATGGGTTTTTTAAAAAATAAAATTGTCTCTTACTGTCTGCCAAGCTGTCTGTGTGAGATGCTTATTTACTCACCTAAAGATCTATCTTAGCCCCAAGCAGGTCCTGATATGCCAAGGTTATGGGTTCCATCCCTGGTCAGGGCAAATACAAGGATCAACCAATGAACACATAAAATGAAACAAAAAAGGATCAATATTTCTCTTTCCCTCTCTCTTCCTTTCTCTTTCTGAATATCAATTTTTTTTAAAAAAGCAACCAAAAGCTCTTTTGGGTTTGTTGTCATATGGGCCAGTTGGATTTTGAACTTCGGTCAAGATGACGGCGTAGATAAATGCAGTACTCTCATTCTCCCACAGACATATCAGATTACAACTAAACTACAGAAAAAAACATCATTCAGAAAGAATCTCACCTGAAATCTAGCTGAACAGAAATTCTACAACTAGGAATTTCAAGAAGAACCAACATCCAGACTGGTTGGAGGGGCAGAAATGAGGAACAGGCTGGCCCCATACCCGTGTGTGGTGGATAAAAATTGGGGAGGGATATGTTAGCCGTGGAGGTCCCCCCCGAGGAGTGATGGGTTTCAGCCCCACAGCAAGCTGAAATAATGAAAGAAAACTTCCCTAAGTTGGTAAAGGAAATAGACATACAATGCAAATTAAGGAAGTACAAAGAGTCCCAAAAATTATGAACCCAAAGAGGCCCACACCAAGACACATCACAATTAAAATGCAGAAGATGAAAGACAAAGAGGAATCTTAAAAGCAGAGCGAGAAAAGCAGTTGTTACCTACCAGGGGGCTCCCATAAGACTGTTGGCTAATTTCTCAACAGAAACTTTGCAGGCCAGAAGATGAATTGGAAAGAAATATTCAAAGTGATGAACAGCAACACCTACAACCAAGATTACTCTACCCAGCAAAACTATCATTTATAATCAAAGGACATACAAAGAACTTCACAGACAAGGAAAAGCTAAAGTAGTTCATCATCACCAAGCCCCAATTACATAAAAGGTTAAAGGCTCTTCTTTAAACAAACTCATAGATACAGAGAACACTTTGACAGTTGCCAGATGAGAGGTCATTGGAGAGATGGGTGAAAAGGTGAAGGGATGAAGAAGTAAAAATTAGTTGTTATAGGTACTCATGAGAATGCAGAGTGTAGCACAGAAAATATAGTCAATACTATTCTAATAACACATATGGTGTCAGATGGGTGCGAGATTTACTGGGATGATCACTTAGTAAGTTACATGACATCTAATCACTGGGACATACACCTGAAACTAATTTAATATTGTATGTCAACTGAATTGAAAAATAAAAATGATGAACTAAAAAAATTTTTTTTGATGTTACTTTTCAAGATAGCAGCATAATCACTTTAACCGTTTTATTGGCACTTGGAGTTTCTAAGGTAGATGATACCTCTATTCTGCATGGCTTAAATATGGTTATTACATATAGATTTCAGACCAATGCAAGCTATTAAGAAGTTTCAAACAGTCTCCTTTGCAGGACTAAGTAAATGTACACATGCTCATATAGATGGAGAATCAGGGAAGGAACCCAGTTAAGGGAATGAGTAACCACCTTGAGGGCAAAATTTGAGAGGGCTCCAAACATCTCAATAATCAACATAAAAGGTATTTTAATATATATTTTCTTAAAAAACTAAAGTAATGCAAGAAAACATAATAAAGAAAATTTAAACATTTTAAATAAAGGCAGAATCAGCCTTGCTGATTTCTCCTCCTGCTTTAGGCTCCAATATGGCTCCACACTGAACTGTTGTGGATTGTGACTTTTATTTAAAGCTTTCATATTCTGTTCATCATGGATGTTTTTGCATTTTGGTTTTTAAAATTGCATTAAAATATTATTTATCTTCTTTACTGTCATTTGGGCAGTCCCTTACGTTTTGTGACTGAGGTGTGTGCCTCACTTGTCTCATCCTGGTTGGGCCCTGAGAGAGCTGTGCACACGAGGCCCAGCTACGGCAGCCACTTGTGACATCACAGCCAGTCCTCCCCACAGCCACAGGAGAGGAGAGCACTGAAAAGTGTCAGAGCGCTTTAATAACTTCCCCTGAATCACCTGGCTACTAGGAGGGCAGCCGGCACAAGAGCCCTGGTCTGTGTCACACCTGAGCTCCACAGTTAACCTCTCTGCTCCACTGTCTGTCCCTGTCTGTCCAGGGATATCACAAATAACAAATTCAAATCAACAAATACCTAGTAAGTCCCAAGTCCCTATTCCATATTTTGTGGCACTTTGCTAGAAACTTGAAAACACACAGAACGCTGGTTCTTCAGTGTCGTCATGGCCTACTGAAGCACACACAAACCTCCTGAAATGCACTAAAAGTGACGATCATAAAGCACACTGTGTAATGGTTCATTTCCACAGAGTCTTACCTGGGTGTGAGAAAGAGGAAAAAACGCAAGAAACACTGAGCATGCTATTTATCCCAAGTGCTGGTACTTAGGATTGTTTTACACGTGACTTTATTTCACCTTCATAAAATTCTGTGTGTTATTGATCGCTTTATTATTCTAACACAGAGGTTTGCAAAGGTTCAGAACCTACTCAACATCATGAACATAGGTGATAGAACTGGGACCCGAACTCGGCTCTCTCTAACACCCCTTTTCCGAGATGCCTCCGAAAGCAATGCCCAAGCTGATCCAAATGTGAAATGTGGCCCTACTGACCGTCCTGGGCAAGGACAGGGCACTGTGTCCTGAGTACAGTGTGCTAGGTAACAGCCTGACCAATCCAAGAAAGCCAAGAACTGCTGGAGAGCATAGTATGTCTCCAGGGAAGTCAGTGTTTTTTTTAAGCCTTCATCGTTTGCTTTAGCATATTTCAGATTTTAAACATATACAAATTCACAGCAAATGGGATGTAGCGCCTCTGGCAAGAATTATTCAAAAGACTTTAATCAGAAATTTTGCTCTCATTCCCAGTGCCCTGAAACCACATATCCTGTCTTCCTCAGTACATTATCTCTGACTCAATCTATGCTAGGCCATCAGCGAGAAAAACAACTTTCAAATGCCTCCCATTGCGCAGAAACTCGGATCTGGAGCAGCACAGCATCAGTGGTGACAGAATAATAAGGTCATTTATACTTTTCTGTTTGGTGATTCATAAAACCAAGTTGCATGTAAGTAATTTTTTCAACATTAAGCTTTGCCGTGTCTGTGGACATATGCTAATAAATGAAACGAACAGATTTTTTTGTATAAATGAATCTTATCTTTTAAACCAGAAACAAATTCCCAAGCTAAATCTCCAAATATATTTTCCTAAGCCCATGTGAAGTAAATCATCATGTTATTTTAGGAATTAAGCTACCAAAATAAAAGAAGAAGAAAAGAAAAACAGAATTTTACATTTATTTAAGCCTAATGATTCAACACAGTGGATTAAACACATGTGTTTATCTTTATTCTTGCCTGAAACCACTCTTAAATGACAGCAAGAAATATGAAATGCATTAATCCACAAAGACAAATGAACAATAATACAGAAGTAATGTTAATTCACTTTTGAAAGACAGAGAATGAAAGAGAAATATGTAATTAAGCAAAGGAGTAGGAGCTGAAACTAAGTATTTAGAGGAGTTATTCATGAGAAAGCAACTTGTTGAACTCCCAGAACGTCCAGGAACTGGAAGCTTGTGGCATCTCCTTTGAAGGCATGGCTACAATCAGAGAGCATTCCTCCTCTAACTTTTGCAGCAGAAATGAGACTGCAAAGACAGGAACATGAGGCACAGAGAGGGGAGGGAGTGAAAGGCTAAAATAAAAATGGAAGTATTTAGTGAACGTCTGAAAACTAAGTGGGAACAGCCACCCCACCGCTGAGCCCTATGCTTCGTCATTGTTCAGATACTGGTATTTAGCTCCCCACTGAACACACCCCCTGCTCTGCAGGGTACTGGAAACTGCTCCTCAAGAGAAACAGAAAGATCCCATCCGGAAAATGCCATTCGGATGCCAATATTTTGGAAAACGCGAAGGAAAACAAAACAGCTTTCTGCCCAATCACCTTATAATGAAGGTCACCAGCCCCACAGACTCTGCCATCAACTTTTTAAACAATTTAATCTTCATCGTATTTTTCCCATTACCATTTCTTCTCCCTACACTCCTCTTTCCCCTCAGCAATCACCACTTTTTAATACCTCATTTCCTAAAAACAGTGAACAGAAAAATCACCACGTATTTGAGGAAGGCCTCCATCGTGAAAACCAGAGACCAAGGTAATTGAGGATAAAACTCAAAGAAAGAGAGTTTTCAACATTAGGCAATCAACACTAGGAGAAGAGCTTTTTCTCTTTTTTTTCTTTTAAACAAGAGTAGTTAATAACCTCAGAGAAGTGGGAGTTAATAGTGCATCTTTAAAAAAAAAAAGAGCATGCCATGAAAAGAAGCAATCAGATAAAAACTCTAAGAAATTAAAATTATGATAGGAGTAATCAAATATTCAATAGTAGTATTAAAAGGTAAAGCGAAGTATGTCTTCCAAACAGTAAAAGTAAAAAGACAATCAGGTGGGAAGTGACAGAGAAATGATAACAAAATTAGAGAATTGAGCTACACAATTTTGATATCTGCCTAATAAGGGATCCAGAAATAAAATTAAGAAAAGCAAATTACAAATAAATAAGTAAATAAATAACACACAAATAGGAGGACCTGTGCCTGGGTAGATAAGGCCCAAATAAAATTAGAAAAGGGGAAACTGGATCCTCATTAAAGCACACAGTATTAGTGTGAAACTACAATAAAAACATTTTTGAGACACTAAGTTTTCCAAAGAATAAGCTCTTCTCTACTCTTTCTATCCACCAGAGGAGGAGCTTCGTTCTCAAGACGAGTAATCACGTGACGAGGAAGCAGGGAATCCAGAGAACAGGAACCATGGGGTCCAATACCTGTTAGAAGTGGGGAAATTTCCAAGGTGATGGTTGGTGGGATGTGTGATAAAACAGTCACAAAGGAGGCTTAAAGGGCTGTTGGTCTAGAGGAGGGCAGGAAGCCAGAGAGTATTTGAAAAGAGTAATTTAAAAAAAAGAATAAATCAGATAGAGAATCTGAGAGACTAGACCATATGCTCTTGAAAGGTGTGAGAAAAAATATCCGCAATGCCCCAAGCAAGTGAAAAAAATGAAAACGATGTTCTAGAAAAACAAAAAGAAATTATACAATAAAGCAAAAGTAATTATAGTCTATAACCTGGCTTCACCGTGAACAGTATGTCCACAGGCATAATAAATAAAACCCAAAACACTGATTTAATTAAAAGCATAATGTAATTATCTTGGGAGGATGGGAGGGTGTGTGTGCTGCACACATTGGCATTCCATATATACTGTCTAAAATTATAAAGCAAACGAAAGCAATAAAATCCTGTTATTTGTAAAATGAAATAAAATAAAATAATAAAATAAAACCCGTAGGAAGTATTCAGGAGGACGGAAAGTGGTAGATATGGGTGAACAGGACTCGGCAGTGGGGCCAGCTGAGGTAGAATGCTGGTCTTGTTGTTAATCTAAATCTTAAAGAACATTTTGACCTTTAGACTATGCACGTGTGTTTATTTCTTAAGTATATAAGGTAGTACAAAGTCAAAATGTTAATAGATTCCTTTTTACTGCATTTCTGCAAATAAATTTTCCTGAAAAATAAAGGTAGACATCACTGATTTATAAGGTCAGAAAACAGCCTTATTCACCAGTCTTTAAAGAACACTGAATTTACTTGTTTATATAAAAACAAAAGAATAAAGCACAATTGGAAATTAAAAGCTAAACAAAGACCCAGAATGCTTCAAGTATTTAGCAGGATTATTGCATTTTTTATGGGTACTGTGACAAATTTTTGAACATAATTAAGGAAGATTCTCTGACCTTCATGTGTATGACTTCTGGGCTCCCTTCAATTTGTCAGTGTTGTCAGAGTATGTCAAAAGGACGGACGGAGTAAAGGGACTCAAAGCTCCGCCAGGGAAATTGATTAAGGATAGTCAGACCTTAAAATGAAACATTTTGAAGCCGTTCCTAGACTGAGTTAGCTCTATATGAAAAGATCTCCAGCAAATATTAAGTAAAAGGATGGAGATGTAAAGAACAGCATGTATTCCGTGATTCCTTTTGTATACACAACACACACACGTATTTATGCTTGTGGATGCACAGACTAATAAGTGGAGGACACTTACATTGCTAACGGTGTTGGCCTCTCAGGAAGAAATCTCAGGGGGAAGATCCATATTTCATCGTAGGCTCTTTTAACACTCTGATTTTGTTAACATTATGCATTTTATTTTCGATTAAAAAGCAATTCATGAAGATAAGTAAAATGCGGATTTCATGCTGCCGATAAAATAGATGGTTTTGATGAAGAATGGAGAGATCAATTAAGTTAGTTAAAGGGGAAAAGGAATTATGATATTTATATAAAACTAACACACAGAGTTATCTGTTGGTTATATGATTTAGAGTGATGGCTGTTTCTTTTTTATAGTATTTTTGAAGTTTACAAATTTTCTACAGCTATTTAAAATAAAAAGACACTATTCAAAAGAAAAAGAAGGAAGAAGAGAAAATGCCATGTCTTTATCTGCTCTCTAGGGCACAGAGGATGTGCAGGCGGAACGTCGTAGCTTTTCTGGAAGCGGAGAGTGAGCATCTGGATATTACATTTGCAGATGGACTTCATACAAAGCATATGGTGGATTTTCTCAAGGAAAATTGTTGCTGTAGAGGCACAAGTTGCTATTTAAACCTTGGCAGACTAGGTCTTTTTTATGCTTGACTTTTTTTTTTCTTTCCAGTATGTGAATCAGGCATCTGCTCAGATTTTCTTGAAGAGTTCCACCACTACTGAAATTATTTTTCTTCTTTGTAAATATTGTAAGTTATAGAATGCGAAATTTTGATAGCTTGGATGGCCAAGGGGGATCATTTTTTAACTTGTCCTTTAGGGTTTTTTTATTTTTCTATCTGCTCCTTAAGATGCCAGATATGTTAAAACGAGGGCAAAGGAAAACAAAACACAAGGAAACACTATAAGCCAAAATGAAGATATTCGTAGAACCAAGCAGGCATAGCACCAATTCAGAATAACAAGCAACTTCATTCTGGGTTTATCAGAGGTTATAAGTGCTTTTCATGGAAAGTAAATGGCTTTAGAAAGGTCAACGCAGAATTTATCAACTTTATTGCGTGTTTTCTTTCCTTTCTTTGGGTATGTAAAAGAAACACAATAGAAGTTCTTTTTTTAATCTCTTTTTTGCAACATGACTAGATAGAGCAATTGCTTCCCTTCCACCTAAGTTGTTCAGATAAGTTGTAGGTCCATTTTTAACACTAAACAAACATACCTTCTAGAGGCTCCAACTAAGAAACAGACATGAGGTGTCTGTGGCATGTGAAATGGACAGGAGAGAAAGACAAACATTTACACAGAAGAAACAGTGACAGATGCCAAAGGTACTGCAGAAATGTCTTCACTACAGGCAATTAGCTCCTTTACATTTAGGGTATGCAGCTGAAAGCTGTAGGAGAAACTCCCTTCCCCAAAGAAGAAATCTGGCACCTTCAATTTCCCATCCTGCTTTGGGGACAAAAATCTGCAACTCTGCCAGTGCTCAGGGCCCCCCTGGGGATATTTTACAAAACATTAGTAACTCTAATGGTCTTCATTATTTAATGATTGCTAACATTATGTATCTGAATGATAACTAAAGCAAACTTTAGAAAGTTTAACAACTTACAGCCTACATAATGGGACTGGCTTTAATCATTTTCATAATCACTTTCTCCTTTTCTGCAAAAGATATTTCATCATCAAAAGATAGCAGCTCAAAGTTTTAAAATTTGAAAATCATGTTGTTTTGAGCAATTAACGTCTCTGGGCTTTAAATGATCATATCTGGAAAACAAAGTGATGGGGCAAATAAACTCTGGTGACCCTCCTGACTTTGATGTTGGCTGACAAGACCTGCTTTTCCCTGGAGAGCACTTTACCTACCCCCCCCCCGCCCCTGCACTAAGAGAGCACAGAGATTTATGAAGTCATGGCAACCGCTCTCTGCCTCTAGGTAGGTAAAGGTTTGTCTAGGCAAAGGCTGGGCATATTTCAGCCCTCCGGCCAAAGCTGGCCAGCCTCTGTTTCTGTAGATAACATTTTATAAGCACGCAGCCACACCCATTTGTTTGCTTATTGCCTATGGTGGCTTTCCGGCCACATTAATACCTACTAGCGCAAGACGTCATCTGGCATGTAAAGTCTAAACGTGGTGCCCTTGAAACCTATATAATATTATGAACCATTGTCACCGCAATAAATTTAATTAAAAGAACAGAATGACAAGGTTAAGAAAAAATAACGCTGAAGTCTGAGTGCTCCAGCCCTGGTTGTCCTCAGCTCACCCTTCAGGCTGAGTTATCTAACAACAGTATCAGCCTGCTCCGAGATCACCCAGCGTGAATGGGAAAGCCATCCAAATCTTTCATGTAATCATGCACACAGTTGCTGTAGACCTCCGGGGCCCCATCGGCCCTCTAATAACAAAGGAGCCTAGAAAGTCTGTGCCTCCCCAGATTCAGCAGTGGCAGGCTGTGGACTCACCCTGGTAACAGATGGTTTTATTAGTGGCCACGGCCAGACACTTGGCTGAGGGCGGAGCACATGCCATTAGCGTCTGTTCCACTTTAGTGGAGAATAGCTGTGCGCACAAGGAAAGCTGGGTCCGAAAATAATTGACAGAGAGGCAGACAACATGCTCTTGGTGTCAACTGGGGAGAAAACAAACTGAGAGGGGAAAAAAGTCCTTTCCTTGAGCTCCTAAAACAGAAAGGATAAGCCCGAATAATTGTGTTATTTCCATGGAAGAGGAAGGTCAGGATATCTCCCAGCGGGGGAAAAATAAAAGCGGGAAAAAGATGTCCAGAGAGTGCCTCACACTCAGTAAATCTGTGGGGAGAGATTTGGACTCCGGCTAGCTGGCAAACAAACTGAAAACACAACAAAACAAAATTCTCCTCCATCTACCACTTTCCACAATGAGAGGCACTCAACTATGATGAAGAGATGAAGCAACAGTCAGACAGCACGCAATAGCAAAGACATGCTCCCTTCTCAACGGCAAACACACAATATTCCTTTTAACCAAAACAAAGGGGTATAAATATTTAAGACCAGGAAAGCGAAAGCTGGTAGTTAGCTATGGGCACAAGTATTCAAGTATTTAAAAGACTGAGGGGTGTAGGGCCATCCCCTCAAACAGAAGCAGATTTGCAGGAATAGCATCGTTGCAAAGCCCAGATAGCACTCAGTTTATTCCTGTACTTGGCATCTGGATGGAAATACTGTCACCAGCTGTTTTGCTTTGTTTGTTTTGGTTTTTTTAAATCAAGTTTGGTAGATTTCCCTGGCTCTTTGGAGCTTTCAAATCAGAGTGTATTAGAGAACTTCGCTGCAGTGAAATCTCTCTATCCATCTTAGTTTTCTATTGCTGGGAGACAAAGTACCACACAATAAGCAGCTTAAAACAACACAAGTTCATTATCTCACAGTCACATGGGTAGGACTCCACGCACAGGTGAGCTGTTGCCTTTGCTTATGGCCTCACTAGGCTGAAATAAAGACATTATCTAGGCCTTTTCTCTCCTCTGAGGCTCCGGATCCTCCTAAGCTTAGGTCTGTCCTACAAAGGTCCCCATTTTCTTGCTACATCCAGATCAGGGGTCATTCTCAGCTCCTAGAGGCCATCCTCAGGTCCTTGTTACATGGCCCATTCCTCTTTCAACCCAGTCACTTACTTCTTCAAGGGTAGCAGGAGAGCATCTGCTACAGCAGCTTGACTTTCTGAATGGCTCAACTAACTAGGTCAGGCCCACCCACGATAACCTCCTTGTGGATCAACTCAAATCCACTGATTAGGGACCTCAGTTACCTCTGCAGAACTCAACTTTGCCACATAAGGCAACCTGTGTGTGGGTGTGAATCTCATCATGGTCACAGGTCCTGCTACCACTCAAGGGAAAGGGATCACACGAGGGAGCGAGAACCTTGGGGGCTCTCTGTGAGTTCAGTGTGATGCACTTTTTTTTTTTTAATTAAAGAGAAATTTGTATAACATGAAATGAACTAGTTTAAAGTGGACAATTCAGTGGAATTTTGTACATTCACAATGTTGTGCAACAATCATCTCTATCTAGTTCCAAAGTATTTTCATCACCCCGAAGGGAACCTCATACCCATTAAGCAGTCACTCCCCATTACCCTCTCCCCTGGGCCGCTGGCAAACACTAATCTGCTTTCTGTCTTGGTGGATTTACTTATCCTGGATATTTTTGTATCAGTGGAATCGTAAAACATGTGATCTTTTGTGCCTGGCTTCTAGTAGTTGCTGGACCTTTGGGTCGTTTCCATCTTTTGGTGATTGAGAATAGTGCTGCTATTAACATTCCCATACAAGTTTTCGCACATCTGTTACCAATTCTTTTGGGTACATACCTAGAAGTGGAATTTCTGGATCATATAGGAAATAGCAAAAGATTTTCCACAGAGGCTGCACCATTTTACATTCCCACCACAACAGGTGAATGTTTCACTTTCTTTATATCCTTACCAACACTTATTTCAGTTTTTTTTTAATTATAGTCATTCTAGTGGGTGTAAAGTGACATCTCACTGTGGTTTTAATTTACATTTCCCTAATATTAGCAATGTTGGCATCTTCTCACGTGATTTTTGGCCCCTTTTATATCTTCTTTAGGAAAATATCTAAAAAACAAGTCCACTGGTCATTTCTTAAGTGGGTTGTCTTTCATATATCTTGTATCTTCTTCAATAAATGTCTTTATTTTCATAGCACATGGCAGGATACCTTTTGGACAGACCTCATGTGTCATCACAAAGGGAAAGCTTTTTCATTCACTTTTGAGTATACTGTTAGCTGTGGGATTTCATAAGTGCCCTTCACTACATTAAGAAAGTTGGCATTTATTCCTGGTTTGAGTGTTTTGTTTTTGCATCTAATCATGAAGAACTATTGGATTTTGTCAAATGATTTTTTTGCATTAATTCAAATGACCGTGCATTTTTATTCCCATTCATTCTATTAGTGTTGTATTTACATTGATTGGTTTCATATGTTGAATTGCCCTTCATTCATGGAATCAGTCCCACTTGATCCTGGTGTACAATACTCTGAATAGGCCACTGGATTTTGTTTGCTATTCCATATTTAGGATTTTTCTATCAAGATTAAAAATGCTTTTTTGGTTACAGTTTTCTTTCATTCTTTATCTGGCTTTGGTATCAGGTTAATGCTGGTACCATTGAATTAGGACGTATTCCCTCCTTGATTTTCTGAAAAGGTTTAGAAGGGTTGGTATTAATTTATTTTTAAATGTTTGGTAAAATTTACCAGTGAAACCTTATGGACTTTGTCATAAGATTTTTAATTATCAATTCACCCTCTTTACCTCTTTATCTATCTATTTTTAATTATAAGCTTCTATATAACGTATCTGGCACTTAACAGAGGCACTTTTCTCTCTGTTGCCACAACGCTCCCCTTGTGAATCTATTAAAGCAAAGCCATCAAACAGGAAACCACATGGAGTGAAACAGGAACTAACAGTTCATGCAGCTCCAGCTAACGTGGCTTGAAGAGGGAAAACAGGTCATTTGCCATCTTAAAATTGGGAGGTACAAAAAAAATATTATCTTAGAGGTATTAAAATTTGGGTGATTAGAAGATAAATCATCTATAAGGAATTGATAATAAACACTTTGTCATAAACACTAAAAGGAAAACATATACAATTAACTTGTGAAAAAGTGGACAGTTTTCTTAAACTAGGTCATATACGTGGGCCAATCAGAAATGTCTAATTAATACATTTCCTTAAAGACAAGGAAATTGTACATAAAAATCTAATTTATGAACTTATTTATTAACTTCTTATGGAAAGGATATACATTAGCTAATATAGATTGCAATGTCAATATTGTCCCAGAATTTATACTCATGAAGTGGGTAGCTTATATTAAATATTATTTCCAAACAGAGTATAGAATAAGAGAGGCTTTTTGTGTAGGTTATGGAGACAGAGTCATTTCTTTGATAAATCCAATTATTGTTTCTGTAGAAAAAAAATGGGCTCACTCCTTTGAAAGAATTTTCCATTATTGTTTCTAAAATAACTTTTTGTTTGTTTTAAGACCCCTGAAGCAGAAGGTTCTGAGCCCCTTCAACTAGAGTCAAAATAATGTTTATGTAATATAGACATCTTCCAATAAGTAGTATATAACACTTGACCCAGAACCTTATCATGCAGAATATGAACTTATTTAGAATGGATCCACTTGGTATAAAGGGTGGTAGGTGCAACCTAAACTATATGTGACAATGAGGGCAGTGTGCAGGGGCCAACTGCATCAGAGGATGACTTTGACAATGATGATGACGATGACGATGATCCTACTCTGCGGGCAGGAACATACTCAGTAGAACACTGTCCCCTCTGTACATCTGTGTTAAATATGGGTGAATCGCTCAATCTCTGAGCCTTAGTTTTCTTACCTCTAATATAAGGATAAGCGTGCTCACCTGCCCATTGGGTAGATTAATAACATATTCCCTATGGAATGCTTTGGAAGCCACCAGACTGAAGCAATGGTAAGTTTTGAAGGATTTGTGTGCAAGTTATTGATTGGCACACTCAAGTATGGATTACTCCCAAGAGAAACAAAGGAGTCAGGGAAGCAGGACAAGAAAGGTACAGAAGAGAGGGAAGGGTGGGAATTCAGGCAATTTTGATCCTGCTGGGTGCTGGAGTTCCAATTATGTCAGAGTTGGTCTCCCCTCAAGACATGCTACAGGTCATTGCTAAGGGACCACCTTGTGATATAAAAGCACTTTAGACACTCATGTTCGCTGTATATGTGAGCAAAGCAGCTCTAGAAACTTAAAGACAGTCCTCCGAAGAGAGGTACAGGTACAGGTGGCATCTTAGAAGCACAGCACCGAATGTGAGGGAGATAGGAATGGGTGCTTAAATGGTATAACTCATCTGCCAGGGTCTGGGTGGACCAAGAGTGTCTACTATATTCATATTTCTTAACATTTAGTTTTCTTCCCAGATTTTCATTTTTAGCAGTTTTTTTAAAAGAAATTGGTCTCGACATAGCATTTTTTTCTGTGTAAGAACAGATAGAGTCACTACTATTTAAAATCAAGATGCTTTAAAAACCGTGCAAATCAATTATGGTTCCAGAACTCAGCATAATGCTTAAATATTCCATTAAAAATAAATAGCCTTTCCAAATACTTTAATTTTCAGCTTCATTTTTAAAATACCATTTTTCTTTAAAATTTTAGGGAATAGGTGTGAAAAAATTTGAGAAAATGTCCGTGTTTGTTCTAGTACATAAAAGATACATATAGCATCCATCATAATTCAAATAAAATGTAACTTCTCTAGATAGCACATCAAGAAACAAAAGCATTTTTCTCAGGCTTCACCATTTTTCAGGCTTCCTGATATTGGACAAATTCAAGTCGTTTTTGAATATCTCCATATGAGATACAGTTTACACAGAATCATTTATCCCAAGAGTCTTCGAGAGCAAACTGGAGGCTGGGGAAATGCCTTAACGGGCCCCATGGGATAATTAATCATGGCTCATTTGGGAACTGCACTCAGCATCTGTGGCACCGTCTCTTGAGAATAAAAAATTCCATATTCTTCAACCTCAATAGGAATATTGTCAAGTTCTATAGAGCTTCGTTTCATGATTTGACAATGAAGGGATCTTTGCTAGAGGTATTTCAACTCATCGAAAACCAGAGTTAAGGAGTTTTATAAAGGTGTAAAATATTGCAGTTGAGAATGTGCACTGTCACAGGGCAAATGAAACCCGCTGTACATTTTCACCCACAATGAAACATTTGGATACAATCATGACTAAATTAAGATGTGTTTGATGAGGTCGTTTCAGTAAACAAAAACTATTTTTATACCACATGCCTATTGTTCACAATGATTGTCCTCTATGAATTTTTAACTTGTTTTCTTACATGATGAAATGTCACTGCCATCCTGAATTGAAAAGGCTAAATAGGTCTCTATTTGCAGGCTATATTTTAAATGAACTCACTTTTGGGGATAGCAACAATTACCAGCGGAGAGTAAGGTTTTTAAAAAATCAATCAGATGACGAACTAAGTAAATCTATCCCCAGGTAGTACTTCAGCTTCTCCAGGAAACGCAGACTGACTATGAATAAGAGGTGATTCCAAGTAGAGGAAGTGGTATTTCTTGTTCATTTGCCTTGCCTTTCCCAAAGTGGAGCCCCCTAGTGTGTGGAAGTGCCTGTGCCGGACCTGAAGTCCGGAGTGTGAACCCCTCCTGTTTCAGAGCTGTTCATCCCTGGGCAATTCATTTTAGTGTCATCTGTCTTCAGAGTCTTCATCATTGACTTAATTGAAACTGTTTTTAATTCTTTATTTACATTATCTTCTTAATTTTACGGATGATCAAACAGCATCAGAGAGGTTAAATAATTTGCCCAATGTCATATATGATGAAGGTGGGTCTATTTCAGTTCATTATTCTATTTGTATTGTTTTTCACTGTCTTACCCTTTTTACTTCTATACTTTTATTGCTTAAAAAATTACTTGAAAAATCAATCTTAGTAACAAAATTTAATAATTATCATTATGTCTTCTTTGAGAAATTAAAGTTTAAACAAGAAAACTCTAGAAGAGCTTAGACTAGAGTATGCCATCCAATATAATAACTAGTCACATGTGGCATTTCAATTGAAGTAAATCCAAAAAAAAAAAAAAAACCCCAACAACTACAAATTCCTCAGTTTCAAGAGTCACATTTCAAGTTCTCAATAGCCACACTCGGCTCCTGCCTACCACAATAGAAAGCACAAATCAAGAATATTTTTATCATCACAGAAGATTCTATTGGGAAATGCTGGTTAAAGTCTAGGTCCAGGACTGCCTACATTGTATTTTATAGTCACTGATGTTTTATCTGTGTTCTTTCTCTTACTCATGGGTATGGTATTTTGGCTTACTTTCATAACAATATATAGCAGTGTTCATCTTTAAGTATTTTGTCAGGTATGTGCCAGTAGAAAAATCATATCACAAAATAACAGGTAAGCCAGAGGGTTTCAAAACAAGACATTGTCTCTCATTGGTTGAGAAGCTTGGAAGACAGTGCTAGAACTCAAACTTCACACAAGGTGCAGCGTCGAGTTTTCTACGGACAAGAAATCAAGTGAATTAGATGCCACACATTAAGACATTCCGTGACTACTAGTTTCCCTGCCATTTGTTTGTTTGTTTGTTTGTTTTTACATTCACGGAAATACATGTAGCCAAAGCAAGTGCCACCTTGGACAGAAGCAACAATTTGATTCTTATTGACCCTTGGAGGCAGAGTGGGAAAAGACGGATCTGATCATCGTGAGGGTTGCTCATCCCACATAGCAAGTTTCTATTTCCAAGCTCAGAGAAAGACTACTCAACAGCGTTTTGCTCCTTGGCCCATCTCTACCCATTTGTATGAAGGATGTGGGGAACACTACCAGATGCAGATAACATGAGAAGGCTGTCCATTGAGTGGCATTAAAAATTTTGATGATTGTGTCTAAATTAGATTAATTCAAATTAGGGTTGTGTGTGTATGTATGTGCATGTGCAGGAGGGAGAGGAAGAGAGAGAGAGAGAGAGAGAGGGAAACACCTGCATGCTTGTATAAGTGATGTGTGTAAATTCATTGTTAATTTGGGTGTAAACATTGGTGTTTAGGTATGGAAATAGGTCACTGGCAGTTTTCACTGTGTGGACTAAAATACAAACATTGCTGACTCTCACTGATTTCTCGTCATAGGTGACAAATCCATAAATGAATATTGCCCACTCAATCCAAGTCAAACAGCCTGCTTGTGATTAGGAGAAATAACAAAAGACCATTCTGTGAAACAGATTTGTCTCTGAGCATGTGACTGTCCTGTGGAAAACAGTTTTTCATTTATGAATTGAATAAGCTGAGCAATCTTGGACCACCCCACCTCTGACATTCGGATTCCTCCCCCTAACAGAACTCCCTCAGATTTGGGAGGAGAACAGTAGGAGCTGCAAGACCACAAGGCTGCACTTAACCTTTTCCTCTCCCATCTATCAAGCGGCGATGCTAATGAGCAGCGAAGTGACCGTAATGCAGACATGGGGAAAAGAATGGGCAGCTGCTTGGAGCTCAGGATCTCATAGAAAATGAGACATTTTTTTTCTGGATAACTTTTATTGGTTAAAATGTCTGATACATGTCCCTTCTATTCACCTCCCATACACCACAGATGGGAATCTGGAAGATGGGAATTATGGCTTTTAATGTTTGAAAACCATAAAAATATAATGTCTACAAGTAGACAGCATTTGAATACAGTCTTGCATATTTGCCCTCATTGGCCCTGCACAACTGATATCATGCTAGCCAAACAGCAAAGCATGCTTATTTGTCTAATACTCAGAGGGGCCTTCTATGCTTCCTTCCTCGCTTCCTTCATTCTTCTACTCTGCTCCCTTCCCTTCTTCCTTATTTTATTTTTTTTATACCAATCTAAACTCCTTTTGCATTTAGTACCTGAAAAGAAAATGTTATACGACACAGGTGTTCAGTAACACTCATGTTGATACCGATTCCAACACAACTTTCTCAAGACTTTTGCCCATTCCCTTTATAAAATGCTATCAAGATCACCCCTTCAGGAATTCCTGTTTACCAAGTGCTCCGTGCCACCCATTTGGCTTTTAAAGTCAACATCCTCTATTAAATATAATTCTATCATTTTGAACTAGTTAATTAGGACCAAAAGAAATTATATGGACTAGAGAGAGCTATAGTTTTTAAATCAACTCATACGAATTTTTGTTTATCTTCTTCTATTAGTGGTTTCTCAACTTTCCATCAGAAAACTTAGCTAAGCCTCTTGTTAAAAATATGTCCAAACCTTAGCATGTTCTCCTCAAACTGAAGAAGAATCGCAACGATAGAAACCTGAGTATCTGTATATTCACAAGGCATCAACAGTAATTCTTACAATGGGAGCCAAGACAGTAAACCATTAATTTATATTCAGAATGGCTATTTCATTGTCCATGTGTGCTTTTTCTGAAATCAATGCCAACCCCTCCTATTTCTCTGATGTGAATCTAGCCCACTGCATAGTCCACACCACTGTGGGAAGCCAGAAGAACAAGAAAGGAAACGAAGGATTTAGATTAGCACTGTCCAATAAAAATACAATGCCCTTCACATGTGTAACATTCAATTTTCTAGAAGTTACATTTTAAAAGGTAAAGAAATGGCTGAAACTAATTTTAATCGTATATTTCATATAACAATATATCTAAAGCATTATTTTAATGTATGAATAATACAAAATTATAGTCATTTTCTTTTTCTTTTTAGAACAAAGTCTTAGAAGTATAATTTATACCCAGAGCACTTATACCTGGGGACACAGATTATAAAAATAACATGGCCTGACTTTGGAGTTTCATGTCGATACTATTTTCATTGTATAAAAAAATAGCATCAAGCCCTGGCTGGTGTGGCTCAGTGGATCGAGCGTGGGCCTGTGAACCAAAGGGTCGCCAGTTTGATTCCAAGTCAGGACACATGCCTGGGTTGCAGGCCAGGTCCCCAGTGGGGGGCACGCAAGAGGCAACCACACATTGATGTTTTTCTCCCTCTCTTTTTCCTTCCCACCCCCTCTCTAAAAATAAATAAAATCTTTAAAAAAACAGTATTGAGTTAAGAAATAAAATAGAAAATATATTCTAACAATCATTAGTAGGTGTTAAGTATTAATTTTTTTAATCCTCACCCGAAGATATGTTGATGTAGAGAGAGAGCAAGGAGGGAGAGAGAGATACAGAGAGAGAAAGAAATATCGATGAGAGAGAAAAACATTGATTGGGTGCCTCCTGTACGTACCCAACCAGGAATGAAAACCACAGCCTTTTGGCATACAGGATAACAACTGAGCCACACAGTCAGGGCTTAAGCATTAATTCTTACCATGACAATAATACATTATATTTTTTAAATATTTAAATAATTAAATTTAGTATTAGTGGGATGGAATCCTGGCGAAAATGTTTCCTATAATCTTTCAGTTGCTTCTTTTCATTTTTAACAAAGGAAGAGCTTTGTTTATATTATTTCTTAAGTTTTTCAGAATACCAACCTCTGTTTGTGAAGGGCATCTATAAATATATTGGTTTTGGAAAAGACCCCACTTCTGAGTAAGATTTGAAGAAAAGCTCTGAGATGCTGTCACAGATCTTACTCCTACTCAATTCTCTTATGTAATCCCTGACAATATGGCCCAGATAAATTTTTCATGGCTGTTTTATTAAAATAAAGTAA
The DNA here is from genome assembly GCF_022682495.2 of Desmodus rotundus. Lineage (NCBI taxonomy): Eukaryota > Metazoa > Chordata > Mammalia > Chiroptera > Phyllostomidae > Desmodus > Desmodus rotundus. The sequence continues at coordinate 113,018,945 of NC_071394.1, forward strand.
GAATATAAACTAAGTCAAACATCAAGACAGGGACTTCAAAGTCAATCCATTTTCCTTTGATAATATGCAGAGACAAATTTGCTCCCTGAAATGGACAAAGTCCTAAAAAACATTATAATGTCAAAGTTACCTAGCTGAGCACCCTAAATTCAAAATTTTCATTCTTTTTAGCATATAAATTAAACTTACAGAATAAAGGTATTTCTTGGATATTTGCACTGTGCCAATAATTCAAATCTTAATTTTGTATTAACTTCAACATTATGTTTGACCAAATGTGTTTGCAAACAGAATAGCTTAGTATGGATTTTATGTTTATCCTTGTTCCCTGACACTGCAATGAAATGATGGATTGACAAGCCGTCAAAAGCAGGTGATGAGGGAGAAAAGGGCAAAAATAATTTGCCAATCAAAAATTTCTATGCATAATAGCAGTGCTAATATTTTCCTTTTTGTTGTCATTGCATAGATGTGTTATTGCATATATGTGCTTCTTCCTTTTTCTCATATGTACAAACACACTCTCACACACATTTTGTAATAATGAAAAATAGCTACAAAACTCCCGAGGTCCCAAACTCAAATACATCATATTGAACACAGTGGCATATATTTTGGCTACTTATCCACTGTCTAGACTTCTAATTCCCTTTCTTAGTATAGAACCCCAGTTAAGTTGGGTGTCAATATGTCCCAGCCTACCTTGGAGTTAAGACTGCCCATGTGACAATCAATGAAACATAAACAAAAGCTGTGGTTGGGACATTTAGTGTAGCCTTTTACAATAGAAAATACCTGGTTAGTTGGTCCTTTTTTCACTGCCCTTTACATTTCCTTTTGTCGCCTAGACTGTAGAGTTAATATCTGGAGATAAATTAGCCCACTGAGACCCAGATGAAGTGGTATGAGGATGGCGGCTTGCCCTAACGGTGGAGCAAACAGAATAATCTTGAGAGCCCAGTGACATCATGAGTTACTGTTCCTGTACCAGCCTTCTTTCAACTACAGCTGAAATTAGTCCACTTAGTAACTTTTCCTGAAAATCTGAAGAAAGTCTTTGGGAAAAACTAAGAAATGCCTCTGAATTTGTCAGTAATATTATCATTTTTGAGAAGGAAGAGGTAACTCAATGTTAATGATCTTCCCTTCTCTTCATGACAGTGCCTCAAATAGTCAAAATACTAAAAATGTCCCCTAATTTCTTGAATCTTTCACCAGTATAATTTTACCTATGGACATTGGCTTGAGTTTCATTAACACATGACATAATGAAATTAGGGGTAGAAATCAGTGATTGGGAAGGAAGTTTTGAAAGATTTGCTCAAGGGGATTAAACATATTAATAGGGTCATCTTGACTTTGCTAAGGTACTGAGTTGAGAAAACCAGAAAGCAGTTCACTTTGACTCAAAATGTCTCTAAAAGCTGTCAAAAACTTCCTACAGCATCCACAGACAGGAGCTGCATTCTGCTGATAAGAAAGAGAAAGTAATTTCTTACATATAATATATAAACTCTTTAAATTGATTTTTAAATCTGCTCTTTCCAAATTGTCTATTCCATAACTCATTCTGATATTCTCATTGCCTCAAAAGTCAATTGTGAGGGCTGTTGCATGCCAAGCACATAGTCCTGGCTTTCCTAGACTTATAAGAAAACCTAAGATCATCCATCTGCTTTAGATGCAAACATTTATCAGATATTGGATTCCACATGGGAGATGAGAGATGTTGTCAGTCACCAATTTCAATACTCATTTTCTTAAGTAGACTTTGCAACAACCTACAAGTTTTCTTCCCAAAATAAGCAATTCATTCTATAGATTATGCTTATGTGTGAGGGAACATACTTGCAGAAAAGTAAGAATTTTAGAAATGAAAAACAAGTAAGGAGTTAAAGGAAATAAACACATTTTGTGTGAAAAATGTATAATTTATTAAAATACATAACATTTATATGATATGTGCAAAAATATGATTTATGAAAACTTGAATATTCCAACCATCAAAGATAAGGGAGTGTATGTATATTTTAATACATTTATTTTAATGTGAGTAGATTAATATGTATGTGGTCTACATAAAATGTCATATATATGTAATCATTAGTATTAATCTTTAAAAATATGTAAAGCATAACAAAATGCTAGAAACTATGAATCCCAAAAGAGTAACTATTTCTCTGGTAGTTTATTTCCCTGAGAGTTTAAGGAGCTCAGTGCTTCAGCTGACAAAGACAAAATGCCCATCTACTCATTGTACTTGTATGTAAGATAAAAGTACTGTATTTTTTTGTGAATAATACGCACCCACATTTTGGCCCAAACTTCCAGGAAAAAAATCTTTTTTTATCCAATTATTTATTTATTCATATTTAGATACTTTTTTGTATTATAAAGGAATTTTAGCATTTATTTTTGAACATATTATGGTACAGGAAATTTTATGTAACAAATAATTATAAAACACAAGAACCAATACAAGGTATTTCAGGTACTATCCATGTATAATGCGTACCCTTATTTTTCTGTCAAAAATTTGGGCAAAAAGTACCCATTATACATGGAAAAATATGGTCACAGTATAAATGAGCAACAGAGATGGGAATTAATGTGACTGAATATAGTAAGCTATTCTTTTCCTCTTGAGTTTTTTAAAATTAAGTTTGGTGATTGAAAGCAAGACTTCTAACATTGTCTGATGTTTTCCAATGAATGTACATGTAATATTTAAGATAATTATAAAGGTGGGGGAGAAAGTGGTATGTAAAGAGTGGTTAGATTTTTCAATTTCCCTTGAAGTCATAAAATATTGAAACAAGATAATAAATTGTGATAACTTAGGAATGTTTGAAACCCCTAGAGTAACCACTAAAATCACTATGCTAAGATATATACTCAAAAACATTGTAGATAAATTGAGTACTGAAAAATGAACAAGAAGGCAAAGAAGACCCAAAAACTCCAAGGGAATACAAAGAAAGCCAATAGGTAACCTGAATAGAGCTATAACTAAAAAGGAAAGTATATTTATAGTGAAAAAAAATTGCCTTCTGAAACAAAATATCTAGGCACAGATTGTTTCACTGGAGAATTTCCCCAAACATTTCAGGAAAAATAACACTCATTTTACACAATTTTTTCCAGAAAATAGAAGAGAGGATACCAACATTTCTCAATTCATTTTATGAGACCATCAGTATCCTGATACCAGAACTGGACAAAGACAGAAGAAAAATATTACAGACCAATATATCCCATAAACATGGACAGAAAAATCATCAATAAAATATTAGCAAATCAAATTCAGCAATGTTTGCAAAGAAAAATACACCATGGTGAGGTGTATTCCAAAAATGCAAGACAGGTGCAAAATTTAATAATCAATCAAACTAATATAATTAGTTTGATTAAATAAAAATATAATTATAATTAAATAAAAAATATAATTGATCTAAATAATCTAAAAAGGGAAACTACATGATTCTATCATTTGAGGTGGAAAAGTACCATTCACAATAAAAAAATGCCAGCTTTTATTTTTTGCTTGTATATATGCATACACATATATTTATGTTAAAAAATAAAAACATTAAGCAAAACTAAAGAAGCTGGTTACTTATGGGGAAGGAATGGAACAGGTGGAGAGAAAAGAAACTGAAGCTGGATTATTTGAATATGCCTTGTTTTACACTTTGGTTTTGGATCTTTATGTGTTTCACATAATTCCAAAACAAATTAAATCAAATAAGACTAGCTATATATCAATTTGGAAACTTATGTACACAGGTGAGAATTGCTTTGAGTGAATTTAAACAAGGGATTTTGAATATACAGTCCTGGTGAATATAGCTAAAGGATAAAATAAATTATAAAGATAACTTAAGTGGAAATCCTATCATCATATATATTTGTATGAAATAACTCAGTACATCAAGGTCTTTAGTGACTGCATTTTCCACGTAGCAGCAAGGAGATAGAACATGGATACTAAGGCAAAAATCAAAATAGTCAAAGTGAATGAAAATAACCTGAAATATTAAGTTCGAATTGGAAATGGCAGTAGAGACTCATTTTACTCTATTTACCCTAAATCCTATTTCTTAGCTGATGCCATGAAAAATCTCGAAAGCAGTGCCAAGTGCAGTAGCGGTGGTCAGCTTCAGTGGTCAGCTTCGTCACTGAGACTGAGGGCTCTAGATAACATTTCCCGCTTGGACGTGCCAGGACTGCTTGAGAAGACTGTAGATCATCGGGACTGGGGCAGGAAATATTCTAGATAAGACCAGAGTATATTTTCATATTAAAGAGGAAGAAAGCTATCAGAGACTACGGTGGTCATTTCAAAAGAACCAAGAGTCGATAGAATAGGCTCCCACTTCTAAACATGGGATGTTTTTAATAACAAAATGAGTAATACATGCAATTTATTGACTATATAAAATACATTAAAATGTGAGAACTCAACCAAAACAACATGACAGAATGGAAAACAAAGAGATTTGGAGATTGCTAATATAAGACACCAATGAATTATTCTGAAAACTCATGAAGAAAGGAAAACATATGGCATTTATTTTGTCTTTATTTTGTCTAAACTGTACCTCAGGAAACCAAACTGATGTGGAATGGCACCTCTATAAAAGAATTCCAGCTTTTTAATGCAGAAAGAGTTAGAATATCACCATTTTGCAAACTCTAATGAAATTATGTACTTAGGCAATGATTAGCAACTGTTGCTAAATTATTTAATGAAAGACTGATTGATGATGAACTGTATAAGAATAAATGAGGTTAATAAAACCTGAACCCACTGATCAGCTTTAAAACTGCAGAAAAGGAAACAAAAAATTGTGTACCTTGTGATAGAATGTAATGGAAATCACACAGAACTACCTAGAATATTTTTGTGAAAAAAACAGCTATCCTAAACTTCATCAAGTCTATATATAACTACTAGTTTATAGAAAACACAGGGAGCAATAGAACATGTTAAATGCCCCCAAAGGGCTGCAATCAGTCAGATTCAGAACAAGGAAAATCTTACAGAATAAGTTACCTAGTTTCTTTAATAACACATAGGCAGAGGAAACTATTGTAGATTCAAAAATCCTTGAAAAGATACTAAGAGACTGATCAAACAAATGCCCTGTTTTGACCTTTTGTGAAACTTGATTTAAATAATCAAATACAAAATATATTAATGGCACAATTGGGGGAAATTTAAACAATAATTAGATACCAGATGGTAGTAAGAAACTTTAGGTGTGATCGTGTGTTAATTTTTAAATAAAGAGCTGTTTATCTCTCCTTTTAAAAAGATTTTATTTATAATAACAAAAAAAATAAAAAGAGAAAAAATAAAAAAATAAAAGATTTTATTTACTTATTTTTAGAGAGAGGAAGAAAGGGAGAAAGAGAGGGAGAGAAACATTGATGTGTGAGAGAGATATCCATCAGCTGCCTTTCACATGTGCGCCAACCAGGGACCCGGCTGCATCCCAGGCACGTGCCCTGATGGGATTTGGACTGGCATCCTTTCACTTTGTGGGACGATGCTCAACCAACTGAGCCATGCCAGGAAGAGATTAAAATATAACTAGGACATGCTTTAAATAATTCATTAGGGAATAGGATGTAGTGAGGAAATGAGAGAAGAGAAACACTAAAATAAGATACAGTATATGGCTTCCATCAGGCTGTATGTTGATAGTTGCAAGAGCTGGGAGATGAACATTTGTTACACAATTCTCTTCTATGTATATAAAAATTGTTTGTATTTATTTATAGAGAGAGAGGAAAAGAGGGAGGAAGGAAGAAAGAGAAACATCAAAGTGTGAGAGAAACACCAATCAGTTGCCTCCCACATGCCCCCAAACCAACAAGGGAGGGAGGGTGTGGGGGATAGAGGTAAGGAGGACCCAGGCATGTACCCTGAGCAGGAATTGAACCGGTGAACTTTCAGTTTGCAGTAGGATGCGCAACCCACTAAGCCACACCAGTCAGGGCTGTATATATCTTAAAATTTTCTGTATTAATAGAAAAAGTAATTTCTGGTTGAAGAAAATGCAAGAAGGAAGAAAGGAGATTAAAGATAGAGTAGTAAACAAAATAATTAGGAACATCAGAATGATCTAAATCATTATTATACCAAGCAATAACAAATCAATTTAATTTTTATATTGAAAATTAAAATAAAACTAGAGTTATGATAGAGAACTGCATATAAACTACTAGGGGGTGACTGACATTAACAAGTTCTAGGGGCTTATATTTTTCTGGAATGAAAAAGATATTTAAATTTATACTTGGGTATAATAAATATGCTGTCAAGTGTATTTAACTACTAAAAAGGGAAATAAAAATTTCAAAATTATAAGAAAAAAAGCAAAAAGGGAAGAAAATCATAAAGATTTCAGAATATATAAAAAGCACACAATAAGATGTTAGAAATAAATTCAAATATATTGATAATCACAATCAATGTTAATAGATTAACCTCTAGAATTTAAAGAAAAACTGTCAGGCGAGACCTGTGCTCTTTAACAACCCCTCATACCTAAGACCAAATACACAAAAAGTCTGAAAGTAAAACAATTGGAAAATATATAATAGCAAAATCCTAATATAAAAAGAGTTGGGGTTGTTATGTTAACATAAGAAAAATTATGCTTGAAGAAAAAAAATAATAGAGAGTAAAATGTTCAATATAATGATAATAGACTCAATTTCTCAGGAAGAAACAAATTATATAAAATAACATTATTTCAAAATTAGAAAGCAAATTTTGAAACAACTACAGGAAAATCAATGAATTACTTTAATATGGGGCTATGTTATATAAATGTACCTTTTAGTAATGACAGCTTAATCATATATAATACAGTAGAAAATAGAATATATGAATAACAGTTAATATGCTTTTTCTAATGAACACATTTAAAATACTTCATTTCATGTTTTCTTGATTTATTCCTAATACTGCTCATTTTTATTATGCTTAATATAAATATAAATATATATTTATAGAATATATGTTCTCTTTAAGCATAATAAAAATGAGCAGTATTAGGAATAAATCAAGAAAACATTAAAAACTTCATAAACTTACAATAATGAACTCAACTGAATTACTAATTTAAAATATTTCAATAGGCACAGATGGTTCCTCAAAGATGTTTTACAAAACTTCAATGAACAGATAATTCTAATCTTTTATAAATTCTATTCTTACATAGAATTTACAGGAAAAAACTCTGAGTACTTTTGTTAAACAAGGATAGTAGAAGGCAATTACATTACAGGACAATCTCATCCATAAGCTTGGATGGAAAAGCTCCAACAAGGAGTGAAGAAGTCAAATTCAGTAGGGTACTTAAAAATGTAAACTATCATAATTAAATTGTTTTTATTTCAATAGTGCAAGGCTCGCTCAATTAAAAATACATATGATTATCCTAACACTGGAAAATTATTAAGCATTAGACAATTTTTTATAAAGGACTTTTATGATAAAACAAACAAACAAAAAACTCCAACCTACTAAAAGTTGAAGGGAACTCTTTTAACCAATAGAGGGTACTTAGAATTTTAAAAATCTGCATCAAACATCATATTTAACAATGAAATGTAAAATCTATGCACTTTAAAATCAGAAATGTGATAAGAATGCTGATAAACCCAATAAAAAATTTGGCTAAATATTTGAATGAGCATCTCAGAGAAGCAAATAAAATTCGTCATCATGCTTGGGAAAAGGTGTTCAACCAAACCGGAAATCAAGAAAATATAAATTAAAAGTACAACTTGATGCCATTGCACACTCACCAGGGTGTCCAAAATCAAAAAGTTGTCTGAACATAAGTGTTAGTGAATTGACAGGTACACTCATCCTTTGCTAGTGGGCACATAAATTTGTACAACCATTTGCAAAACAATTTGTCACTATGAAGAAAAGTTAAAGATGCATGTATCCTGTAACCCAGTGATTCTACTCCTATGTATACAATCTATAAAGTTGTGGGAAGTTACAGTGGATGACCTGAACAAGAAATTTGACACTGGCATTATTAACAGAGCAAAGGCCAAATGACAGCTCTAGCAAAATGGCTTAATGAATTGTAGTGTACCTACAGATTGGAAAAGAGCAGGAGAGGGAAGGAAGTGTGATGACTCGCATCTACACAGATTCATCTAAAACGCATAACACTGCGTGAAAAAAAAAAGCGAGTGACAAAAGGATGTGTGTGGAATCTCACAAAAAGATCAAAAACAAGCAGGCAAAGCTGCTGCATAAAATATTGTTGAGATATGTACATATATTATCAAGCTATAAACAAAAGAAGGGAAATGGATTGCTCAAAATTCAGGATAGCAGTTACCTGGGAAGGGAGCAACAAGAGAAGGAATTCGCAATCAAAAGGGTAATACAAGAGACTTCAAAGATAGTGTAATGGTCTCCTTTTCCACCCATATACTGTCATACTTACAGTGCATGCATGAGATGCTGTATGAGAAACTTCAAAGTCTGTATAATTATTAGAAAGTAGGTAGAAATGTCCACATTATTAGTTTATGCAGTTGCTTACTAATACCAAACACAATGTTATACAATGAGTAACATACAATTTGGGCAACTTTGGGCTTATGTCATTGTAGCCGAATCTTCACTGTAATAACTTTGTGGGTGTTGGCAATTCCTATTTGTACCCTAAACACTGATTTACTGGACTTGGCATTCATTACATGCCCGACACCTACGTGCCTCCTTGTAGGCTCCCCAAACATAAGACTGTGCATGCATTGTGTATAAACACATTGTGCTTTGATTCACTTCTCTTTTCATCAGACATTCAGGCTCTCTCTGGGGATGAAGTCAAGCGTTGCTATGTTCAGATGAATTTTCTGGCCCAAGGAGATAATTTTGCGCGGTCAATAGCAATATCCCAGAAGTGAATGAGAAAACTCAACCAGTGAAACAAAATTCAATAGTAATAGCAGAGCAGAAAACTCCTTAACCACAGAGGGTATGTTTTCCAAAGAATACACCAGTAAATGCAAATGGAACACATAATACCTACATAGGATGCAAGCTGATGTGCCACATTGTCAGATAAGGTTGCAACAGAAAAAAAAATTCAGCCTCTGTAACTCCCAAGGGGCCTCTGTTGCATAGTTTTACTGAGTCAATTTATGTTATTGGATTGCACAGAGGTGTACATCAAACCTGAAGTTGTAGCTTTATTGAGAAATCATTGAATTATTACGCTATGTAATGATGCATGAAAATAAAATGTAATTGTGAAGGAAAGCATTTTGGGTATAGACTAGGCATTTTAGTAATGTAAAATGGTGCATTTCTGTCAGCTCCCCAAACACATCATGGCCATCTGTGCAAACCTAAAACTGAAAGGAGATGACAAAAGGTGACTAATTAAAACACGACTTCTTTCAAAATTCATTATATCACAGTACAGCGCACCACCCAAGGCCCTCACACCACTGAGCCAAACAGCGAAGGCTCACTCCTCACCATGTTTAAATTAACTTTCTATTCCAAACAAAATATCTAAGCCTTTCAGAATTGTTATTAAACAGACTACATAGCAATGTTGCCTTTAAAAAAACAACTGTTGAAGCACATATTTGTCCAAATACATGAGTACAACAAAGTAAGAATATGCATAACTAGGAAATTATTAGTATATGAAAATCAATAAAAACAAAAATATTCTTCTTTAGGCCCAAAGGTCATACACACACATGTATATGTTTGCATATAACATGCATTCATATACATATGTCTATATATGCCTCACTTGATCTTACATATTTTATATATCCTGATCATATATACACAAGTATATATACACACATAGTTTTACATATAGTTCTACATATATTTTTATATTACCTCTGTATAACTATATATACATATATACAGTTGTGTAGTTATATGCATATCCCATATTTTTCAAAGGAGCTTGATCCAGAGTAGTGGTAAAACTGAGTAGAAACCGAAATGATTCCACTTGGTGGTGATATCAGTGTGCAAGTTCTAAAGTGAAACACGTTAGCTGTACGTGAAAATAGAATAGTGTAATATTTCATAAAATAACTTAGAAAATTTAAGGAAAAAGTAGACATGGTTCTAAAATTTCTAGCTGACAAGAGGACTGTTCTTACACTGTAAGAAAAAGGCAGAGAGATGCTGGCTGGCTCCTTTTGTATCATAATGCTGATTATAACTATAATATGATAATGTGACATTTCAAACAAAATTGCTTTCATTAACAATGTTATGTATAAGTGCTTTTTAGAAAATTAATATATTCAGATTATTGAAGGTAAAAGAGACTCCCATATCATTTAAATATTGATTCCATTGTCTCTGAGATATTTCAAGGTTTGTAAGGATCATCAGCACCATACAGGTCACTCACACACAAAAAAACAACCATTTCTTCTACTATTTACATTGACTTTCCCCTACCAATATTTAATAAATACATACATCAATGCAGACAAGAAAAGTAACACAATCTTTTCCCCTAGAAGCTGCTCTAAAATGACAGGCACTCCAAAGGGGAATGTCCACAGGAGCGTGAGCCCCAAGCGAAGCTGCGTGAGCCCCGGGAAGCCTGCGTCAGACCCATGTAGCATTTGCCTTTCTTACCGACTGCGTGTATTGCCAGAACAATTTTGCCACTTGAGTACACACTATTTTCTATTCCTCTCAAATTATTTACAGTGTTTGTGGCTTGTCTCATCATATCAGTCAAGCTGCTTTTAGTTTCAAGAAATAAAATAGGAAACTAGAACTGACTAAACATTTTATATTGTTTGCCAATAGCAAAACTCTCCAGCAGAATTTCCCTTCTGTTTCTTTGACCAGAAGTTGGTCACATGATCATTTGTAGGGGTAAATGAAGCTGGGGAAATACATATCTGGCCTTCGTAGTCTCTACCAATAAGAACATGGGAAGGGAGAATGCCTGGAATCGTGGGAAGGGTAGGACACCAAAACTGTCTACGGCAATCGCCGACCTGATTGTGAGCTACCCGAAGAGTGGGTTGGGTAATATATTACTTATGTTCCCAGAAGAGTGGTCTGTTCCATGCTGGGAGCTTTACACCCCTGGTACAACTCTGCCTAGTAACACTAGTCAGAAGAAATATTTAACAAAACACACAGGGAGCCATGTCATTATTGGTATATAAAGAGGGGTGGGGGATAGGAGAAGTTCGCTTGGAAGTTATTCCCTTTCTTCAGAAAGTGTGGGTGATTTAGGTAACTTCCGTCACTGTTCATTCAGACAGAAAAATAAGCAAGGCTGGGGTGAGACACACCTATTTTGCTGAACATGAACCATATATATATATATGAGAGCTCTATTTCTTAAATTCCAGAACTTTACAAATAGATGGAAGTTTCATAGTGTATTGAAGACTGTTGATTGTTGAGCAACTGCAGAAAGAAAGCTAGAGGGTACTCTGAAATTAGAATAACCAGAGTTGAGATGGGAGGATTATTAGGAATTAGGAAATGGACAAAGGGTTCTCTACTACATGTACCTGAATGAAACAATGACCAGGACAGGCTTCAAGGTCAAAGTGCAAACAGAGCTTAGCTCTGCCACCTGTTCAACTGTAGACCTTTTACCAATTCACCCTCTTTGTGCCTCTGTTTCAGTATCCCTGAAGTCCCCACTTCAAATAACACTCCTCTCCTAGAGTTATTGTGAGGATGAGATTAGGTAGTATATGTAACATCCTCCGAATATTGACTCACTGTAAGTACCCAATTCGTGTTAGTTTCCGCCATCACCATTCATACTCTTAAGGCACAGGGACTGGCCTTGCTCAAGAGTATTGGCCATCCTTCATGAAGAGATTTGAAGTCAATGCCACAACCTCTCTGAATATTATTTAGTTTCTACTAATGCATTTGTAAATCAGCTGTTAGGAAAACTGCATAAACTCATACATGCATACATATCTACATATGTGTGTATGTACATATATAATGTATATAAAACATATTTAGTTGGATCATTGTAAGCCTCTTACAGGACTTATAAGGATTCTTCAAATAGTTTTTAAGAGATTGGCTGGCACTTGTGGGCAAGCAGCACCCCTTAAAATAGGAGACTGGTTTAAGTTTATACTAGATTAGTAAAATCACTTGAATTAAATTCATATACTAAGTGATTTATAGTTCATCCAGATTTCATATGGGAAGGAGATCAGAAATCCCACCAACAGCCTCCTTATATTAATATACTGGAGTGCCTCAATTTTGAAGCATTACAACTATTCTTGGAATGCTGAAAGATGACAAATTACAAGAAAAGTTAATTCTCCCAGGAGTTACAGCTCTAGGAAAGAAGTCTTCAAAATGTGCGTGACATTTGGCTCTTCATTCAAATGCAATTTCTGATCCTTTTGAAGTCTGCCTCTCACTAGCTAAATTTATAGTGTAGGAAGAAACACGCCGAATTTGTAGCATATGTTTCTCTCTACATTCAAAAAATATTGGTCAAGGGCTGAACATATTGAGAGCAATTAATCTTCTGCTTATTTACCTACATAAATGCCATTATGAGTCAGTAGTAATGAATATTAAGGAAAATTTGACTTACAGTTTATGTATTTTCTTTTGATTACTTTCCATTTTCTTTCCTATTCCACACTTACAACTGAGCCCATGGGGATATCATGCCAATAAACTAATCAGAAATAACCCATAAATAAAAACTGTGTACTTTATAAAGGAACAAAATCTATGCATACCAGGGTTGGTTATAATTTCTAAAAACCAGAGCCATATTTCCTACACAAAATATTTCTGTGAAGCCAATACGTTCACATCTGTCGAGAAGTTTTGTGGCTTTATGGTCACATATATGCATCCTACACGTGCTATCTCTGAACATCATTTCCAAAAAACCCAGTCAGATAGGTGTTCGACGGCAGCTTTCAGGAAACCTTGAAGTTGGCAGGGCTCATGTCTTAAACAGCTTCTGGATGATATAATCAATATATGTTTTACTATGTTGTGTTTCACACTAGAGAAGTAAGCAAAAGAGAATGGGGTGGATTTTATAGCTTTTTAAAATAAATGGTCTTAATCACATACAATCTAAACCACATCGGCATTCGTGACTTCCCAGAAGCACACTTGGGCACGTGGTTTACCATATGCTTGCTTTACAAATATTTACTGACATTTACTATTAGGCAGGTATGGACAGGACAGAGTCAGCAGGGAGCAATGCAAACATGGGTGTTAGTTTCCCGTTGCTGCTAAATAAGTTACCACAAACTCAGTGGTTCATAACAACACAAATTTATTATCTTGCGGTTATGGAAGTCAGAAGTCCGAAATTTAATTCACTGGACTAGATTCAAGGTGTTGCCAAGGTGGACTCCTTTTAGAGACTCTAGGAGAATATCATTTCCTTGCTGAATCGCAGCTTCTAGAGGTTTTCTGCATCCTTCAGCCCACTGTCCCTTTCTCATCTTCCAAGCACATTATTCCAACCTCTGGTTCTCACCTTACATTCCCGTTTACTGACTTTGCCCCTGTTATGTCCCTGTTAGAAGGGCCCTTGTGATTGCACCAGGTCCATCTGGATTATCCAGAAAAATTGTACCCTCTCGAGGTCCTTAACTGAAGCATATCATCAAAGCCCCTTTTGCCTTGTAAAGGCATGTATTTACCATTTCTGAGGATTAGGATGTCAGCATGGTGGGGGGGGGGTGCGGGGTGCAGTATTCTGACCTCCACAAGTATCTGCTCTCATGAAGTTGACCTTCCAGAGATAGACAACAAACATGGAAATGAATTAATAAAACAGAATTCCAGGAGTGAATATGCACTACAAAAAAACTTGGAAGGAACAAGGGAGAGTAAGCAGTTGGATATGGGGGGAGTGGCTCTTTTATCTGACGTGGTCATAGGAAGCCTCTGAGACTTGAGATTTAAATATGAGGAGGAGGAAAGGTACTTTCCAGATGAAGGAACAGCAAGTGCAAAGGCCCAGCATTAGGAACAAACTTGAGTGTCTTCGGGCAGAAAAAGGCCATGTGGCAGCTTAGAGCGAGAGTGGAAAGAGACACAGTCAGAGAGCAAGGTTGTGCCCTGAGCAGAAAGGTCTCTGTCAGTCTTTTATCCAAAGTAAAAGGGAAAGTAAAGGAGAATTTTAACTAATGAGAAGACATGACATAGTTTATCCTTTGAGAAGGTGACTATGGCTGTTGATTAACAGTGTGGACTACAGAGGGTCAAACTGGCGGAAGGAAGTAAGGTCAGGAGGAGCAGTTGCAGGAGCCCAGGCAAGATATGATGGTTTTCCCAGATTAGGGTTTTCATGGGGGAGATGCTGAGAAGTTATGGGAGTATGTTTTACAACAGCTTCAGAAAGATTTGCTTGTAAGCCTCTAATTACTCCAGCAAAAATGTCGTCGTTATATCCATCAAATGGAAACCATCTCTCCAATGTAAACACATAACAGGCATGAGTATTTTGGGATTGTTTCCCAGTTTATTTGATCTGGCAGTTGATTTGACTAATATTTGTTTAACTGAGTTGACCAGCTGTTTGGCTGAATGGATTGGATTGATCTGTTGTTTTAGCAGTGTTGACGTAGCTGTCACTATTTCTAGGGTACCCGAGGCTCTACACTTACATTCCTTCCATTAGCTACTTGTAATCATCTTCACTGATGTTCTTTTGGCTACATTGGGAAAAGCCTCTACATATCATTTGTATTGATGGCTGTTGGGTGTCAAATCGATTCTGTAGCTTAAACTGTGTTTGCTTAGCCGTTCTTACTCAGTGTTTGCTTGCTTCCTTTCTTCACTGCTCCGCCCCTGTCTGTCCAAGATGAGGTCAACTCTGGCAAACATCTTGTTCGAAGTATCTTATTGCTCAGGTTGTGGAACATGCTGGAAAATTTTAAGTAGGTGTTCCATGTTTGTGATTTCTTAACCTAGACAAATATTTGTGTCTGGAAATTTTGCTTGCAGTGTACAAAGAAACCTTGTACTTCTGGGGGGAAAAATAAGCGCGTTCACGTTCACTACTGCCTTGGGATAGACAGAAACCCTGGAATGTCTGAAGGAAAATATTTATTCAATTGGTCTTGTTTATTCACCCAAGTTCATCTGAAGGATGTCGTGCCATAGATTGGCTTTAAAAGCTAGTATATAAAATATTTTGTTAAAAATACTAGGATTTGGGTTTGAAGAGTAAAGTTTTATAAAACTAAACCAGTCAGATTCCAGGATTTCAGAATTTATGTATACAGCGAGACCGAAGACCAAATCTAAGCATGAGAGAAAATGTTTTCTGACATTTCTTTTCAAAACAAATCAACACTCAAGGTTGTTTTTAGAGGCACAGTAACTGTGTAAAAACATTTTGCCTAAAAATTTCCTCTCCTTTGCAACCCAGAAGGCCCTTTCTGTTAGGTTCTATCATTTCCTTCAAAATATAATTGTTCCAGGACTATCTCAAGATTACCCTCACCTGCAGTGGGGAGGCGTTGCAATACCATTTACCTCGTAGGATGCTATGCGAACCCAGAAAGTATATACAAAGTCATGTGACAGAGACATAGTAGGCACTCAAAAGTGTCACGTATTTCACCTAAAAAAATATATCCCTTTAGCCTGTTTACAGTTAACTGATTGACTGGCAAATTGTTCTTGATGGATGAGCCCTGGACTGGGACTAAGAACACTGCAGGTTTGTCCCATGTTAGCAGCAGTGCTTGGACTTAACCTCAGACCTTTCTGCACTCAAGTCCAAGGTCATCCATCCCATTTGGCTACTAATTTATTGAATAAATATTTACTGAGCTTCAATCTGGTTCAAATTAACTCCATTGTAGCCAGGAACACACACTTTGGGAACAAAGACAGTGGGAGCTCTCCTATTCCAGCCATCGGGAAGGTAGATTGCTTCCCACTCTGTGTGACGTGCACATGCCAGGACCCCTTTCCAGCCCACAGATCCAACCCTGCAGTCAGACAACCGATTCTGATTGAAACCTGGGTTTGTCCGGTGGGTTTCCCCACACAGAGTTTCAGCTATGTCCTCTTAGTAAGTTATTTAATATTGCATAACTCTGTGCTCATACCAAAATAACTGACAGTTTGAAAATATTAAAAGAAGCTTATATCCACGTTTATACTTAAACATCTTATGAGAAATGGGTAATAAATGTGCTTTTCAACTCTAAACATTATGACATTAAAATGCAATATCCCTTTAACCAAATGTATTTTTAGACAGTGTTGTTAAATAATTTATCTTTTGCTTATTCCCATCTTATCTTTTCTGCCAAGCCCATATATTTGAAATTTTTCTCTTTATTAAATTTGACAATACTGCAACTGTTAATAAACCACATGTCTTATTTGATTCTTTATTCTTCACATCTATTCATTTAAAAATGATTCAATAAAAACATGAAAAATAATTACAAAACTTTTCCTTAATGTAACAAATTTTACAGCAAATCCACTCATCTCTATAATGTTACCTGCCTTTTAGAAATTTTGTAAGTTACACTCATTCACATTCTTTCAGGGTTTTATAATAAATAATAAACATTGTTTTCAACAAATAATTTGCAAAGCACTGGTGCTCAGTCCCTACTTCTGAGTAGGAATTAATTCAGGTTCAAAGATTGTCTTGAATTCTCAAAAATCTGAAAAGCAAGTAGCCTCTCATAATTATAGAACTTTACAATATGGGAATTTGCTCTCCCTTTTCTATGAGACTCTCCCAGAAATTAAGTTATAGCTTCCCCAGAGAATGTCCTTTGTAAATGGCCACATACCTTTGAAGCTTTGTGTTATTTACCCTCACCCTTCTGGATCAGCCCAATAATAAAATGGGCTGAGAGCCAGATGCTGCAAACCTCTGCACTAGGGTATCCAAGTGGAAGATGTCAGGGTCTCACAACTGTGATCATTTGTTGCCACAGGATGGCTACTGTTGCCATCCTATGACATTTTAGGATGAAGGTGGCACTTCGGACTGCAGAGTGGAGAGAGGGTTGATTAGTATCATTGATCTTTTGAATCAGCCAACATCCAGCTTTACCCCTATATTTGCATTTCCACTTACTCAAACCCATAAAAAGTGTCATTTTTTAAAGGCAATTCTATATTATATCATCTATTACTTGCACACACACTGAGTGTTAGGCTGGCCTGGCAAATGCTAGGCACAGTTCTGGCCCTAAATAAATCCACTTATTCACTGGCATATAACTATGGCCCTCAATAAAAACTCAATTACTGCAATTTAGTTATTATTTAAATTCAAATCTAATGAAGGTACTATCATATGTGAGCGCTAACCAGAAAAAAAGGGATTCTCAATAGCTGGGGAAGAAAGATAAAAATTAGTGAGAATATTTCTAGTTTGTATATATTTTGTTAGGTTTGGGGGAAAGGAGGAAAAAATATGTTGTTCTTAGTATTAACTAGATCCTGAGTGACTATATAGCAAATGGCTCGTAATCTTTCCATTGTAAAACATGCTTAGAACAAGCTTTCCCTCCAGGAAGTTGTGATAATAGCACATGTTGCCTCCAAAATTTTCTAGTAGGATAATGTTCCAGGCTGAAATACTTTTAGCCCTCCCAGGAATGTGGCAGGCGAATGTGATTTGGAAGGAGGAGCAATGTGAGATTATTTTTTTAAATATCTAAACCAAATCCATATGTTCACTAAGGTAAAAGGCACAAGTAACAAAGAGTAGTGTATAGACTAATAGGAATAGCTAAATATATGAGGAAAGAGGCATGCAGCCTAAAAGAGGGGAAGTTTGTATATTATTTGGAAAGGTTCTTGGTAAACCAGAAGTTATACTTGCAACTAAATTGTTACAGAGAAAGAAGACTTATTTTTCCTTCTTTTATTCATAAGTAATGGTGTGTCATTTCCAACAAAAATTTTAAATTCTTCTAGGCTTAACAATTATTGTTCCTAAAATTCTATCCCATAATCCACAATTATTGTATAAACAAAATATATTAATGGATTCTATTATTTTTAAAGAAATCATGGAGTCCTTTAGGAGCACCTTTTAAATTTTTTAATTTATTTTTGTTGATTTTTAGAGAGAGGAATGGGGGTGGGGGATAGAGAAACATCAATTCGTTGTTCCACCCATTCATGCACTCATTGGTTGATTCTTGCATGCCCTGACCAGGATTGAACCCACAACCCTGATGAATCGGGACAAAGCTCCAACCAACTGAGCTACCTGGCCAGGGCCCAGGACCATCACTCACATCTCTGAGTGATGGTGAAAAGGGGGCAGAGTCTACAGGTGCCTGAGAACTTGAAAGACGGCTAAGAAACATGCGTTCAGCTTGTTTTTATATTTGCTTATCTATTGTGAAAGACACTGTCACAGGAAGATTCTTTTGGAGAACTTTTATTTGCTGCTGATGAAAACAGACAGAAAAACATGTTATTTTTTTTTAGGGCTAGTGCCATTCGTTGTTTGCTATGCTAGCTCTTAAAAAACAGTTTTGATCTATGAACAAAAATATTATTCAGAAGAGGTACCAAGAGAAACATGGGGTTTTTAGAGTCACTTCTTCGAATGTGATCATCAAACACTTAATCGGTGGCCTACTGCTCTCTTGCTCTCTCTCCCTCACCTCTTCCCTGAACTAAATTCAAGACTTAAACACATTTACACTTCTCTCTATTTGATCTACAAGGTGCGAGGACTGTGGGTGGGGAAAGCCAGCTGGATGTGTTTATTTACAGGTTCACAAATACGGCTGTGGGAGATAACACATTACACCTAAAAAGAAAATGATCAGGTCTGAGTTATAGACCAAAAATTGGGAAATGTTTTCTGTAAAGAGCCAGATAGTAAAAATTTTAGGTTGTGCTTTTACATTTCTATCATAACTATTCAATTCTGCTGTTGGCGTGAAAAAGTAGCCACAGACCACGTGTAAATAAATGAAGTGCTGTGCTCCCACAGCACTTACACATGCTGCAGTTTGAATTCAGATAATTTCCTCATACTGGGAAGTATTGTTGTTTTGATTTTCTCTTCCATCACTTAAAGAACTATTCTTAGCTCATAGCATAGAAGAGCATATGGTGGGCAGACTTGGCCCCTCAGCCATAGTGGGCGGACTATGCTCTAGATCCACCCTGTCTTAAATAAATGAGGATGATGAAAATCAGAAGTATCATCTGGCTTATCCTAGACATTTTCCTCTTCCCACTCCTTGAGCTGATCATCTCACTGTTATTTGTTGCAGCACGAGACATTGTGAGTAGGAACATGCGCTTTGTTTGAAGAGGTTTTGTGATGATGTTATGAAAGGGTTGTAAACAATTCAAACCATTTATCTTCATAGCTCTATATAAAGTATAAAGAAGTCTTTCTCATGCCACATACATCAGAATGATGGAAACAAAAGTTTAAAACACTGCGTGAAACTTTTTTTTCATTTTCATCGTCAGATGTCTTCCTACAGGCTCCCTTCTTTCAATCTCTAATTCGGAGAAATGCCTTCTAGCTACTGAAGCCCTTTGGCTTCTTTCTGTCACCTTTCATTATATATAAACCACTCCAGATAATGTCTTCAAACAACAACAATTGATCATGTCTAGCCATGTGATGGGTTGGCTGTAGAGTTCTTCTGCTGGTCTCACCAGGCTCACTTGTGTACCTGTGCTCAGCTGGTATGCAGCCAGAGGTCAGGACTCATCAGGGACAGTTGGAATAGGTAGGTTTCTCTCTTCATATCCCAGGTGTCTTCATACTATGGTGAGCTCAGGGCAGCCTTCCAAGTGAACACAGGTAGAAGTTGCAAAGCCTCTTGAAGATCAGGCTCCAGAATTTGCTTGGCGTCATTACTTCCACATTCCATTGTTTGTTCCATTGATTGTTCAAATCAAGTTGTAATACCAGCCCAGACTCAACAGAGAATTTGAGGTCACTGAATAACCTACCAGACTACACTTATCTCCAGGCTTATAGAGTCTATGCACCCAAATTACCCTTTTTATGTCTCAGCATTTAGATTTTCATCACTCCATATAAGAGAAACAACCTAAATGGTATGGTTACAAAGCTGAATGATAAAATATCGGAACAACACAGATGAACATGATTTGTAAGACTAGAGTTGTCATAAAATCAGTTTGTGTTGCCTCTTTTCATTTTGGTAATGTGATACGTTCAGGAAGATTGCCTTTGGACATGATTCAGAGGGTGAGCATGAGCAAAATGCTAGTGAGAACCGCAAATATGTCAGGGAAGGGCTTCAGCACCAGTTCTTGAAGGAGTTGGGCAAAAGGAAGCCGTGGAGGTTATAGGTTGGAGAGACAAAGGTAATGAGAACGCTTTGATCATGGCCACAGTCAGATGGTGGACCAGGAAGAGCTCTCAGAAGCTGTCACAGTGAACCTAGGCAGGAGTCAGCAATCAAGTGGCCAGCTTTTCTTATTAGAGAGCTTTTAGTTCAAACTTAAGACCTCTTTGGCCTCACTCTTAATGACACTGGACCACACATTTCAAAGGACTCTAGGAAACAACTGGAGCTCTGAGTTCTACCAGTTGAAGTGATGGGAAGGAGAGGTGCGACAAGGTTATGACACTGCTGCAGGACCCCCCAAACTGACCCCATCCTTCACAACTTAATGCTCAAGTCAGCTCTGCCCAGATCTTGCTAATGGTTTTTACAACATACTAACCTGTTTCTTTAAATCTAAGCTGCCTTCTACCATAAGTGGCACCCTGATTTATGGACCATTTAACTACAGTTGTAAGGTGACATCAATTATAAGATACATCCTGATTAATTTCAGAGACAAGCTGTGCAAAAATGTGCTTTTTAGAGGTGATGAAACTTGTTGGTAATAATAACAAAAACAATATGAAATAAATGATAAGCATAGGATCATGCTAAGCATTCTTTATATTTTTATCAATAATTATAAGGGTCTATGAAGGAATTTCTATTATTATTATTCCTATTGTACAAACAAGGCAACCGAGGCTAAGGAGATGACATCAACTGTTTAAGGGCACATGGCTAGTAAATGCAAAGGCAGGATTCTATCCTTGGTCATTCTAACTCCAACACCAGATTGAACTCTGAATCACTAAGCTTTATAGCTTTTTCTTGCACATTGATCATAGACGTGGATCAAGATAGGATGCAATGAACCCACACAAAACAAGTTAAAAAAATTAAGCCTTCAAAGACCTAAAATTAAAACAGAAGAGAGAAAAGCGGCAGGGAAGTGGGATCATTTTCACTTTCCAACCATCTAAGGGTAGTGTAAGGAATTTGATTATGACATAAAAGGCAGCATGCTTTCTATTCCTAAATATCTCCATGTGGACATTTCATTCCTTCCTTTTGTGTAATCCAGTAGCCCTCAAACTTCAACAAGCACAAGAATTGCTGTATGTGCAATCCTAAAATTATGTACTTTATAGGAAATTTCAAAAACTTTTGTCTTTAGCTAATGTATTTGGGATACTATTGTGGAAGTCCCTAGCACATGACATTCTTCAGTATTTGGTGATGGTCCATCTAACATTCTAGAGTTACCAATTTAAACATTAACTTTTGAAGTGTGGCTGAACCATTGCTTTTTTATCCACTCAACATAGTCAGGTACTATAGCTGAATACTACACTGGGAATGCTGAGAGACAATATATGACTCCTGGCTTCAAAGAGTTTGAGGTCTACAAGAAACCAAGAATTAAATAAGTGGCCATGACTGAGGTCTGCTCACAATAACTTGGTAGCACAGGTAATGGACATATATTGGCAGATCAGTTTAGTTTCCCTGATAAGGTGAGGCTCCTGCTGAATACTTAAGAATGTGTAAAATTTGAACAAGTTAGATGGTAAGGAATAGTTTGCAAGTGTGAGGGGAAGAGCAACTCAGAGGCAAAGAGGCAAGGACATTCAAGAGCAAGTACATTAAAGACTATTCATATTACTCTGCACTAGTATTTTTCACTAAACAGCGTATCATAGGCATGCCTACTGATCAGTAATAACAGGCCTACTGGTAACCCAGTGTTTTTAGTAGCTCCACAGTCATCTCAAGAGGACATTCACTGTCTTCATTCAACTGATCCTCTCTTGGTAGACATTCAGATCATTTCCAGGGTTTTGCTACTACAGTGTTGCCATAAACATTCTTTTATGTATAACTATATGTTTATGTGCTTTTATTTCTCCTAAGATCAATTTCTGAATTTGACATTTTGAGTCCAAGGATATTCAGTTTTTAAAAAATTACAGGCTACTGGATCAATCTATCTTCTCACCTAGCAGGGTAGGTCACAAATCTTATTAAATTGTGCTCATTTTAAGAGCACAACAGTAAAAGCTCTTCATCATAATTTCTGATATCCTGACTACTATGAAGTTGAAAATGTTTCTTTTCCTCTCATTAGCTGGTTTATATCCATTGGCCATTTCCTCATTGTCTTGTCCTTGTTATTTTTAGGGTTTCTTTTAAATGTTTAGATTATTAACCATTTTCTCCCAAATTATATACACTTTCCCTATTATTTATCTTTTAACATTTTTATAATGACTCTGGCTTTGTTGACTTCTTTTATGATGCATTTTGTTATATTATTTTTAATTTTTATAAATCCATATGCATTTTCTTTGCTTTTCTAAATTTTTCAGTGTCTGCTGTTCCTTTAAAAGGTCTCCCATACATTGAAATTTACAAATATTATTTAAATTTTATTCTAATACTTATACCATTTCTAAAATTTAGATCTTTCATTTACCTTTAAACTACAGGTCATTTTAAGGTGGCTGTCTTCTTCAGATAAAAAAGTCAATGATGAAACCCTGGTTTTGATATAAATAGTAATTAAGTGTATGACCTCTTCTCACCAGTGCAGGCCAGCTGAAACTTGACACTGCTCTGTCCCTGGGCAGGCCCAGGCTAACGGAGCAGCCCCTCACTGCAACAATAGGAATATAACCTGTAACACCTCTCAGTTTGGATGGTTGTGATAATGGGGTGGGGGGGGTTGGGAGAAAAAGGATCAAGGTGGGAAGGAGAATAGATTCTATCCTAAAATCTGATTTGTATCAGATCTGAATTCTATTGCTTAGGTCAATTTCTCCTACTTATTTCCACTGGTAATGAATTAAATTGGATCCATTTTTGAAAGGCCAGGCAGTGACTGGTAGACATGAAAGATAACTTCAAACTCAACTTGGCTGACTAGAGTGTTCTTTAGGGTCATGGTAGATGCTCATGGTGATGTTTCCTTTTATTGATGCTGTAATTAGATTTGGGGCATGGTTGCTTATATATTGGTCTGAGAACATTAACTCATATCCAAAGGGCTGCTTTCCAGTTGTATAACTTTGTAAGTGGAATGGAAGTCTTTTCTTGCTTAACTCAGCTCTGCAGCCATTCCATCACCTTTCAAACGCCAAAATGGCGCAGAAATACTGTACTTTACAGCTCTGGTTACCTCCACATTTCACCTGCGGTCAAACAGCAGTCAAGCTGATGCAGGAGGGTTATTGATAAGACCATTTCTAAAGACAGAACTCAAAACGAGAACATTCTGGTCTCCCCCATTAATATCAAATATGCGGTATTCTGCCAGACATTGTAGGGGCACACTTCTGAAAATCTGTTTTCTTTCAAATTGCACTGCATTTTATTTTTTTGAAGAATGCTTGGTCCTTATTTGAAATAGGTCAGAGTAAAAGCTTTTAAGAAGAGTTTCTTTAGAAGCTGGTTAGGCTTTTATTGGAAACTGTGGTTTATCCTAGAGAGTAGTTTCTGAATAATTGCTAGAGAATGATATTGTCCCTTTTTCAGAGCAAGCTGAACAGGACACCCCCTCGCCCCCTACCCCCTACGGCCCCTGTGTGCAGAGCTCTGAAGGTGCGGTAAGGACACTGAGCTCTTAGGCGTGGAGAAGAGGTTTATAGACCCAGCTGGTAGAAGATCCAGAAGATTTCTCTTAGTTCTGTATCACTTTGCTCTTTGCTGGGGGTCTTAAAAATGGGTCTAGTTAAAAAGGCACCCAGTGTGGTGTTAGTGGCCTAGGAGTTATTCTGGCCATCTGGGTTATCTTCGAGGCTCTATTTCAGCCTAGAAGTGTAATCCTGCTGTCTATTTTAGGAAAATGGGCTCTAGGGATACAAAGCCATTTATACTCCTCATGTTATGTAGCCCAAGCAAATGAGAAGTAGACCCTGATTGAAGGGTGACAATTGACAACATTTTTTACTTAATTCAACTAAAATTTGCTGAGCCATTAAAATATATAGGACACTGTACTAGATATTTCAGAAAAATGGAGGAATTATTGTTAGTGGGCATACATGAAAGTCAGAATATGATAAAAAAAGAATAATCAAAACATTACAAATTTTGAAAAGAAAAAAACTCAGCATATGGTAAATTCTTAATGAAAGAGTTATTTGATTAAACTACGACAGGTAGAAACAGTTCCAAGGGTCCCAGGTGGACATAGGAGGGCTGGTCCCTCCAAGGTTAGAGTAGAACATCCATTCTAACTTTCACTCTGTGGCCATCAGCTCCATTCAAAGTAGCATGTTTCCTACTGGGGAATGAATTTGAACGATGCACGGCTTGTGCAAGAAGGAACTCCAGTAGGGAGACAAAATACATTCGCAAATAAACATGATACAAGATAGAACGTAATGTATTAAGGGGAAGTATAGAACCTTGTTCTTGGAAGCATGGTGGAATTTAGAGAGATGGTACTCAGCAGGATGGGAGGCCAGAAGTGAAGATTTGGAGACACATGTATCTTATAGCATTTTCACTATCTTACTAATTTTAGTCTTTAAAGAACTGGTGAGAGGTGGACAATACAGGGCAGGTTAAGATTTATTATGCCTGTTTTACAGATGAGGATACTCGGGTCAAGAGAGGAGGGTTTTTGTTATTATTTCTTGTTATAGTTTTGTTTCACTCCTCACCATGTACAGTTGACCCCTGAACAACGAAGGTTTGAGGTGCACAAATCCACTTATTTGTGGATTTTTTTCTTTCAGCTGTCTGTAGTTCAGTTGACCTGTTTCAATCTGTGTTGTTCATCAGCTGGTAATTGGAAACTGGCATGTGCTAAGTGCCAATGCAAATTATACGAGGATATTTTTTACTGCAGAGGCAGGCGGTCAGTGCCCCTGGCTCCCCTCATCATTCAAGGGTCAGCTGTAGTTTCACAAGAGTCTTTTTGCTAGAGATTTCATCGCGCGTTGGGCCCAGAGAATCAGTTGCTTTATTCTAGCTAATCAGCTGATTGACATTATGGATGATGCCTTCCTGCATGCTGAAGTTGTCTGAGGCTTCATTTCCCCCTCTGTCAAGTGGGGGTAATAAAGCCTGCCCTACTTACGGAAATTAAACAGGAGATAAATTACCACACAAAGGGAAGGTGTGAACTTTTGCTTGGTGAACATTCAGTCCAATGTCAGTGTCACGACATGGCTTATAAAATTCATTTCAGTTAAAGACGCCTAAAATCTGAATTGAGATCTATGCGGAATTTGTCACAATCAGTAATATCGCACTATTAGTAAATTGTTCACGTTCTACTTGGAGCTAAAATTTTCATTTAGCTTTGAAAGGCAAAAGAGATCGATGCTACTGTAATTTTACAGAGCTGCTTGCTCAGTCTCACAAACTGATAAACAGCAGTAGACAGCGCCACTGTGACTACGTTGATATAATTGAAGAGATCTTGGTGGACTTTAGAAGTGGGTTTATAGATGTTGGTTCCACTTACAGTAGTATTACTGTACTTCTGACACTTTCCAACATCTGTTGGTGTACTGCTAAACCATGAACAGAGGCAAAAAATCCACAAAGAGAGAGCACTTGCTAATCTCTGACACACAGGTCTTAAGGTTACTTTGTAACTTTATTCCTGAGAATCGCTTAGCGATAAAATGGTGGGAACTATTATTAGTCATTTACTCCCCAGTCTAGTTTGATGAATGCTGAATCACAGGTTCCACATCTGTGCTGCAAATTTGCAGTCTGTAATAGAATGGAGAGAGCTTCCTGAGATTAAAAATAAAGAGAAAAAAGTGGGTAGATTTTAAATTGGCCTAGTGACAATATTTTTCTATACAAATGTGACTTCTAGTGCAATGGAATATAATAATGAGAATAATTTGGGTTGTGGCATGAATTTTCACTAATAAAAATACACAGTAGTTCTTATAACTAGAGCTATTATATATTCTCTTCTTTCTCTTTTTCTCGTTATTAAACCCCTTTTTAGTTAGAAGACTTTTCTCTGAACTGATATGAAGACCTTTCTAAGCAAAAAGAAATTTTGTTCAGTGTTAAATTTTAAAAAGATGAGCTGAAAAAACCACGCCAGCTTTCATTAATTCAGAAAACCTTTCAGCGTTACAATCTCTCCCAGGAAGGAAATATTTCTACAGTTCTGTAAGTGCTTTGTGATGTACAAATGTGCCCCTGCAAAGACATCTGAATAACCTCAGCCACATTTGCCAGATTATAATATCAGGATGTTCACTGAAAGGGCTTAAAAGACTTGATTACTAGAAATGGGATTTTTGTGGTTAATGAGAGCTCCTAAGAATCAACATCTTTGGCTTTTAAAGAAGAGAGCTAGTGCAATTTCTACATCAATATCAGGTTAAGGAAATACACCTGAGTATAGGAAATTATTTGGAAATTCATACAAAGAGATGTCACTAGAGTGAAAATAAATTGATCTTATTGATAACGGCCAAGAAATAACTTCACACAATATATATGTAGCACCTAAATCGTGCTAGAGCTGAAAACTATACCACAGTTTCAATTGCTGGGGAGTCTGCTAGTTACATAGAGAAACAAACAAACAAACAAATAAAACAACTTCTGCTCCAAAGTCAGAAAGAACATGTACTATGTCAACACAGGCTATGGGAGTTGGGGAAAGAACCATGCATTAGTCTTTGCTGTGGAAAGCCTTCCTAGTTGCAACTGTACCAAGGGGAAACTGAGTTAGTAGACTGGCAGATTTGAAAAATGTATTTGAGAGGTGATTCTCAATTGTGTTCCTAGGTGCTTAAATCTAATTACTATATACTGCAGCCTTTCACATTTTCATCCTTACATCTCTGCTCAATCCTGGAACAGGTAATAACCAAATAATTCACAAGTCTTTTAATGTTGGGCAGAGTTTTACAGATTTAAAAAGCACTTTCTAGAGACTTTGGTCAAGATGGATGCATAGGTTGACACGCTTTGCCTTCTCACACAACCATAGAAAGAATTACAACTAGATCCCAAAACAAAACAAATAACTCCCAGAACAATCAGGAAATCAAGCCGTATGGAAATCCAAACAGCAAGGATTTAAATAAGTCACATTCATCCAGGCTAGTAGGAGGAGTGGAAAAGTGGAGAATGGCAGAGAGGCAGGGGAGACATGGTGTGGCATGGAGTGGAGGAGGAGTGGGTAGTCCCATATTCCATATTGTGGATAAAAATCAGGAGGGATATCTTGTGAGTGAAAGATCCCACCCAGCCCCAGGTCAGACCTCACAACCCACTGTTTCAGCACCAGGAAGTTAAATCCCCATAACTTCTGGTTGAAGAAACCAGTGGGTGTTGGAGGGGTAGAAGTAACTGCTGGATTTTCAGGAGACTCCATTTAAAGGGCCCACACAGACTTAGAACATACTCAAAACCACCCACTCCACAATTCAGCACCAGATAAAAAGCTGGAAGGGTGACAGTCGCATATGAGAAGTGGGTGAAGTTACTGGAAGTGGGGAGAGTGCCAGGCAAACCTCCAGAACCCAAGCAGCAGCACAGTCCCCTCTCTGAGTCCCGCCCACCCCCACACACCACCCCCACACACAGAGCCACAAAGCAGTGAAGCAGGTTGCCTCACTCTGGCAATTACCTATGGCTCTACCCCACACAATTTACAGGTGCCTTCACCAGGGAGCCAAAGCAGCTCTACCTAATACACAGAAACAAAGACAAGGAGGCTGCCAAATTCAGGAGACAAAGAAACATGGCCCAAATGAAAGAACAGAACAAAACCCCAAAGAAAGACCTAAACAAAATGGACATAAGCAACCTATCAGACGTAGAATTCAAAACACTGGTGATCAGGAGGCTCAAAGAACTCATTGAGTATAGCAACAGCATAAAAAAGACCCAGGAAGAAATGAAGCTTACACTAATTGAAAAGAAGAAAAACCTACAGGGAACCAACAGTGGAGGGGATGAAGCCAGGACTCAAATCAATGATTTGGAACATAAGGAAGAAATAGGCATTCAACCAGAACAGAAAGAAGAAAAAAGAATTTTTTTAAATGAGGTTAGTATAAGGAGCCTCTGGGACATCTCCAAATGTACCAACATCCAAATCCTAGGGTCGCCAGAAGGAAAAGAGGAAGAACAAGAAATTGAAAATGTATATGAAAAAATATTGAAAGAAAACTTCCCTAATTTGGTGAAGGAAATAGACATACAAGTACAGGAAGCACAGAGAATCCCAAACAAGTTAGACCCAAAGAGGACAACACCAAGACACACAATTAAAATGCCAAAGGTTGAAGATAAAGAGAGAATCTTAAAAGCATTAAGAGAAAAGCAGGGAGTTGCCTACAAAGGAGTTCCCATAAGACAGTCAGCTGATTTCTCAAAAGGAACTTTGCAGGCAAGAAAGGACTGGCAAGAAGTATTCACAGTGTTGCAAAGCAAGGACCTACAATCTAGATTTCTGTACCCAGCAAAGCTGTCATTTAGAATGGAAGGGCAGATCAATTGTTTCTCAGACACGGTAAAGCTGAAGGAGTTCATCATCACCAGCCATTATTATATGAAATGTTAAAGGGACTTCTTTAAGATAAAGAAGAACAAAACTATACACATTAAAATGGCAACAAATTCACAACCACCAACAATGGAATCTGAAAAAACTAAGCAAACAACCAGAACATGAACAGAACCATAGTTATTGACATCATTTGGAGAGTTATCAGTTGGGAGGGGGTGGGGGAGAATGGGGAAAAAGGTACAGGGAGTAAGAAGCAGAATTGGTAGGTACAAAATAGACAGGGTGATATTAAGAATAGTATAGGAAATGAAGAAGCCAAAGAACTTATATGCACAACCCATGGACATGAACTAAGGGGGGGATGGAAGGGGTTGCCAGGCAGAAGGGAGCAAAGGGGGAAAAATTGGGATGAATGTAATAGCATAATCAATAAAATATATTGAAAAATGCACTTTACAATAAATTAGTATAGTAGGAAAATTACTGACATTAAATTGTCTATACTCTTGATTTTTTTTCTTTTGTCTTTAAATTCAAGCAGGGCATTGTTTTAGGGGCTTTCCTCCAGCACATGAAAAAGCAGGGATTTGCTGGGAAGACTATGGCATGTTGCTGAAAGGGCAGAAGCATCAGAGTACCCTTGTGATGTGGGGACATCCACGAGAATGGAAAGTGACTTTGATTTCTCTGAGTGCCTGTGTCTGGCTCCTAGGCGTTCCCCATACCCTTGACACAAACCCCAAGCGTGGAAAGTGAGAATGGGAAGGGTTCGCAGGAGTGGCTTGGTGGTACACTTGAAGAAGCTTGAACCTCCCCCAAATCACAATCCAAAGCCACAGATGCTTGGGGCCTGAGGGGACCCTGTAGGCTGAGATAGTGGCTGTTCTGGCAGAAAACAATAAGCAATAATAGCCTATGATGGCTGTACTTGATTTTCACAACCCTATGGATTTATGACTTAACAAAGATCATATGACTAGTTAAAGGTCAAGCAAGAGCAGGAACCCAGGTTTCCCACGCCCCATTCGGATTCCTGCCTGTGGCAGGGCTCCAACCTCAACTTTTCAGTGCAGGCAAGTTCTAAATTCTAATATCACATCAGCTGCAAAATAATTTATCTTTGGAAATCCAGCTGCTAAAGCTATTTCTCACTAGCAGGAACATGGAAGAATTTATAGTTTTATGACTGATTTCCAAGAGACCCTGAAGGAATAAAAAGCTGTATAAGCAAAGGACGTTTTTAGTTGTTTGGAAGCATCCCATCACCTATGTCTAAAGCGGTTGTTGCTGAGGTTCCTTTGCTTCAGTGGTGTTGAGAATAGAATAAGGAATCTTCCTTCCTTCCTTCCTTCCTTCCTTCCTTCCTTCCTTCCTTCTTTCTTCCTTCCTTCCTTCCTTCTTTCCTTCTTCCTTCCTTCTTTCCTTCCTTCCTTCTCTCTCTCTTTCTTTCTTTCTTTCTTTCTTTCTTTCTTTCTTGTTGTTCAACTACAGTTTTCCCCACTTTTCCCCCACCACTCTCCCCCACCCCTCCCACACCCACCTCTCATAATATGTTTTAGATTACTAGAAAAAATTAAATAATTACATAACTAATATGGTTTGTATAACAATGCTTTTGTAGTTTCCCCCTCATCTGGGAAACCGCATGTCAATTTCACTGAGGTGTGATTTTCACACAATACAATTCACTTATTTTATTTGTGTAATGTTATGGCTTTAGATAAATGCATAGAGTCTTATAAGTACCACTACAGTGGCAATATAGGATATTTCTATTACCTGCAGAAAACTCCCTCTTGTTCCTTTGAAGTCTATTTCCTCTCCTACCCATGGCTTTTGACAGCCAGTGATTATTTTTCTTTTCCTTATTTTAGTTATATTTTGATAAGAGCACTTGATATAATACATATCCTCAACATGTTTTTGTGTGTAAAATAGTACTACAAACTGTAAGCGCGATGCTGTGTAGCATACCTCTTATTCATCTTATCTCAAACTTCATGTCCAGTGATTAGCAACTTCCTGTTTTCCCTGCTCCCAGCCCCTACCAACCATTATGGTATTCTCCGCTTCTATGAACTTGACTCTTTTATATATCTCCTGTAAATGGAATTTTGCAGTGTTTGTCCTTCTGTGAAGTCACTGAAAACAACGTCTGCAAGTTTCACTCATGCTGTTACATATTGCAGGATTTCCTTTTATTAAGGCTGAGTAATGTTTAATTGCTGTATGTAACACCTTTTCTTTACCTATTCATCTGTTGATGGGCCTTTACATTGTTTCCACATCTTGGCTATTGTGAATAGTGCTTCAGTGAACATGCAGTGCTAAAATCTCTTTGAGATCCTAATTTTCATGCTTTTGAATAAATACACAGAAGTGGGATTAATGAAGTATACCGTAGAAAATAAATAGAGTAGAAAATGTAAAGATAAGAAAAATCACATGATCATTTCAGCAGATGCAGAAAATTGATAAAATTTAACATCCTCTAATGATAAAACCTCTCAACAAACTACAACTGGAGGAAAATTACTTCAGTACAACAAAGACCATCTGTGAAAAGGCCACAGCTAGTATTTACTGACTGATACTGAAAAGCCTTTCCTCTCTTGTTCTATTTTGAGAAACAGTACAAGGATCCCCACTGCTGCCACTTCTAGTTAATATACTGGAAATTCCTATCACATTGATTAGGCAAGAAAAGTAAAAAAGGCAACCAAATAAGAAGGGAAGAAATAAAAGCGTTCCCATTTGCAGGTGACGTGCTCTTTTATCTAGAAAACCCTAAAGACTTCCCCCACTCAGCAGTGTTAGAAGTAATAACAGAATTCAGTAAAGGGGCAGGATGTAAAAACAACGTGCACAATTCATTTGCTTTCTTTACACTAACATCAAACAAAAAAGATAAAGTAAAATATTGCCAAATAATTCCAAAAATAAAAATAGAGAAAAAAGCCCCAAAGAATAGATGAGACAAAGAAAATACCAATAGCCAAGTAGTGAACATCAATACAGGTACATTGATCATTACATTAACTGAAAATTGTCTAAATACCCTAAATAAAATGTAGATACTGTAAGAATAGTTTTTAAAGGCATGAATCAACTTTATAATGTCTTCAAGAAATGCACTTTAAATACAAAGACTGAAGAAGGTTAACAAATGCAAAAAAGTTGGAGTGACTATATAAATATCAGATAAAGTATTTCTGACAAGAAATGTTACTAGAGGTAAAGAATGATATTAATGATGATAAACATTATATATATAAAACTAAAACAACTCAAATTACTTAATGACATTTGTAGAACTCTTAACAAATGTAGAATATATGCACATTTCATAAAAAAGAACTATTCACCAAGATTCACAATATTCTAGGTCACAAAATAAGTCTCAAAATTTTTTAAAAATGGTTAATTCACAACAAAATAATAGTTAAATCTCAGTGTAAAAGATGAGAAGAACACAATGCAACAAATAAAATAAAATAATGCACTTCTCCAAGGAAGACATACAGAGGGCCCAGAGACATATGAAAAGATGCTCAGCATCACTAGCCATCAGAGAGATGCAAATTAAAACCACAAGGAGGTACCATCTCACACCAGTCAGAGAGGCCAACATAAACAAATCCACAAACAAATGTTGGAGACAATGTGGAGAAAAGGGAACCCTAGTGCACTGTTGGTGGGAATGAAGACTGGTGAGGCCACTGTGAAAAACAGTATGGAATTTCCTCAGAAAACTAAAAATGGAACTGCCCTTTGACCCAGCAATTCCACTGCTGGGATTATACCCTAAGAACCCTGAAACACTAATCCAAAAGAACCTGTGCACCCCAATGTTCATAGCAGCACAATTTACAATAGCCAAGTACTGGAAGCAACCTAAATGCCCATCAGCAAATGAGTGGATCCAAAAACTATGGTACATTTACACAATGGAATTCTACGCAGCAGAGAGAAAGAAGGAACTTATACCCTTTGCAATGGCATGGATGGAACTGGAGAGCATTATGCTAAGTGAAATAAGCCAGGCGGTGAGGGACAAATACCATATGATCTCACCTTTTACTGGAACATAATCAGCAAAAGAAAAAAGCAAACAAAATATAACCAGAGACATTGAAGTTAAGAACAATCTAACAATAGCTAGAGGGGAGTGGGGAGGGGATAGTGGGGAGAGGGGTTTACAGGAACTACTGTAAAGGACACAAGGACAAAATCAAGAGGGAGGGTGGAGATGGGGGAGGGAGGTGGGTTTGGCTTGGGTGGGGTGGAGGGACAGGGAGAAAATGCAGACAACTGTAACTGAATAACAATAAAATTTTTTTAAATAAAATAATGCAAATTTTAAAGAAAGAAGTTCAACTATTTATTTGTATATGACACAATCATGTGCCAAAAAAATAACCTAACGAATTTATAGAAAGCTAAAAGAAATAGGCAGTTTTGCAATATTATAGGGCATAAGATAATATAAAAAGTAGTTATATTTCTATATATGATATTTGTATTTGTACAATTTGTAAAATACAATTTGTAAAAACAATTGTATTTTAGAGACATAATTTTAAGCCATTGAAAGGCTTGAAAAACACAGGGGTAACTTTACAAAAGATCTGTAGTACCTATATATTGAACAGAACAAGATAGTGCTCAGAAAATCTAAAGGAAAAAATAAATAGGGAGATAAACCATGCTTGTGGATTAGAAGACTCACTACTGTTAAAATGAAAATTCTTAGAGTGATCTGTTCATTCAGAACTACCTTGTTCAAAACACATGCACGCGTCCCTGTAGAAACGGATAATCTGAATCTAAAAGTTATGTATAAATGGAAACAAAACATAGATTAACAAGAAAAACTCTGAAAAATTGGAACAAAGTTGAGGAACTTGCATGTACTGTAAATTGACATTAATGAATAATGTGCAGTGCTTGAATTAAATAAATAGACATGGAGCTCAATGAGACCAAGTGGCGAGCCCAGAAACAGACCTACACATGAATGGTGGATCAAAGTTCAACATGCCAACGTTAACTAATGGGGATGCGTATGGAAAAAATCACCTTGTTGTCCACCTTGCACCACACTGAAAACTAAACCCAAATTTATCTAAGACCAAGCTTGTAAGAAAAATTACAAAATTTCTAGAAGAAAACATGGGAGAAATCTTGGGATAGGCAATGATTTCTTAATTCACAGAAGACATTAATTATAAAAGAACAAAATGATAAGTTGGATTTTAAGTTTAAATATTCTGGTTTTTAAAACTTCTCTTTAAGGAAATATAAAATAAGCCACAGAGGGGAAGAAATTGTTTCTAATACATATACATAAAGGAACATAAAGGAACTTTATAAAGAAACTTATAACTCAATAATAAAAAAATGACCAGTTTTTTAAATGACAAACAATTTTAACATGTACTTCACAAGAAAAGGTATAAAAATGGCCACAGGAAGAGATTCACACTTGCTTCAGCCTTTATTCTGCGATTACTCACAGAAACACAAATTAAAACTACAACGAGACACTAGCACCCTCTGCTAGAATGGCCAAAATGAAGACTTCTAAACATATCAAGTACCAGGATAAGGACCAGCAAGAACTACTATACTGTGTTGGTGAGTGTGAAATGTACAGCAAAACAAATTGCTTTGTTTTGGCAGCTTCTGGTAAAGTTAAATATACACTTAACCTACGACTCAGCAATTGTACTCCTAAGTATTTATGGAGAAATGAAAACATATCTTCACAGGGATGTTCACAAAACCTTTAATAAAAATACTACAAACTAGAAATCTTTCAAACGTACTTAAACAGCGAATGGCTAAAAAACTGGTGGCATATACTCATAAAGAATGCCTAACACAGATAACAAGTAGCAAAGAAAACCTCTTGCGGTCATAAGACTCCATGGGTGAGAAATGTCTTGTGATTATTACTAGTAATAGGTGAATAAAAGAACAAAAGAAATTTTTTACAAAATATTCATAATGGTATAGACTTCAGCACCAATTCTCTTTCTTTTTTGCATGTTTATAGCTGTAAGCAGTCAGTATTCCGTTAACTTGCATAAGGAGATGGACATGGAAGTTATACGATGACATTATTAATGAATTGTTGGTCTCTTTATACGCTAGCAATTACATTGCGATCTACCAAAATGTATTTTCAAATTATTAAAGAACAGAAAATTAACTGATTTGCAAAATTATCTGTTATCCCATAACAAGAGCCATTCAGTTTTCCAGCAACAAAACCATTTTTTCTCATTGTCCCTTCGTTTGACGTTTCAGAGGGCTTTACCAGGACAATGTACCGTTACAGATTTTGGATGAGTGAGAGGTAAACATTTCTTTGTAAATTATGAAAGGGGAAAAGAGAAAATAGAGCATGTGTAGAATACTTTCAGGAAGGCCGATTTTAGAAAAGAATGTATATATAAGTTGAGGAGTTGTAGACTGACTCCCTTAAAAGAAATCATGCCACAGAACACCCTTTGGAATGATGACGGGAGACCACCGCTCTGACATATATCTCCAGTCTCACCCCTTGCCTCCTACAGTCCATTCTCTTGACAGCAGCAGCCTAAGTGATATTTTTGGCAATCAAAATCAAATGGTAAAAAATTATCCTTCCTTGCTAGTCATTCAGCTCCTGTCCCAGGTTGCCAGCTGCAATTAGAATGTAGTGTCTGATCCTCAACCCTGCAGCCGTTCCTTCTTTCTCATTTTGTACTGTTCTCCTCTATTTCTGGTTCCAGATACATACACCTTTCAGTCTCTCAGGCATATCATGTTCACACCTCCCTCAGCCTTTGCTCCTGGTCGCTCAACCTACACAGTCCCTGGAGACACCTGTCTCATGGCTGTTTCATCTTCCCAGTATTTATCACGGTCTGATATTGTTCATTTCCCTCTTCTAACTGTGCTTCGTGACAGCAAAATCAAAGCCTTCTTGCCTCCCCCCCCCCCATTACCAAGAACTGTGCCTTGCAGGTTCTCAAAACGTATTTTTCAAAAAGGTAAATAACCAATGAATTAATACCAAGTAGTTTTAATAGGCATTAGTTTTCAGAAGCCATTTTGATGTTGTTGAACAATTTTTAAAATGCTTTATTTTTTAATGTGAATTTACTGTTTCCTAAGGCTATAGGATGCGTGTGGTATCTCTTGTTTGGCTGTACATCTCTAAGTGAACTTTGAGTGTGAGACAATTTAGAGAAGGTAGAAATTTCAACACATTCAATTAATTACATAGTAGTTTCCCTTAGGACATTTCCAAAGGTGTTCCTAGGTCTTATTCACAAAAGAGCTTCCCTAAGTGACTGTAATAGACAGCACTCGTTTGAAACCTGTCACCTCTAGACTTGTGTCTTTATTGATTTCTACATTGCTCTTACTTTCAGGCATCAAAGTCAGAAATGAAACAAATATGATGCTAAGTGGTTGATTGTAAAGCGGATTGTGTTTTCTCTGAAGAATTTTGAAGAAATGTTGTGATTCTAAAAAAGGATGATTAGACAGTAATTACTGTTCTGAGCTGAGCAGTTAAATTCTATTATTGCTGCAATAGTATTTAGAACAAGATGACACTGTAATTACTAAGAATTGACTATGAATAAAATGGTGGGCAAGATGAGAAATTATGAATTGAGGAACCATTTCAAGGGTTAAAGTTCAGTATGGAATAATTGAACCTTAATGGACAAGGGAATAGAACAGCAGTTAGGATATTGAACTATATTGGGACCGGAGGGAAATTACATACAAAAAGAAAATGTCCTTCCTCAAGCCCCTGATAAGGTTATCATGAAATACAACAGAATTAACCCCCCACCCCAAAGTTAAATATCCATGTTCATAAGCATTGTGGGCTGCCTGAATTCAGTCTTAATTTCTTCTACTTGTTTCTTATGCACATTAATGTGAAATCTACTTGTAATCTTTTTAAGATTTCCTGACCCAGTGGTAAAATCCAGTTAAAGTTCTGCATACCTTTCAAAAATGAAATTTCCAAAGAAATTAAAGTGGTTTGTTATAAAATTAAACAGCAAAAAGATAACATTCTGAGTCATTTTTTAAGAAATGTACATTAAAATCAGATGTGATTGAAGTTTCATATTCTCCCCTGCATGTAAGGATATACACTTTCTCTTATTGTTGGTAAGAAATGCCTACAGTTATTTTCAGTGAAAGGAGAGTAAAAGGTCTAGAGTCTATTTTCCTGTTTGGTAGATTTTAAAAATTGTTTTGAAGAAAACATTGTTTTGAAGAAAAAAGGTGACTGCCTTTTTTAGCTCAGAAATAATGTTTTATAAATCAATCCACTCTCATATTTATAGCATGATGATGGTAAAGGTCGTCATAATTAGTAATGAAAATGCTGAAGTTTTTACATGTTTTAGAATTTATATTTTAAAATTTGCATTCCTGTTTCTTTTTTGTTCTTCAGTACCACTGTAACAGATGTGAATTTGCTATATATGTGACATGCTATTTCATTATTATGAGTGTTAGTTTCCTCATCTGTAGAAAGGACAAAACATAATTCCCTCACAGTACTACTATAAGGATTAACTGAAAATATGGCTGTGAAGTCATTCATTAAAAAATAACATAGAAAACAAAAGAAAGAATATATATTGGATTATTCCACTTATATGAAGTTTAAGAAAGTCAAAGCAAGTACATAGTGATAGAAATCCAACCAATGATTATGAGGGACTAGGCTATTTACTGGAAAGGAACACAAGAGAATGTTCTAGGGCACAGGCGGCAAACACAAGGCCCTCGGGCTGAATCCGGCCCTCCACCTTGTTTTATGCAGCCCAGCACCTTGTCTCTACCCAGCAGCAGCGCCGAGCTCTCACTTAACTGTTAAGCAGTAGTTACATTTACACAGTCCTCAAATAACATTCGGCCCTTTGAAAGCAACCGCGAGGCTGATGTGGCCCCCAGTGAAAATGAATTTGACAACCCTGTTAGGGTGGTACATTATTCTACACTTTTACTTAGAGGGTAATGAACATATTATATACAATATAAAAAGTCATGGGGATGTGCACTTAAGATTTGTGCGTTTTGTGGCAAATAAACCCTCAATAAAATAAAGAGAAGAAGGATAGAACTAGGAATGCTACATGCCTCAGCCCATCCACAAAGCCAGTCAGGGCCTGCTGCTTATCTACTTTCTATTTGCAAGTCCGGCCACTCCCTTCTCTTTCTGCAATCAACTTTTGAGCCAATTATTATTTCCTGGCCACAACTTTTGCATTTTTACAGTTGAAAAGAAATTTTAACAGATCCACCTCTTTGCTTACTTATATCCTAATTTAACCTTACCCACCAAACTCCATTTCCCCTCACATCAGATGCCACTTATTCCAGAAATCGTTCCAGAAATACTCTACACAGAGAGATAACCAGAGAATCCTCCTTTGCAGGGCTACGAGCTTCACCTGTGTCCAGCCTGGGCAGTGGTTCCGAGTCCTGTGCTTAGAAAGGCCTTGTGCCGGGTTAATGCTCTGCTGTGGTCACCCTGACATTCTGAAGTTTTCACCAGGGGCACACTTAAATTTTGCACTGGGTTCTGAAACTATGTACGGGTCCTGCTCTTCCGACTTTTCACTGTATCTGTGCCAGCACCCTTTTTTGTTAGGATATATTATTTATTTCTCTGACTTACCAAGAATCTCTTTAATCATGACTATGGCTTTTCCATTTGTATTCCAAGAATCTAGCATATCTCTGAGAACTTAATTGGCAGTGAATAAGTATTTGTTGATTGATAGATTAACTCACTGACCCACTAATTGGATTAATTAATTAATAACACAGCAAGTTAATTAATGTTATCAGGTGAGAGAGTGATATGATAAGCTAAGAAACATATCAGAGTTGAATAGTAAACTGAAAACTACAATCACTTGTTAATCAAATCTGTACATTCATTCAACAGATATTAAGTACCTACTCTGAGCCAGAGGACTTGATTTGCGGGCCAACACACCTATCATTCTCCATCCTTGACAGCCTCATCTGACTGTCCTCCTCTCCCCATGCCTGGGAGAACACAAAGGAAGAACACTGCTGATGCAGCATGTTTGTCCCTGAAGACCAAGGCAAGAGCTGAACGTAAAGCTGGGCAGAACCAGTGAGCTTCAGGCATACTGCCATATTGTTCCCAAGCTTACTTTTTAATTTTTTTAAAACTCCACTCATTTGTTATCCGTGTAAAATCACTCTTCAGCAAATCCCTAGGCAATTTACTCCCTGTCAGTCAAGTGAGATACAGAAGACAGGAGAAAGTGGCTAGGGGAGTGGCATGGAGACTTTGCAGTATCTATTTTTTTTTAGATACAAGCGCTCTAGAAGGCAATCGTTGCAGACACCATGATTTCTACCATGTCCAAACTCCACCAGAGTTCTCATTGAGCCTTTGTGGCTTCTGGGTCTTTTAATAAACATGTAATGTTGTTATCCGAACTATATTACCACTCCCCAATCTATTTCCACAACCATTCCCCAAAGTAACTTAGCATAGAGGTCTTTTCTCTAAGAATTTGCTTGCAATCTAGGCCTTATATACTGTCTCAAAATAATTTGTTTCTTTTCCCTTAAAAAATTTTCAGTTGATAAAAATTGCACTCTTGCCCTGGACAGTTGGCTCAGTTGGCTGGAACATTGTCCTATATACCAAATGGTTGTGGGTTCGACCCCAGGTCAGGGCACATACCTAGGTTGCAGGTATGATCCCTGGTCAGGATGCCTATAGGAGGCAACTTATTGATGTTTCTCTCTCACACTGATGTTTCTCTTTCTCATTCTTTGTCATTCTCTCTCTCTCCCTTCCTCTCTCCCTAAAATCAATAAACATGCCCTCAGGTGAGGATTAAAAGTAAATTGCACTCTTGGGCATCTCAGACTGCCCAGTCAAGTGTGTGGCCTCTACAAACCACCCAGAGTCACGGTGCTTCGTGAAGATAAGGTGCTATAGGTTCCAAATCATTTTCTCTCTGTGGAACCAAGGCCTCCTTTGTCTTTCTCGTGCTTTAATCCTGTGAATCTGGATTTCATTTTTGTCCCATTCCACAGGAAATTAGAATCACAATCATTGAGAACAGTTTCTAGCCTTCGTCCTTCCCACACATATCAGAAAACATTGTCCAGATCACTTGTAGGCTATCATCGACCCAGAGCCCTCTAACTTGTGGAATCGTCATTCAGTCCACCCTAAGGTTTTCCTTAACTTTTTGTGCTAAGCAGTGAAGAATGACAACTTGTTCTTAAAGTTAATTTAATCACTCATGTAAACCTATGTATGCTTTAAGATCTATGAGCTTATCTAGATCATGTTTGAATCTTCATAATGATGGCAATAACTTTAACATACTGTGATGCTAATTTAGTTTATTTATATACCAAACACAGGACTGGAGGAACTCTATCATCTATCTTCACATAATATACATGTACTGTGCGAGTACAGTATATATGTGTGTATATATATATGTTTATATATGTAAACATATAGTGTGCGTATTGTGTGTACGTTACCAGGTTCTATGAGTTCTACTCATTGAGAATAAGTAGAAGAGTGTGAATTACAAAATGCTTATATCTAACAGGAGAAGCTTTATATTGCTATAATCTCCAAGAGAAATAGTTCCATGGTATATTTTATGCCATCAGTTGACATTGAACTTTCCTAGGTTTCTTCCTCACTCATTGATCATTTCTTCACAGCCCTTTAGTGGGTGTGCTTTAAGAGCTGAAGTTTAGACATTGGAATGTCTGGGGTTATTTCCATGGGCCCTCTTCTTCTCTACGTGCATTCCCGGGCCCCAGTCTCATCTAGCTGATTGGCTCTATGTAACAAACTTATTACTACCATTTGTAATAAGCAATGCTTATTACAAATGGTAATAAGCTTATCTCAGCCCTCATTAGTTCTTTCTATCCCTTCGATCTTTTTTTTTAATGTTACTTCATAGTATAATTGAGATAGTATATACTCAGTTATTTATTTACTTCTAAGTTTTTAATTGTTGGTTTCCCCTATTGGAGTTTAATGACACAGGGTAGATTTTTTTTTAGGGGGGGGTACATTGTTCACATGGTACTCCCAGCTTCAATGTGGTGAATTGTTTAGATCCCAGAAGAAAATAGAATTCTTCTCATGTAGTAAGAGTGGTTTGTTTGTTTTTTAGAAAGTATGTGGGGAGGTATATAAGGAAATCACAAGAGATTTGAAACACCCAAAAATTAGGGAATGGGGAAAGTCCTAAATCCCAAGGGCCCAAGAGGAAGTTTGGAGGCTGAAGAGGAACCGGCGTTCAGTGAGAGCTGAAGGTGTGGTGGGGGTTGCCTGGTGGGAGAAGCAGTCCCAGCAGGAAAGGGAATGGCTCCAGTCACACAGCCTCAAGCAGCAAGGGAGCAGGGGACATATGCCCTGATCTGTTGTCTCCTAACTGAATCTCCTGCTGATGCTCTCCACTGGCCAAACCCAACAAAAGGCCAAGGTCAATGGAGCCTAGAAATTTGGGGCAGGAGTCAGGCAGAGAAGGATGGAAATAGATCTGAGGGATAATCAGAACAAACAGTTAATGTGCACTTAACATACAGCCATGGAACAAATGCAAGGCAATGTCCTTAAAATACAGTTTCAAAGGAAACTTAAAATGACTTTATCTCAGAGAACCTAAAAAATGTCAAGGGCATGACATTGAAATGAAACTCAGAAGAGGCAATTCTGAGAGGGGTTCAAGTAAGGAGGTTCTAACATGAGCTGCTGAGGAAGGGTCATTTGCACAGTGGACCCTTTGGTCAAATTACAATGCTCATGTGAATGAGTAGATACACCAGTCCCTAAACTCCATAGGCCTGTGTAAGTTCTACCTCTAACTCTTCTGTTGAACTAGGTAGCACTCCCGGATGGTAGCCCTAATTCAATGTCCTGGCCTGTGCAGCTCTCTGCTGCTCACCTGGCATGCAGTCAGGGGAGGATGGCTTCGCGGTGACAGCTGATCAGAGAACTGAGCCAATCTGGGAACACCATGTGGTACCCATTTTCTTTGATTATATACCCCACTTTTGAAGAGCTTTTGTTTATGTCAAGAGATCTAGGAACGGATTTGACAACAGGAAGCCAGAATAGCAGACATCACAGTTATCAACCCCTCCATACAACAGGGAAGAAAATGTAGAACTCAACTTTCATATCCGAGGTTTGAGGAATGGATTCTTTTAAGTAGCAATGCCTCCCAGAACTAGAATTTATTATCTCTGTAAATAGTAAGAAAACACAGGTAAGAGATGAAAACCAAAAAGCAGCTACTGAGCCCTTCTGCTCTGAGGGATCCCAGAAGCTCAAAGAGCCTCCCTCAGCAGAAAGTCACTTTCTACTGTCTGCAGATTTACTTCTGCTTCAGGGAGAAAGCTTGGAGCAAAAACTGACTGGAGAGCCCAGAAGTCGGAGAGTCGGAGGTTAAGCATGTGTGGATTTATCCTTCCTCTGAAGTAGCTGGGTTTGGGAAAAAAAAAAAAAAAACAAAAAAAACAACACATAGAAAAAGACAGAAAACAATAAAGGGAGAAATATACTGGCCCATTTTTTGGTCCTGTAGATGCAAAGAGCATTCTGCTCTCTGTCC
This sequence comes from Desmodus rotundus, assembly GCF_022682495.2. Lineage (NCBI taxonomy): Eukaryota > Metazoa > Chordata > Mammalia > Chiroptera > Phyllostomidae > Desmodus > Desmodus rotundus. The sequence continues at coordinate 113,061,470 of NC_071394.1, forward strand.
CTTTGCTCTCCTCAGAGGCCCACGAAATAGGGCATTCAGGGAAAAAAAGACAAAACAGCGAGTTTCGTGCCATGTCAAGGTGCAGGCGCCTCTTTCCATCAGCCTGAAGAGCTGTCTCCCTGCAAAGGGCCCGCGCTGCCACAGCATTACTGCTGCCTTCGACCGGGGAAGCTCTAAACACATTTTTTCCCCTCCAGCTATGAGGTGCTGACCTCACTGCTGGAATTGGAAGATAAGAAAGATGTTTTAATCCGTAGGTTAATTATTGAAATTACAACTGCAAACAAATATTTTGGGAAACTTCAAGTTGCTTTCAAACATGGCACTTTCCATTTTAAGCCCAAAGTACAATCGTGTATTCAAAGGCTCGGATCTTCTCCAAGATTCATGCATTATGTATGCCGTGCTTCCCTGGGACACGAAGGGTGTCACGCTCCGCGTCCTGCTGAAATGAGGAAATAATTTCAGACAGAGTTTGACCGCAAAAATATCAAAACTTAAAAGAGAAAAGGAAGGGGAAAAAAAAAACTTGGAACCCAGTTTTGAGGACTCCGAAACTTTATTAATATAGAGGGTTAAATAAACTCTCTATTTAACTCTGTTCAGTTAAATAAATGAATAAATAAATAAATAAATACATGTGCAATTAAGATGAATGTTGACATGGCACAGTAACAACCATGGAAGTACATTCTTTTATGCCAAAAAAATATTTCTGAAAGAGGTTGTTATTGCACAAGGTCCGGCACACGTTTTCGGTAAAGGGCCGGACACTAAATATTTCAGGCTTTGTGGTGACAGGATCCCCACCATAAATACTCACTCTGTCAGTCGTGGAGGTGCAAAGACAGACAGAGGTAAACGCATGGGACGGCGTTCCGATTCAACAGTATTTACAACGACGCGCGGCCACACAGATTTGGCCTGTAGGTTGTCGTTGGACAACCCCTGAGGTAAAATATATACTTTTACGGGTGAATTAACACTTTTACGAGGCAAGTTAAATATTTAAAAGCACACAATATGGCCTACATTTGTAAGGTGATCATTCCCTTATAGATCCCTAGCCTCTTTCGTCAGCTGGGCAAGTAACAAATTCTCCCACATCAACATCAATTAGGAAGGGAGGCGTTTTCATTGCCCACATCGAAGTGCTCCCGGAAGCAGATCAAGCATCCCTTCTGTATCAGTTTTAACATCTCCATCATCAGGTTTAACCAAATCTCAATGGTTTTCAAAGCCAGGCCTGCAAACATTTTCTCTAACTTCTGCCTCAAAATTGTTTATTAACTTCAGCCATTGGTGCCCACGGCAGGTCTGTCGCAGTGGTGTTCTGCTACTCTGGGGAAGAGCAGGCGAAGGACACCTGAACATGTGTCTGAAGCAACTCCACTCAGTGTCTATTCGCAGATCCCTGTCAAACCCAATACAAAGGGGCAGAATGCAATAACATCCTTTTAGATTCACCGCCTGAGTCTCATTTAGTTGTCCTGATTTCTTTCGGTCTCCAGGCACATCTGCCAGTGTTTATTTTTATGGCTGATTTACGGTAAATGTTTGATTAAGATAACCTCCATATCTTGCAATGCTTAAGATACCTCCACATCTTGCATTCTTAATATGCAGCATGCATCAGGCAAAGAGCAGAGTTAATACTGTCAGTTCAAGGTCAAACTAAGACATTTGGGTCCACTCAGCCAAACCAGTGAGGTTGGCCAACTCACTAGTCTATTCACAGATAGCCTCTCTGCATCTTTGGTGCATCTGGCAAACCCAGGGAAACAGACTGCTTTCAAACAGGCTCGCTCTCTCTGTCTCTCTCTCTCTTTTTTTCCGTCACGTTACAGCACAGGTGTTTCAACTGTATCAGTACAGTCTGTCATCATATGCTGGAAAATTCAGAATAATTACAATTTTTCTGTGTTCAGAAGTAAGTGGAAATTTTTCATTTAGGGGCATCATTTGCTGCTGATGAAAATGCATTTATTTATCTAATTACCTCTACTCACTCATATCACTTAATGTGCTGTGCTTGATGCTGTTTCTAATATGACCTTGAATAAACAGGTAAACTCTCTGTGTGCGCAGGGTGAAAATTTAGATAAATGCAATTAATTAAAATGAGTATGGGGAGAACTGGACCACTATATAGTTGAGCTGAAAGAGCTTAACACGAAAACCTTTTACCAAGCAGCCTTATTTTGCAAACTCTAGTTGGGAAAACCAGATGGCATATGGTGGAAGACACCTTCAAATAGTCATATGTGGATGTGGCATCAAAGAAATAGAAGAATGAGGTGAATATTGTGGTTGTCTTCCCAAGAGCCTTTCCTTCTCTCATTTTAATAAATGAGTGGATCTGCGGGTAGAATCCACTGTGTCTAACTCAGGTAATCTAATCTAATTAGGGAATCTAATCTCTTTGCCTCAGTGGTTGGTGGAGGTAACCTGGTCTATGCCAATTAGCAAATAGCATTCACTCAGCCCTTTGCAAACATAATTAGGGCCAGTGAGACAGGAAGGAAAGTTCTAGGAGTAACATGGAAAAGTGTTACTCTCACATCAGAAAAGCCGTATCAAGCCTTGAAGATGGCATTGCAGTTTTATCAAACCAAGCCTAAAGGTAGACCATCGGGTCACATGACCTAAATCACCCCTTTACAATTTTATAGGTATAATCTACATTTTAAAAATGCAAGTACTTAAAATATACAGGAAAATCAAGTAAACACTAGGACACATACACAAGTCCTTTATTTATATTAGGAAATGCCAACACTTTATTGATATCAAATTCTTTTTTAAAAAAGTATTTAAATGTTGTTGAATGTTATAACTCATAGTCCTGCACTCAAGTAATTAGGAATAGGAAGAGCACTACCATGGAGGCATTACTGATGAACTAATTCTGTGTGCTAGAGGCAGGATACCTTTACTGTTTAGCAAGTTAAGGTTAAAAGCCTAAAATAAATGCAGTAAGTTTGACAGCTTTGATACTGAAAAGATGATCCAAGTGATATGAATTAGCACAAAATGTATATGAACTTGAGATTTTGCATCACACTAGGATTATAAGAATGGAAATGAGCAATAGAAACAAACCAAACATTTCCCTTTATCATTCCTGATCAAAGATGCCAATATTTTGGTAAGGAGACCACAGGGAACCTCCACCACTGCCATATCACATGGCACATTGAATGATGCCTCTCTCCAGATCCTCATTATGCTGTGTGTGTGGGACTCCAGCATAAGGTCCTATGCTAAAGGGAGGAAATTGAATTAGGAGGAATGGAACAACCTTGGAGACCATCATTCCACAGCCCAGATAAACCTATCCAGGCAAGCAGTTGTGACTCCTTACAAAGGTCCTCTTCTTGTTTGCATGGGCCCTTTTACCCCTGCCGTTACATTCTCAGGATGCTGTGCCAGCAGGTCTAATGACCTAAGACATGCCTAATTTTAAGGCAAGCTGAACTATTAGCTTTCTTATAACTGGTCTTGGCTGTGTCCAGCATTTCTGGAGCCTAATGGAAGTACACAGGGTCATCCTCCATCCCTCTCCACTTAGTTTAGTCTGAAAAATTCACTTTCCCTTCCTTCCCTGACTTTACCTCAATTTGTGCACAAATATGTGAAAATATATGCAAATAATATGCTTGCAGAGGGGTATAGATATTTGAAAATACACACATAAATATTCATAGAGTCCACTGTTCTCAAAATCCCAGAGGCCAGTAGCATGAAATCACGTTGGCAAACCATATTAGAGCTCATATTGAAGCAAAATAACTTACTGATATTGGTATAAAAGTATCACTTAAAAACTAAAACTCTGTACTAACAGTTTAATTCATTTCTGTATTTGATCCTTTACCCCATTAATTTCAATTTTGTCAACCTAAATGTTCAAAAATGTTGACTTTCTTTTTGAAATAAATGTCAGCATTTGATTATATTTTGTCATATATCTTTGCTTTTCTAGGTTATTATAGGTTATTTGAGGGCATGGATGGATGAATAAATTAATAAATGTCAAAATGCTCATATTAAACATTTGTCTTTATTTGTTGAGCAAGCTTCTTGACTATTAAAAATAAAAGTACTGATATAATAGTCATCAAATTATAAGCTTTACACCTATGTTTCCCAGGGTAAACTGATATTTAACCAAATATCATTTAACGGAAGAGTTGGGGACATTTTTTAGTGGAGGTAAGATAACAAGCTACAAAGGATCTGAATATTGGAAGAGCAAAGGACAAAGACCTGGAAAGAGAGACCAGTCAATATGTGTCAGTATAATTGATGCAGAAAGGCCAAAATTTTAAGGACGGGACTCAGGCTTCCAGCAGAGAAACAAAGAGCTACTCATGTATCTGTGCAGACACAGGAAGTGGTCAGCAGAATCCAGACACTATGGAATATGAACATAGTGAGTTAACGGTGTTTCTCAGTCATTAATGTGCATATGAACCACCTAGGAATTTTGTTCCAAATGCAGATTCTACTTCACTATGTCTGGGGAAAAGTCTACATTTCCAACAAGCGTCCAGGTGATGGCCATGCTGTTGGTTCTTGGACCCTCTATTTCAAAGGAAGGAAACATTCTCAAAATGAATAAAGATCTAGGTGATGTTTACACCTCACAATATATGTGTTGTGGATATAATTTGCTTATGTGCACACACACAGTTCATTTCATAGTTTAATTCTTAACTACTCCTGTTGCTACCCTTCTAAAACCTGAATACAACAACCCAGATCATTTAAAGCTAAAGATATTTGCTCCTTATTCTGAAGTTTTATTGGTTAGCCAGCTAAGCATCCTTTTCATACTTAGGGAAGTTACAAATTCTCTGAGCATCAACTGCATCATCTATCATTTGGGACATTTGCCTTGCCTGTCTGAGTCCTTGCTCCTCCAATTCTAGCTGAGTGACTAGAGAAGTGACCTAATCCTTGAGAGCCTCAGTTTCCCTATTTCTAAATTATTGATAAAATCTATATTCCTTTTTATAAAGATTGTAGTTATTTACTTTTAGAGAGAGGGGAAAGGAGAGAGAAATAGAGGGAGAGAAACCTCTATGTGTGACAGACACACTGATTGGTTGTCTCTTGCACGCCCCCTACTGGGGACCTGGCCCACAACTCAGGCATGTTCCCTGACTGAGAATCAAACCAGTGACCTTTTGGTTCTCAAGCCAGCTCTCAATCCACTGAGCCACACCAGCCAGGGCTGATAAAATATATATTCTTGAAGATCAAACAGGCTAATAAATTTTAAATGTTTAGCACATCCTTGGTACATGATTTCTCATTAAATTACAGTGTTATAAATACTAGTAAAATAATATAATACTATTATGCATTTTCTAAAGAACTATTCAGGTTTATTATTATTATTAGGACCCTATAATTAGTCTTTTGGCTCTGGGCGTGCCTGAAGATAACTATCATGCTTTCCATTCCATTTTTGTCAACTTGTTTAATTCTATTCCTTGTCTCTTCTTGCAAAGAAACTTAGTATTTGAGCCTAAAAATATCCTCATAAAATACATTGTGTTATTATGCCAATAACTCAGAAATGTAGGTCAAGTAAATACAAGTGGTGTGTGAAATGAAGCCTTCGGAGTTAATAGGGCTACTGACCAAATAATCAAACATCGTTAGTGTGATTATGATGGCCTGAAGGAGCCAACCGACCTTCAGAACTATGCCTTTCTTCTCTCTTACAGCAAATACTCGGGGGGGGGGGGGGGGGAGAAGACTTTTTATTTTTTGAGGAGCCCACCACTTGTCACATTTAGTTTCATTTGTTGTAATACAGTTGTCTTTCTCCAAGCCATTATAAAATAGTAGCCCATGATAGCAGTGCAATAGTCAATAATTAGAATGTTTACTACACATTATGGGTCTCTAGAGCCCTGAAGTAATACCATGAATCTGCCCTACAAATTTACAAATAGATGGAATCCATACACAGTGAAACCTCAAAAACTCACACCATACTAATGTGCAATTTGTGATTTATCAAACGTAGGTCTGACTGCTCTGGCTGGTGTGGCCAAGTTGGTTGGAATGTTGTCCCATGGACCAATACGTCGCAGGTCTGATGCCTGGTCAGGGCACATGCCCAGGTAGCAGGCTCGGTCCTTGGTCGGGGTGCATACAAGGAGGCAACCTGTTGATGCTTCCTTCTGTAAAATAGTATGCTGTGTTACGCCTGCCACAGCTTCATGTATCTTATGTGTACTGGCTCTCCTGATTGCATCATTTTCTTTTGTGCTTGATTTTATCTCATGTTGTTTTATAAATTTAGTGTAGCTTAAATTTACAGTGTTCATAAAGTCTACAGTAATGTCCTAGGACTTCACACTTACTCACAGCTCACCCACTGACTCAGCCAGAGAAACTTCCAGTCCTGCAAAGCTCCATTCATGCTAAGTGCCCTCTACAGGTGTACCATTTATATACTCTATTTTTATTGTAACTTTTCTATGTTTAGATATACAAACACCTAATATCATGTTATAATTCCTATAATATTTAGTGCACTAACATGCTACACAGGCGAGTAGCCTAGGATCGATAGGCTAAACAAGACAGCCTAGGTGTGCAGTAGGCTTTGCCATCTAGGTTTGTGTAGGTGCACTCTATGATGTTCCCACAATGATAAAAGTTCCCCATCATTCATTTTTCAGAACACATACCCATCATTAAGTGATGCAGGACTGTACATTATTATTAAGGCATTTTAACTGGTCCAAGGAGATATAGTATGATAAATAACATTGTTTCAGTTTATTAAAGCAGAGTCTGCAGATCATTGAAAATATTAATTGAGGCCTGTCCAGAAACTATCCAGCCATGTACTATGAAGTAGAGATAGTCGTTGAAGAAGATACAAAACACATGAAACATTGTACACAGGACAATGTTGCCTCAGTCCCCGTCAAAGTAGGCACCTTGAAATCACTATCGGTGGCCCTGTCATATTTCCTTGAATCTCATAAGTGGTCTGAAATCCTTTCCCTTTCAAAGGTGACTTTAGTTTTGGGAAAAGCCAGAAGTTGCAGGGCGCTAAATCTGGACTGTAGTGGGGCTGAGTCACCTGGGTGGTTTGCTGTTTCACCAAAAAACTCTGCATGAGATGTAAAGCATGAGCAGGGTTATTGTGTGATGAAGCTGCCAGTCACCAGTTGCCTACAGCTGTGGCCCTCTGAATCATCAGAATAGTTTCCGCAGAGGAATGTTCAAGGTTACTTAACACAAAATTTGAAGCAGATTTGCTGCTTCACTGTCTCAGTCATTTTGAATGCAATGGCCACATAGTACACGTACTCACTCAGTAGTGTCTGCCGCCCCCACTGGCTAGCACAGTGAAGTCACCATTGTACATGGGCATTCCAGTCCACTCTCTTTGGCTGCCGGGTTACCTCCATGTCGTCCTGCAAACCATTCTCATTATATTAACCATGGTTGGGATTTTTCCAGACAGAACTCATGTGCCTTCTTGAATTGCAAAATGAATTTTTAGAAATATTTTCTAGTGTCTTTATTGAGAACTTGCTAAGGTAGAAATCTGAACACTGCTGGGTTATGTGTCAAATGACAAGGTCTTACAGCTCAAGGAACTTTTGTAAAAGAACTTGAGCTATCAATTACGCAGACTGAATGTCTTTCACATTACATTTACCTTGTTCAATACCAAGGTAGCTGAAATTCAAGTACAGTACTGCATAATTGATCTAGTCATTTTATTCACATGTGTAAAGTTCACTACTTCAATACAAACAAGAGATTTTTATGTGCAAATATAAATATTTTATATGCAGCCTAGAGCTATAATTTATTCTGTCACACTACAAAGGATGCTCACAAAATTTACATCACAGGGCTTTAAGTGACTAAACATTACTGGGAAAAATAATACTAAATTATATCATCACATAGAATTATAAACATGCTAAGAAACTTCAGTATACATCTGTTTAGAACATTAATATAGAGCTACAATTTATGCTGCGACAGTGCAGAGGACACTCACAAAATTTACATCCTGGGGCTTCATGTGACTAAACACTAGGGGGAAAATAATACTAAATTATATCATCATTTAGAATTATAAATATTCTAACATCAATATACATCTGTTTAGAACATTAATATGCATACAGTTAAATATATACATTGGTAATTTAAAATAGTAACAAAATAGAGAAAACAGTTTTAATTTTATAAATCTGGAATTAAAAATAAATGCCCCCCCAGGTTTCACAGGTGCATCACTAGGCATCCACGGTATTGCTTCCCAAATGTGAGTCTGCATCAGGCTCAACTAGAAGGAGTTCCTGATTCAGCAGGCCTGGGGGCGGGGAACCCAAGAACTTGCATTTCTAGCAAGTTCCTCAGCTGACGCTGAGGCTGCCAGGCCTGGCAGGCACACCTTGCCCGCCACTGCTCTGGAGTATGTTGTTTTAATTTGGCACACACAATAGCTCATTCTCTTTGACACTTACTTTTTCCCATTATAGCAAAGGCATTCAGAATTTGTTAGCATGCGTTTGTCATCATATTCTTTACGTCAATTATTAGAATCACCTGAGTATTTAAAAATATACGAATACCCAGGCCTCCCATCTTTAGGTGTAAGGTGAGTCCAGAAAGTCTCAAACTTGGCTGCCTATCAGAATCTACTAGGGAGCTTTTCAAAATCATGAGGCCTGGGCTGTACCCGATACTAATGAAGTCAGCATCTCTGGGGGTGGGAATCGGGCCACTAAGTCTCTGCGTGATTCCAGTGTGCAGCCAAAGTTGAGAAGCAACCTACGTGCTTGAGCAACACTGTGTTATGAGTCTGTATTCCAAAGTGTCCTCTACTGCTCTCTTTCTGTGAGGATGACAGTAATCAGGAAAAACCAGTCTCTCTCTGTCAAACTGCATCTTGCTATTTGTATTCACTGTATTTACTACGTTTAAATCTCTAGTTTTTAGGAATTTATAAATGTTCTAATGGAAATACATATATTTCAATGCCTACTTTAAAATAAGACATGCTATTTTATTAGCCTATTTTAATGCCTTTCAATCCCCCAGTTAATGCCAAGAGGAAATATATATTTAGTAGGAAAAAGCCCGACAGACTTTTTAGTTCATTTTGAGACCTTACACCTGAGTTGTCCAACAGAACTTTCTGAGTGGATGGAATTTTTCTATATTTGTTCTTCTTAATACAGTAGCCGCTAGCCACATGTGACTTTTAAACACTTCAAATGTAGCTAGTGCACGTGAGAAATTGAACTTCATATTTTGTTTACCTTGAGTTAACTTAAATTTAAATAGTCACATCTGGCTAGTGGCCACCATGCTGGACATACAGCCTTAAATAATAAACTTGATTTAGCACTAAACTGGTCTGCAACAAGTAGTAGTAAATATTTTATAAACTTTTAATAATACATACATATGTGCAATATATATCATGATTCTAGAAGATTTTATATGTGCTAGGCCACAGGTGGCAAACACAAGGCCTGCGGGCCGAATCCGGCCCTCCACCTTGTTTTATCCGGCCCGGCATCTTGTTTCTACCCGGCAGCAGCACCAAGCTCCGGCTTACCTGTTAAGAAGTAGTTACATCTATACAGTCCTAAAATTACATTCGGCCCTTTGAAGGCAGCCATAAGGCTGATGTGGCCCCCGGTGAAAATGAGTTTGACACCCCTGTTAGGCTGTAGTTTAAGAAATGGGATGTATTATTTCATTTGGTTCTCATGATAACAGTTGGTAAAACTTTTCTGTAGAGCCAGAGATTAAGTATTTTAAGCTTTCAGGCCTTGTAATCTCTGATACAACTTCTCAAGTCTTGTGCTGTAGTGAAAGCACTCATACACAATCAATATAGTGTAAATGTGTGTGGCTGTGTACTAATAACTACTTATAAAATAGGCAGTGGGAAAGACTTGGCCCATGGGGAATAATTTGTAGGCCTCTATTCATGAAAATCATATAATTTTTTTTTAAATTTTTTTTATTGTTATGCAATTACAGTTGTATGCCTTTTCTCCCTATCCCTCTACCCCACCCCAGGTGAACCCACCTCCCTCCCCCCTCTCCACCCTCCCCCTTGGTTCTGTCCATGTGTCCTTCATAGTAGTTCCTGTAATACCCTCTTCCCACTATCCCCGCCCCCACCCCCCACCCCCGCCCTGGCTATTGTTAGATTGCTCTTAACTTAACATTGAAAATCATATAATTTTATTGATAAGGAAATAGTAGCAGAAAGTGAATGGATAGCCACTCCGGGCAAGGGTCTCATTTCTACTACAAACACTTGCTTGAAAATTCACCTTCCTATTTCTGATTAGCATTTTACTGGAAATGTAAGAGGCAATTTCTTGACCTGAATTATCCATAATAAGGAATGCTTTCCTCCACTTTTCTACCTGGTCACCTGTTTGGAGACATAGGTCCTTAACTGGTATCAGGCACACTATCATAATGGGCTTGTAAGCTGAGATATTATCGTGCATTTCATGGTTCCGACTGCTAGACAGGAAGGGGAGCTATTACACAGCAGTTAAACATTTATGTAAATGTATGTACATCACCGTTCAATACAAGTATAAGAAGCTGATCTGCCACTTAAAATTAATTCACCTTACAGTAATTAAATGCCTGTTATGTTCAAGGTCATGATTCTTCCTAGGGAACTTAGAGTCTAAGTAGGGAGATGCAGTGTACATAAGTCACTGTAGTGCAAGTTGACTTAAGACAGGCACAGGCTAAGTACCACATTTTGCCGTGTATAATGTACATCCATGTTTTTGGCTCAAACTTGCAGGAAAAAATATTTTGTTTTAATTTTTAATTAAATTAATTATTTATATTTAGAAACAAAACCAATTATTGCATTCCAAGGTATTATTTTGCATATGGATATTGTTGTTGCTTACTAGAGTTATACTTTTAACACATAAGCACAAATAAAATAATTTAAAACATACATGTGGATATAGAATTAGTACTACCCATGTATAATGTGCATCCTTTTTTTCCCCTCAAAAATTTGGGCAAAAAAAAAATGTGCATTGTACATGGTTTGCCATGTACACTGTACTTAGCCTCTACCTCTCTTAAGTCACCTTGCAGAAAAGCCAAGGATCACTTTTCACTGGAACTGAATTCAATTCAATTAACGTTCACCTGCCATATGTCTACTTTCCCAGTAATTTTGCTAGGCTATGGCAGAAAACAAAAGAAGAAAAACATTAGGTTTCTTGTGTCTTTAATTTAAGATATTATGAAATAGGAAAAACATAAATACACTCCTAAAACAACTGATAGAGAATCCAAGTGGTTAGTTTCAAAAAGATTGCATAAACTGTATAACATAGCTACTCAAGAAAATCAACGATGAAGACAACCACTGCAAAATGTAATTAGCTTGTGAAGATGCATATCCTACGGAAGGACCCGTGCATGGGGCTACAAAGTTCCTATCTACATAAGAAGCAATGGCATAATTTATTATCATGTGCTATCCCAGTTTGCAATAAAAAATCACTAGGATAAAAGACCTTCAAGTTTTTCCATTGCATAATCTGCAGCAAACCATGTCAAAATGTTTACAGTCAGCAAAATATTTTTGATCTCTTGTGGTAGAGCTGTATGATGCATGAGCTGAAGGCTTTTGTGGTAAATGAATAAATGAAGGATGGTGGTAAAGTCTTCAGTAAATAATTATTACTGGGACAGAAGCCAGTATGATATATTTCTGTTCTAAACCACGTAGGATCAATAGAGTAGAAACAAACCATTAATAGTAATGGATTCCTTAGTACACCCACTAAAATTTTTATCTACATTTTTTTAAAATAAGGCTTTCAGTATATTTTTGTTATTTCACCATATTAACAATATACTCATTGCTTGTTCCTCCCTCACCCTACCTCCTCCTTACTTTTCTTCTTCTTACCAAGTCTTATAAATGAAATATGTTAGCATTTTCAGGGATTGCTTGGCAACCCTTTTGTTGCTGTTATTGTTTAAGGGAATTCTAGCTATATTGCCATTAATCCAAAATGTGTATTTGACAGTATTAGGGTGAGGAAAAGCACATTGTTACACACATGTAAATTAGATGGGAAGTAAAAACTATTCGCTCAGCATCTAAATAGGCTAGTACAAGATAGCATGCTTTCATCAGAACAGAACGTAGTATTCTCCATCACAGTGATACTTTCTTTAACTGCATTCTGACTTCACTGTGGACATGTTATCCATCTGCTACATGGATGTTGGAGGCAATTTGCGCCTTCCTGAATAAGACCCTATGTTCAGAGCTAGAATTTTAGGCTCTCATTCTATAGGTTGCCTAAAACAAGAAACATTAAAATGTTACATCAGCTGGCAAACATTATGGAGAAGAGAAGACTCGTTTTATCTCTATTTTAGTTGGAGCGTTCTATTTTTTATTTTAAATTTAAAGTGCCTGTTTTCCCTCCTACAAAAGTAGTGTGCTGCATACCAATGCTTTGAGAGACCCAGAAACAACCGTGTACAAACTCATTAGCACATAGATGAAGCCAACAGAAAGAGATTATTGTTCCACTTAAAGAGTATCATTCCAGTGCTAACGGTTTGGTATCTGGTGACGGGGCAGAAGTGCAATGTCAGTGTAACATTCAGATGAGACTTGAAACACTCTTTGGAGGGGGCATGCACACATTTTACCCTAACGCATAGTCATCAAGATTTTCTTTATTATTATAGTGATTGTTTTAACTATAATGCCCATATAAACTATCGTAAACCTTAGAATCAAAGATCTCTTCAACATGTGGCATCCCCACTTCCCATAAACAGAGGTTTCCTAATGCGGGAATATATTACACTCAAGAGCAACCCTGATACTGTCAGGGTGAAGGTCAGCAAAATCCAGTAAATTGAATAATCACCATTAAACTATATTCTGAGAGATCAATCAATAAAGACTAATTGACAAGTTAAATGCAGGCTTACAAAGTATTACATGTTTTAAATGATGCAATTCAGATGTACTCTTAGTGAAAAATGCATAATATTCTTAGCTTTTAATGCTATGTAAGATGAAAAATAGTTTATGCATTATAGCAATTTGTTAATGTCAGCTATCTGAGTGCACATTCGATTATTGCACCAAAAGCGAGAAAATTAACCCCGGAGCCAATCAAAGATATTATTTAAATAGTGTTCTTACCAGAGTAGTATTAAAAGCAGTTCAATAAAGCAGTTGTGAATCTCTTAAAAAGAGAATTTTAACTTAGCATTAAGGCAAACTTTTCTTTAAATTAGATGAACACTAATAAGCCCAAAATTGGTAAAAGAGGATTTTAAGTAAGATGATAAGACAAAAAAAAGATGAGGTGCTTTTATATACTCTTGCGGAAGTTTAAAAAGAAGTCTCCCAAATATATAGAACACACGTTCCCAGTTCTAAATTTGAATAGGGTATCTAAAAATAGCTACTAAATAAATTGCAGTTACAAACTAAAAAAAATTTCAGTGGCACATAGTTAAATATTTTGGTAATAATTCTTCCTACACTGAAAGTTTATATTCTTCTTGAATAAGATCCCAAATTTCAAAAGCATCGCTGGACACTGTGACCCCTTCTCATCAGCTATAAATTACAATGCCCCTGCATGATAGGCAGGTTGTGCAGAGGCTGAGCAATTCACCCTTGACATGTCTTTTTACTGAGATGTTGGCCCTGGAGTAAAGGGCAGGCCCTAGCCCTGGTTTCATCATGGTCACACTAAGACTGGATTCAAGGTACAGATGCCTTTATATCCAGTAACTGAATAGGTTAACCATTAAATAAATAAGTTCACACCACTCGCACAGCTAGATCAATCTACAGCAGGTACATATGTGTGACTGAGGTAAAAAGAAGCCCTATTGTTGAGTCTGATTTCTGACTTTGTAAGTTGCAATTTGGGGCTCACAATTACAAACATCTTTTTCTGTGATACCTGATTTTGGAGGGCACCCTCTGCCACATGCTTCTGGTATCAAACTTTAGTGCGCATGAGGATTACTTGGAACATTTGGGAAAAAACAAACTGGAGCCACGCCCCTGGAGATTCTGATGCAGGGGTCTGTCATAGGGCCCTTAGCCTGCATTTCCATCTGATAGGTCCGCAGGTGATGCTGCTGTCCTGTCCCATGGAACACACTTTGAGTAACAGAACATGCTGTGCATGTTTATAGCCTAGGTGTGTAGTAGGCTATCCTATTGGGTTGTCCAAAAAATTCATTTGGTTTTTTCTGTATGATGGCTGTCGTAGTGAATCATTGTCTTTAACTTCATTCAAAACAATTTTGTTAGATTGTATTGTGACAGCTGTCATATCAGCGTGCATTTTAAAAACTTATCGAAATTATTGAATTTTTGTGCAGCCATTTTAACATTGAAGATGGAAGAAAATAGGCAACCTTTTTGGCATATTATTCTTTATAATTTCAAGAAAGGTAAAAATGCAACTGAAATGCAGAAAAAGATTTGTATAGTGTATGGAGAAGGTGCTGTGACTGACCAAATGTGTCAAAATGGCTGGAGGACAGAGGGGTGCAGGGCAGGGGAGGATAAAGGGGAGAAAAATGGGAAAACTATAATAGCATAATCAATAAAACATGCTTAAAAATGGTTTGTAAAGTTTCTTGGTACTATTAACATTATGGCCAAATAATTCTTTGCTGTGGGGCTGTGTTATATATTGGAAGATGCTTAGCAGCGCCCCTGGCCTCTACCTTCTAGAAGCCAATAGCAGGAGATAGCCAACATACTCATAATATCCAAATCAATAAAGTTACTGGTGAAAATGAAAAATGTGTCTTCTATTTTATGGGAAAAAAACTAAACAGAGTTTTTGGCCAATCCAATACTTAGGTTTATGTGAATGAACTCTATGATGTTTACACAATGAAGAAATTGTCTAAATATGCATTTCTCAGAATGTATTCCCATCATTAAGTGACACTTGACTATACTTTTATGGGGATTGTCAATAAATTGGACACAAACTTAAAGATATATTACTATAAACTTCCTAGCTTTAAATAGAAAAACAAAAAAAGATTGTCTCATTCACCACCCCCGTTACTCTAACAGATAATTTGTGCAGAGTAATAGCAGCAACAATGTATTTGGAGATTTTGGCTTAAGGATAACTGACATGAATGACAGCATTCTTATAACAGATGAGAATAAGGACTTGGAAATAGTCTGTTATAAGGTATTTAAAGCCCCATGAAATGGTATAAAGTTACTTAAAGTGAACTTGGATTAGTTATAAATGTGTATATATATTGAACCAATAATTTTTTAAGTATAATTGATAGGCAAAGGAAAGACATGAGATAGGATCACATGGAATGCTCAATTAATACCAGAGCAGGCAGAAGAACAGTGGTAGACGTAAAATAAAGAAAGAACAAAGGTAATGAATAGAAGACAGTTACAAATATAGTGGGTATTACTCCAAGTACATCAATAAACTATAACAGTAGTCACTTTGAATGCTGTAAATACATAAAATTAAAGATTGTATTGTATTGTAAAGACTGTCAGTGGTGGAAAAGAAGACCCAAATATAAAGCCAATTTAAATGGAAGGACACAGATAGATTAAATGCAAAGGGATAAAGAAAGATATATCGTACTAACACTAATCAAAAGAAAGCTGAAGTAGCTATCTTAGTTTCAGACAAAGCTGACTCCAGAGCAAGGAAAATCATCAGTGATAAAGAGGGTCATTACATAATGATAAAGGGGTTCATCCTCCAAGAACAAACTGCAATCCTTAATGTTTATGTGACTAACAACATCAAAATGTACAAGGCAAAAACGGATAGAATTCAAGAAGTAATAGAATAATTCACTATTAGAGTTGGAGACTTCAACACTCTGCTATAATTGACAGATCCAACCGGCAGAAAATCAGTAGTATATGGAACAGCGCCATCAATCAGAGGAATCCAATTGATATTTAGAGGATACTTCATCCTAAAATAGCAGAATACGCATTCTTCTCAAGCTCACATGGAATATCCACTAAGAGATCAAATTTGGGCCATAAAACACAACTTACCCAACTCAAAGGAACAGGTATCATGCAAAGCATGCTTTCAGGCTACGGTTGGATTAAGCTTGAAATCAGTAACAGAAAGATAACTGAACTATCCCAAAATATTTGAAGATTAAGTCACAAATTTATAAGTCAAAAAACAAAATGTCTTGAAAAAAAATATTTTGAAAATGATAAAAATGTATTGGTCACAATTTGTGAGATATAGTAAAATTAGTGCTCAGAGGGCAACTTATAGCATAGAATGCATATATTAGAAAATATGAAAAAACTAAATTAGATTATCTATGCTCCCATCTTAGGAAAGTAGGAAGAGCAGCAGGAAAAATTTAAATTGAAATTTAAAAAACTCAATAAAATTGAAAATAAGAAATCAATACAGAAGATCAACAAAACCCAAACTTGTTTTTGTTTGAAAATATTAATACAATTGCTTAACCTCTGGTAGCCAGGATAACTAAGAAAAAAAAGAGAAGGTACATCTATTAGTATCAAAAATAAAAAAGGACTATCACTACAGATCCCATAGATATTAAAATGATAAAGGAAAACAATGCAGAAATCTATGCAAATTTGATAACTTAGATGAAATAGGCCAATTTATTTAAAGACATGAATGACCAAAATTCTCACATAAAGAAATGGATCAGCTAAACAAGCTTATACATCAATAATTTTTTAAAATAGGACAAATAACCTTTCAAAAAAAATCGCTGTGCTCATTGGTTCGTTGGTGAAGTTTACCAAATATTTAAGGGAGAAATGATAAAAAAGGAAATGATACAAATTCTCTATTATCTCTTCTGGAAAATTGAAAAAAGGGAAAACACTGTAACTCATTCTATGAGATCACTATTACCCTAATGCCAATACCAGACAAAGACTGTATAAGAAAACTACAGATAGATAGTGCTTATAAACTTACACGTGAAAATCATCAAAAACTAGCAAATTGAATCCAATGATTTATAAAGAGAATTATACACCATGGCCAAACTAGATTTATTCTAGGTATGGGTAAGACTGGTTTAATATTGAAAATCAGTGAATGTAATTTATTGCATCTACAGGCTATAGAAGAAAAATCACATGATTACACCAACAGATTCAGAAAAAGCATTCATAAAAACTCATCAAATTAGAAATACAGAGGAACTTCCTCAACTTGGTAAAAAATATCTACAAAACACTGTAGACACCAACAAACTTAAAGGTGAGAAAGAACGTGGAGCTTGAAGGGCAGCTTCCCCACTAAAACGAGGAACGAGGCAGGTATGTCCCTTCCACAACTCCTTTTTAATTGGGAAATACTGCGAGACCTAAAATACCTGCTAGTAATCCTGCTGATAAAACAGTTTAGCTTAATATATAATTACTATATATCTCACTACATATATATCACACGAGTATACACACATACCATGAATACATAAGTACATATATAAGCATATGTTACACGTATACTTGCACAATATCCCTCCCGTGAGCTGGACGTTGACATTGGCCAGCACACTAGTACTTAGAGTGGTCCGTGTCTGCTCTTCCACTTCCACCCTTGACAGCAGTAACTTTGTGTGTCGTGTTCACCGCTCTGTCCTCATAGTTTAAACAGTGTCTCTCACGTTGTAGGCACTCCATGTACACTTGCTGAACAAATGCATATGTGACGAAATGCATGAGGATTATAACTAGCAATCTAGTAAATGGTTACATCTTCTATTAGGTCTACGTATCTCTGTGAGAAATTTGTTTAAAACAGCAATTTCCACCAAGTAGTTTTTAAAACTGAACTTAGAGACAAACTTTCAAATTACTCTGTCATTTTAATTAATGGCAATTTTTGATAAAATATTTTTCTTAAATAACATATACAACACATTAAATTTTTATACAATCTTATTTAATGTCTACATTTGAAGATGTTTGTGTACATTTCTATGGAGTAGGAGATCATTTATAAGTTATGAATATGTAGATATATATAAAACAAAATAATATAGAAATGTACTGTTATTGATACATGATTAAATGTATTTGGAGATAACAGTCTTTATCAATACAGCCTTAGAAGATCTATTTCTATCTGAGTATGTTTGCAGTTTCCTCTTCCCATAGTATATGATGCACTAGGTTGTAAAGTCTCTGAGGGCAACAATCATTTTTTTATTATATGCATATTCCTAACACCATGAATAAATGGAAATCAATAGATATGTTTTTGAAAGAATGAAAATGAGTAGAATTGAAAATACTGAAGGTGTTCCAGATAACCAAATAACGATATATTTGGTCTCATGGAATAACACACCCTTAGGGGAAGAATTTTAAAAGTCACAGAGCTTAATGTAGTAGTAGTCTTTTAATTACAAGGTTTTATATACCACCCTTGTACACTTAAAATAGTTCCCTTGCCTTAGGGAAGCCTTACTATTCAGACTTGGAGAGCATGATGAAGTGGTTGCTATTTACTGGTGGCAAATGGCCTGAGAGAGTGTACGGAGCTTGCAAATCTAAAGTTATAAAGGGGCAGGAGCATCACAAAACATAACCGTATATCTTCAGCAAATTTTGCAGCCACTGCCATTTGGCCTTGATAACACATTCTCTCTAAAGACGTAATTGCAACTGTATCATTTGGAGTATTGAAGGTATAAAGCTGATAATGCCAGTATTAGCAACAGAGGATGCCCATAAAACAGTTTTGACTTCTATTTACAGGTAAATGGCTGTTGTGTGTATCCAAGGCAGGATGCCACAATTGCTACCATTGTTTTCAACCAGTTGATTTGTGTAAAAGGAGACCATACACCCAGGTTGAGTCAAGGTCACTGCATCATACAAGTTAGTCTAATTCCCTCTTTTAAAGCTTATCTGTATTTGTATCAAGTGGGCATGATAACTTTAAACATGTTTTAGAATGAAAAAGTATATACTAGAGGAAAGATAAAGCAATGGTTTAGAAACACAGACACATACATATGTGTCTACATATGTGTTCATATAATAGGCACATGTGCTAGTAAACACTTTACACATGTTATGCATATTGCTTATGTGCTTAAAATTGCAGCAAGTGTATATATTTTTTTAAGTTAGTTTATAGATAAAGTAATCTAAAGTTAAACTTTTAGTTAAGTACACAGCTAGCAAGCAGCAGAGATATGGTATCATTCAACTCTTTGCCTGGTTTCAAATATGTTACACTGCTCCCTATACTTCCGTTTATAACTATATTTTCATGGCTGCACAATCTTTCACTTCTCTCTTCCTCTTCCCTTCAACAGATGACAGTTTCATCTTTCCTTCCTTTATTATATTTCTTGCATCCATTCCTTTTGGATCCCATTTTAGTCACTCTTAGTTGAGACTTTTTTCAACTCCTATGTTGAATATTAAACTATTTCTGCTTCAGTGTATCCCTCCTGAAGTCGCCAAATGTAATCTCTCTAAATACCACTTTAAGCCTGTGACTCACTTGCTAAAAGCCCCATGTCCTTCAAGATCTCACACCCCAGGCTTATTTTCTGGACATATGTGATCTGCCTCCATGTGAAATGATCCTGTGATTCTCATCTCACCTTTGCTGAGGCTTTCCTACCCATGCCACGTACCCTAGCTTCCCCCTCGGCCAGCTCCAATTCAGTCCAGCCTTTCACATCCAACTCTGGCCCCACTGTTAGTAGCAGCAACGGTGTCATTGTCCCTGCTGCCATCATCATCATCATCATCATCATCACCATCATCCCTCTGTCAGACACTAAAAGCATCTTGATTCTTTGTACAAAAGAGTACACCCTGGGAGACTCTGGCCAGTCAGCAAACCATTTCCTGCTGCTCTACAAGAAGGTAAGGACGGAAAATGGGAGAAAGCATTTACAAAGCTTGATTTCCATTTAATATTGTTGTGGCATTGACATGTGAAGATTGACTTGTGAAGATTTTAGTGGATTAGAAATTAAAAACCAAGAAGAAAAAGCTGGTCCCTCATCAAAGACAATCTGAAAAACATTTTCACAAGTCATATAAGTATTCCATTTGTGCTGAAATATCAACAACAGATACTGTTTTCAAAAAGAAAAAGAAAAACACGAAGAAAACTGAGGGCTAGAAAATGTGATTTGCCAAAACACATTTCTTGTTAGTGGTAGAACTTTTTAACCCAAATAGAGTGATCCTTCCTCTCAGCCCGGGGACTTGTCTACTAGGGGAGCCGCAGGGTGAGCACAGAGCGCCCCCATCTGCCTGATCAAAATGGGACGAAGTCATGTGCATCAATCATCAACGAGCCACTGGGTACCTCAGTGTCATCTACTGAGACAAATTAACCAAGCATCTGTATTCAAAATAATAGTAAAATAATATATATTTATTCTTTCTACCAAGAATCACTCTAAAGAGTGATGTACTTTCTCCTTCATTCATTTATTTGTTCAATCAACTAACATTTATTATATTTACGGAGCATCCGCTCTATCCTAGGCATGGGGCTCAGTGCCAGGTATATATAAAGAACAAAACAGCTTTTCTCCAATGAGTTCATACTAGAAAATAACAGAGATTTGGATAACTTTTCTCATATTTTATGTAATTTTGTGTATCACTTGGAGTCATTGGAAACTCAATTTTCCTGTTTTGTAAGTACAAAAGCTTTGAAAGAATTCTATCTAATGTGGACATAAAATTCTGCACAGCTTCACCCTGCTGCAAGCTACTAAGTATTAGCTTCTGTCTAAATGTTCTTTCTTTCTGTAATTGCTTTCTTTAGGATCACTAATCTTCCAGAGAGTCATTGTTTACATTATGCCTTTGCCCATTAACCACCAAGTCATTTCTTTTTACCCTTTACCCACTCCCAGGAAGAATTAAGAGCAACTGTTAACACAATTAAAGCTCAGTTTAATTTCTATGATCCATTTGCAGTAAAACACCATGACTCTGGACTCCTGGAGGGTTTTAAGCACCATAAGATCAGGTTTGTTCTGCTACCCTCAGTGCCCTGTATAGCAAGAAGACCACGCTTTTTATGTGGAACACCAAAACACTCAGATTCCCTAAGCAAGGTCATTTGGACACTCTGTTTTCCTAGGAAGAAGCTTTATAATAACGACTGTGTTTCAACTCTCTCTGAAGCTGAGAGTCAACCCAGCAAAGACTGTATTCAAATACGATTGCAGCCTGAAATGGAGTCTCAAATGGGGCCTGGAATTTTGATCCACCAGGAAAATCAATTCCAGAGCAAATGCCCTCAGCGTATGGCCGGTTCTCTGAGCCTGTGATTCCAGGTAGCACACACATTCCCAGAAACGTGTTAGGTTAGAAAGATGACAGTGGTGTCACACAGACTTCGGTAGTTTACTTAAAGTTAATTAATTTAACCTGACCCTTCCCTAGAACCGTGAGGCACAGCAGACTGCTAGTGATCATTGATTCTATACAGCCTCTGGCATGGTTCAAGAAAAACACAGCTGTGCTGTGTGACAGTTCCGGTTTGCTCTGGATTATGAACTATTTTTAGTACTTAGTTAATAAAGGTGATTTTCTTAAGGGGCCTGCAGTGGAATGCATAAACTGCCATGCCATGCTGTTGGAATTGGAATTTGCAATGGATGAATCTACGAAAATTAACTCCAGCAGTGCCGCCTGGTTTTTAGAGCTGAGGCACTGGCGGGCCCGCTTGTGGGGGTGCTAATGGAGGTAGCTACAGCCTCCTTCATAAGGAAATCTACTACTGAAGTCACAGATGGACTCAGCAGAGTCTCGCTCCTTATCCTTTCTTTTGTGCTTTGATATTTTATGACTATTACTTACAACAACAATAAATGAGTATTTTAGAATATGACAAACAACTTACATTAAGTGCTCCTTAGAAATGCTTTAGATGTATTTTGACATCTTTGAAGTTGATGATGTATCATAATAGTGCATCTTAGATGACATCTTACATTCAGTAAAACATGGCAAATGATATAATCATCTAAGCACCTTCTAAAAAAGATACTGCTTTTACTCCCATCTTAAAGATGAGGAAACTGAATCACAGAGAGTAACAGCCAAGGTGCTATATCTAGTAAACTGCACAGCTGTGATTTAAACATAAGCAATCTGGTTCCAGATTCAAACTCTTAATTACTATGAGATATTGTCTCACTGACACATTTAGATGTGACTCAAGAGCCATCTGAACAAGACCTTCTCATAAGCAACTGGCATTGATATTTTCAAGTATGTCCCATTAGTATGAAGATGGCATTGATATGTATAAAATAAAAAATGCATAGTATTCTGTGTGTTTACTAAGTGCATCATATTGTGAAAATCTTTCTATTTTGTTTTCATCACTTGATAATAATTTTTGCATGAAGTCCTTTTAACGTTTTAACTTTTACCTTAACTGCTGCATAGTATTCCATTATATGAATAGGCATGTGAATGATTTTCATGTTCATATGAAACAGTGCTACAATGAAATATGTTTAAAAGTTCTCATTTAAACAAACTATTCTCTAGGTAGATATAAAGACTTATAATTTCTGGCCATGGATGTGTTTCTATTTGCATTTAGAAGATTTAACTATTTTAACTATCATGCAGCAAGTCTATTACACTGCATTTTGCTCCTAAAATGAGCAAGTTATTTAATGTTATATATTAGAACAGTGAAGACAACTCGCGAGACTCCTGGTCACATGGCAGTGTAGGTAAACACAGCTTGCCTCCATCACACAAACATATCAAAATTGCAACTAAAATATACAACAACCATCAGTCACAACTGTCAGAAATTGAGTTGCATGGAAGTCTCACAGCGACAGAATTAAAGAAGCCACATCCATCCAGACTGGTAGGAGGTGTGGAGACATAGAAGGGGCTGATCCTACAACCATGTATGGTGGATAAAAATTCAGGAGGGATATCTCAGGGGCGAGGAATCCCAGTCCCACATCAGGCTCCCTAGTCCAGGGTTCCAGTGCCAGGAAGATATGTCTCCATAACTTCTGGCTGCAAAAACCAGCGGGACTTGAGTCAGTGGAAGGAACTATTGGAGTCCCAAGAAGTTCCTCTTAAAGAACCCACACACGGACTTACTCACACTCACTCCCTCTGTGCTCCAGCAACAGGGTAGCAGCTTGAAAGGCACCAGTGACATACAGGGAGGAATTGAAGTGTCTGGCATTAAGGCAAAAGCTGGGGGACAGCTTACTCCCAGACAGAGAGGCAGCAAGGCCATTGTCCGTTTTCTGAATCCTCCCCCAATGGAGCCACAGAGCCAACAGGCTGGTGCCATGTCTGAGACACCCGCTAATCTGGTGTCTGCCCCACCCTGGATTCCCCTGAGACTCCTTCCCACCCAACAAATGGGCCCACCCTAGCTGCTTTTCCATATGAATGCCTTGTCTTGTCACATGCTGTACAACTTTCTAAATCCTTTCAAATAAACAGCCAGCCACAGTGAGTCTGCAGCCTCTGTACCTCTTGCTAAGTGGCCCAAATCCAACACTAGAAGCAACCAGCCTAGATTCACAGCTTGGCTTCACTTGGGAATCTCCAAGCCCACCACAAATAGAAACCATCCCAGATTGCTCTATATCTTAGGCAGGGTGGCCCCAGGGAAAACACAGGGGGCGGGGCTGACCTTGGCCTGCACTGCCCAGGAAAACCCCAAAGCCTGCATACCCAGTGGAAAGCTACAGACCACACTGGAGCACCACTACCCTGATCCTGCATAGCTGATCCTTACAGAGGGTGGAGGTTGGTGGTTAGTGGTCATAGCCAGTCCTTACGGCTGACTGGCTTCGGTAAATTTCTCCCATTGATCTGCCAATGCAATCAAGTCTAACCTGCACGAGGAGGGTGTACTCAGCCCATTTGAAGGGTGCACCTCGGGTACTCAGCTTGGGTGAGAGGAAAGGCTGTACCATTGGGCCCTAAAAGACACCTACTACATTAGGCCACACTACCAAGACAGGGATTCACAGCAGCTCTACCTAATACATAGAAATAAATAAACAAGGGAGGCTGCCAAAATAAAGAGACTTGGTCCAAATGAAAGAACAGACCTAAACTCAGGAAAAAGAACCAAACAAAATAGAGATAAGCAACCTATCAGATGCACTGCTCAAAACACTGGTAATAAGGGTGCTCAAGGAACTTAGTGAGGACCTCAGCAGCATAAAAGAGATCCAGTCAGAAATGAAGGATACACTAATTAAAATAAAGAACAATTTATAGAGAAAGAACAGTAGAGTGGATAAAGCCAAGAATCAAGTCAATGATTTGAAACATAAGGAAGCAAAAAAACAACCATGCAGAACAAGAAGAAAAAAGGATCCAAAAAAATGAATATAGTATAAACTGTTTCTGGGACAACTTCAAGAGGTCCAACATTTGCATCATAGGGGTACCAGAAGGCCAAGAGAAAGAGCAAAAAATTGGAAATCTATTTGAAAAAATAATGAAAGAAAACTTCCCTAATTTGGTGAAGGAAATGGAGACATGTAAGTGCAGAAAGCACAGAGAGTCCCAAGCAAGATGGATGCAAGGAAGCCCACTTCAAGACACTGTAATTATAATCTAATTATAATTAAAATGCTAAAGGTTAAAGATAAAGAGAGATCCTTAAAAGCAGTGAGAGTAAAGCAATTAGTTACCTACAGGAGAAAGCTGATAAGACTGTCAGCTGTTTTCCCAAAAGAAACTTTGTAGGCTAGAAGGGGAATGCCAAGAAATATTCAAAGTCATGAAAAGCAGTGACCTACAGCCAAGATTCCTCTACCCAGCAAAGATATCATTTAGAATCGAAGAGCAGATAAAGAGCTTCACACACAAGAAAAAACTAAAGGAGTTATCATCACCAAACCATTATTATATGAAATGTTAAAGGAAGTCTTTTTAAGAAAAAGAAGATCAAAACTATGAACAATAAAATGGCAAAAAATCCATATCTATCAATAATTGAATCTAAAAACCAAACTAAGCAAACAAGAAGAACAGACTGAACCATAGATATGGAGAGCATTTTGATAGTTGCCAGGTGAGAGGAGGGTGTGGGGGAATGGGTAAAGAGGTGAGGGGATTAAGAAGTACAGACAAGTATTTCCAGAATAGTCACGGGGCTATAAAGTATAGTATAGGGAATGGAGTAGCCAAAGAATCTACACGTGGCCCATGGACACGAATAATGGTGTGGGGATTGCCTGAGTGAATGGCAGATGTCAGGTGGAGGGGGGCAAAGAGGAAAAAATCGGGGTAACTGTAATAGTGTAATCAATAAAATATGATTTAAAAATGGAAAGTTATTTCTCAAACTCATTTGAATTGCTTTTCTGTATTAGCAGAGGATGCTTTATAATACATTTTTAATTGAGATTCATACACGCCCTACAGATATTTTATATAAAGAACTCTGTGCAGGTGGAGGACAAAGGGCTAGAACAAGACATTGCCAATAGCAGTTCTGCCGTGAGACAGTACCAGAAAAATGCAGG
The DNA here is from genome assembly GCF_022682495.2 of Desmodus rotundus. NCBI lineage: Eukaryota > Metazoa > Chordata > Mammalia > Chiroptera > Phyllostomidae > Desmodus > Desmodus rotundus. Next base: position 113,087,087 of record NC_071394.1, read on the forward strand.
TGCTCTTCTTATTTTTCATTTTTCAAATGCCTCTCAAATTTGTAAAACACGTCAACACAGTGACATTATGCTTGTCACAAACAGCACTAACAAGAAATCAAATATGATAATTTCTCTGTTATTGGATCAAAAATTTGTGAATGAGAAAGAAAAATCCTGCTTGTCATATTCTTTCAGCACAATGAGTGTAGTCTCCTTAACCCCAAAGTGCTTGTTTTCATAAATTACCCCTGACAAACTTGCAGCCTTGTCTAAATGAGAGAACGTCTGCTCAGGAGACACTGGGTTCTGTTTATCATCATCTCTGGGATTAAAATGCTGGCTCTCAGCTACCTTTACAGATGCTTCTTGTCTGTGTTCTTAATATAGTTGTTTAGCATTAAAATAGTTATGTCATCATAACAACTAATATGAATAGCAGGGTTGTGATCTTGAAATAGTGTTGGGTTTTTGCATATTAGCTCATCTGCTATAAACCAACCTTTCTTCAAAGGCAGGAAGGTATTAAGATAAATTTATTAACTTACGTATCAAGTCCTTCACACACTCTCTAAATACAACCCTTTTCTCACAGCTACTAGAACACACAACAGCACTTCAATTAAAAAATAAATGGTTTAAGAATAATACCATAATAAAAATAGCTATCTCTGAGCCACTGGGTGCTATATTTGAAAGGGCACATGTCCTCATTTGGAAAGTTGCTTACAAACTTCAGCATCTCCTTAATGGTCCCAAGGTCTCTGACTCAGCCTTAACCATGGGGGTTTACAGCTTCTGAAACCAGGCAGAGCAATTCCCAACATCAAAGGATGCGTAAATATGCAAAACTTTAGTTGGTGTCATCATGCTATTTCTTTAATCTTAGAGTGGAGATAGGGGACCAGAGATAACATTCATTCTTCCTTCTCAATGTGCAAGTAGGAGCACATACGCTTCTACCACTATGCACTTGAATTGTTAAGTCAGCCCACCAAATGAGTTCTTGGCCATGATTTCACTCTGCAAAACAAAAAATAAAGCTAATAGGTTAAATAATTTTTTGAAATGTAGTAATAATAATATGGGTATGCAAATAACTTCTAAGTTTGAGAACATTGCTCTGTATCATAGAGCCAGTAATAATTTTGTTTTTAATTTCCATTAGACTATGCATATTAACAGTTGCAACACCTTGGTTTGCTTAGCTAATTAGGTGGACTTTGTTTTAAAGAGCACAGCTACCTAGAAATTTTTCCAGTTTCTCCGTTTTGCCCTCAAAAAGTGTGCAAGAACTTTAAATGAAGATAGATGAGTAAGGAATTTATACTAATAGCATTTACATTTAGAATATTTACTCTGGAGAATGGAGTAAATGTAACACTTCTCACCATTTAACAAAACCGTCACGTATAGACTATTCTGGAAAAAAAATAGTATTTATGGTTATTTGGAGATGACAGATTTATATAAGAAAATACCATATGTCATCTATGGGTTAGTTTGTTTGTAAATAAGATCATTATCTTACTATTTTGTCTAGGTTTATTACAATGACTTTGTAGTTTATCCTTTCGTCAGGAACTCTATTGTTTTATTTTATAATAATTTGTTCTATTAGAATTAGGCCATGGGGGGAAAATCTAATTGATTTCAAAATTAGAAACATGCATTAGTATCATTTGAAATAATTTCCTTATTTTTGAAAATAAGCCAAAAACTCCTTTTTCCTCCCATAAAAATGAATTATAAGTAAAAATGATTTTTCTAATAAGATAAATGGCTAGACAAAGTGACTATTTCAGTCACATATTCTGGGCCTTTGTTTTCCACATTTGTAAAATAAAGTTTTACCTGATCATAAGATTCTATGACATATACTCATACATAAAAATTTATGATTCTGTAAATCTACCATTTATTTTTGGTCATGCTATTTTATGATATGAATAACACATACAGTTTGTCAGCTCTTTCCAAGATTCCAGAAGCTTGAAATGGCAGGAGTTTAAATAAATTTACTAGAAATAATGAGAATTGGATTTTCGTGACACACAAAGTTTTCTGCATGGCAAAATAAAGCATATTAAATACAAAAACAGAGATCATTTCACTTCTATATATTTCATCAAATTGCCGCACATATAAGGATAGAAATTTACATTCATGGAAACAAGAATGTTTATGAAAGCAACACATTTCTGTCACCATCTTTGAGGTACTCTCAGCAACTAATGTAGGTTAAACCATAGGTCAGAATGATTGGTCTCAGACCGCGACATGCTACACTGTCATTCATTTCATCATAGCTACTAAGTCAAACTTCTTGTCTTTCCTAGGGGATCCGTTTGTGCGATATTTTCTAGTATCCTTAATGAATGCTAACAGAGGCATGTTTGACGTTTGATTTGATGTGTAACACAAGACACACCGCCACGAGGCAGATGATCTGCAGAGGGGTAAGGAAGACTGAGGGTTTGGCATCTGATTGGTTGTTACCACTTTGCAAGAAAATATTAAACATTTAGTAAAACCATTACTGTAAATTCTCTTTAATACTATTTAGGCAAAATATAATTTACCCATGCAGAAATGACCATATGGTTTATATACACATAAAGGCATCTACAAGTTATGAACACAGGTCTCTAAAAAGTTCTCTTTAAATTGGTTGGTTGGAATCTGAGATTTATTTTCCATTGATATAGAGCTTCAGATAATAATTGTGTTCTCTGGTCAATTCAGAAAAACCTTTTAAGCCCAGAATATTGCTAAATTGATATTGTGAAGGCATATATCACAGAGTGTGCCTTGAAAATCAGTGAACAACTCTGCAAGCAGTTTTGCCTTCATTGATTGTTATTGCTGAGTGTCCCTCCTAATGTCTGTACTTTTGTATCTAAGTTTCTCCTCTATAGTCATCCCCTGAGACAGTTTTATGGCCTTGACCTAGATATTAAGTTGGTTCTTGACCCTGGCTAGTGGTGTGTTGGAGCGAGCTCTCACTGGCTCACTAGAGATAATTATTAAATTTTCAGAAATTTTGCAAGCCATCTGTTCAACACAGCCAATATTAAAAATTAGATTATGTATGCTTACAATTAAATTGTATTGAAACAAAGGCACTCAACGGTCAAAAATCATCAGTTCTTAATTATTTTACTACATTTTAGTATTACCTATTCTCTTGAGGTAATTTATGTGTGTTGCATATTAAAAATACTGTGCAATGATGTGGTACTGCACATCTCTTTCTGACTCCATATTCACTGACATGTTGGTAGCTTGAACAAAAGTTGACCTTCCGCTTATTTTTGTTAATGTAGTTTAGTGAAATACAGCCATGCTCATTCATTTACATACTGTCATGGCTACTTTCACACTCCAATGACAGAATTGAGTGGTTGAGACTCAGAGGCTACATGGCCCACAAAGCCTAAAATAGTTGCTATGTATCTGGCCATTTAAACAAAATGTTTTCCAACTCTTTCTCTAGATTTAAGAAAGTGATACAGAAAATACCAATAAGTACAACTAAACTCAAGAGTAAGTCATGTCTGTACCTGCCTGTAACATCGAGAATAGCACAGAAATTTTTCTATTACTCTAAAACCATTATCCATTTCACTAGAAAAGTCCAGTGAACTTCAAAATTACATCTTTATTCTTCCACTTTGCCTAATTTATTAGTATAAATTAAAACATCAACTAATACTCATGTCAAACTATACATGTTCACAATGAAGTAGCTTCTTTGCTAAATCAAATAATAAACACTTATTTTTAGTGTGATTCCATGAACCACTAGTTAGTAATAGAATTCCTTAAAAGGATAGTGTATTTCACAAGTTTACACACTAGATTTTATAACACTATATTTATTAGAAGAAGAGTGAAAAGATTGGGACATAGCTCCATTTGTCAAATCATGATTAAATTGCAGTCATAAGTTAGTAATGGATTCAATAGTTTGTCAAAACCAAGAAAGCAATTCAGACTTAATTTGCTGTAAGGAAATTACAGTGAAGAGTTTTTTATAAATTTACTATTATTATTATTATATTGGGTGCTAAAACATGTCAATTTTTATATTAGTAAAATTTATAATAAACTTATATATATTATATTAGTCACATTTATCCAGGGAAAAAAGAACCAACAAGCTTTACATATATGTATTTGTATATGCATATGAAAATATATAGAGAAATTGATAGAGATATATGTATAGATCTATCTATTTACCTCCCTCCCTACCTACTGACCTACCTACCTACCTATCCATCTATCTTTTAAAGGATTTGACGCACATAATTGTGCAGGCTTAGTAAGTTCAAAATCTACAGAGTAGGCCAGAAACCTGAAAACTCAGGGAAGAGTCCAAAGGAAGCCGGCTGGCAGAATCCCCCCTTGCTCAGAGGAGGTCGTTCTTTGTTCTCTTAAGACCTTCAACTAATTGGATGAGGCCCATTCAGATTATGGAGGATAGTCTTTACTCGAAAGTTTACTGATTTAAATATTACTCTCATCTAAAAAAGAATCCTTCACAGAAACATCCAGAATAATGTTGACCAAATAGCTGGGTGCCATTGCCCAGAGAAGTTGACACATAAAATTAACCATCACATACATATATGCTTGTACTTTTTTTTCCTAGATGTGTCATTTGAACATTGACAAGCACACACTGATCCCCAGCTCTTCATTCCCCTAGTGGTCTGCCTATTTTATGCATGCTGTTCAGCTCCCTACCTCCACATCATGCCTGGAGGATGGAAGAAGCTTTTCTCTTCTGTGAGTCATGGTACAGATGAGGTCTTACACTCTGTTTACTGCACAGTGATTATAGATGGAATAGCTGGATCTGGGTGTGACTGATGAATGAAGTGGAGGGGGAGGAGGAAGAGCCTCTCTCCCCTTCTTGGTTTAGAACTGGCAGCCTCTTGCAGTGAGCTCCGTCTGTATTGGGCATCCTTTCACGCTCTTCTCTGAGCATCACCCTTCGTCACTGATGTTCCAATGGTTAGCTCTGGTCCTTAACCTTTCTAAAGAAACAGGCCTCAGGTGAATGTGGGACAGAGGACTCAAAATAAAAAAGGCAGCAAATTTTATAATTATGTGTCTTGTTAAATCTTAGAATGCTTCCTTGTCCATATCGAATTGGTGAGCATGTATAGAGAAATGGAGGCATGGGAAGCTAATATATATTTATAGAATTTCCTCTGGTTTTATATTTGTCAAAGAACATAATAAGTTGATGAGATCTGAATTTAAACACATGGTTAGCATTGGCCCTGCATAAGCAAATCTAAAATGAGTTGTGCATTTTTTAAATAGTTTTTCCTACATAATGGCATTAAGTTAATCTTTATCCGTGGTCATTGTTGGATCTCCAGTGTCCCCGTGGGCCCCTTTCAGCATATCTTTTCATTCATATGTGTGGACCACCTGGCTAGAACGTCTGTCACCCCATTTGATGCCAGGTTTTCAAGAGACTTGGCAACTGTTTCTCCTCTTCCTCACCTCCCCATGGATGTCCCTGTGGAAGCAGCATTTACTAGTTCTTTCTTATGGCTATTTCAAGTTGTTCCACTGTCTACCTCACTGGAGAAAAGAAATGGCCCCTGCCCTCCAGGGGAGAGGAGGACATAAAAAGTTTACCTTTGGGAAACATTTATGAAAAGACTTTAATTGGGGTTTTTGTAGTTTGTGGATTCTCAGTTGTGAAGTGGCAATTTCTTTCATGTGTTGACATGTCACAAAAGATATTTGAGCTTTGTGGATTGAGTCTTAAATTCCAGAGTTTGTTTCAGAGTGTGCTCATTTAGTCTTCTACTGCCGATGATTGGTTCTAATATTTTGGAAATCATTTAAAGAAATGTGGCTGTACTGCTTAATGGCATAGTTTATAAAAGCGAAGAGGTGGAATGAAGAGAGAATACTGCGTATGAAGAATTTCGGGGAGTAGAGAACATCAACTAAAACCTGAAAGTTCCTTATGTCTAGTAGAGTAATAAATGATGTAGGAAAATGTATAAAGGACCCATGGACAAAGCCAAAGGGGGAAGGATTGAGGGTAGGTCGGGTAGGGGGAGTGGTGGTGGGAAAATAGAGACATGAACAATAATAAGAAAATAAAAAATAAAAAATGTAGAAATAAATAAAAATAGAATTTTGTTTTACTATTTTAATAAATGTTTTTTATAACAATTATAAAATTGTTATAAAAATTGTTATATCAATTGCATGTTGGGGAGGCAAAAATGAACAACGCAGAGGGTATTTGCTCACAGAAGAGTGTAAGTTGTTTAGGGGTAAAACAGTATAATAAAAGCAAAAATAAGATAAGTAACATGAATAACAATCATTCAGTAAAGAGAACAGGGAATTGCTAAATTTAAAATCATCCCACAAAGTGTTAAGATTTGGCCTAGCCTCTGATGATTTTTAAATAATGACTGTATAGAAAACATACTTCTAAGATGCCAACTATCTTTTTTTTTAAAGATTTTATTTATTTATTTTTAGAGAGAGGGGAAAGGAGGGAGAAAGAGAGGGAGAGAAACATCAACATGTGGTTGCCTCTCACGTGCCCCCCACTGGGGACCTGGCCAAAGAAACCCAGGCATGTGCCCTGACTGGGAATCAAACCGGTGCCCTTTGGTTCGTCGGTCTGCACTCAATCCACTGAGCCACACCAGCCATGGCCCAACTATATCTTATTTCGCTAGAAATGATATAAGGAATTGAAGAGAGAAAAAAAGTATTGTTAATAAATTAGTAAAATAATTTAAAATATTGCTTTAAAAATTATAACAGCTTCCAAATGGGTGACATATTTCAACTCAAAGTATATTAATATATTTTAAAATAACTTGAGCACTTATGGAAGAAAATTACATCACAATGAATAATATTTCTTTTTAAATAAAGTGATTAAATGATTAAGAATTCATTTCCTTTTCATGTTTCCCTTTTATTCATACTCAATAATTGCTCACCCTCTTTTTTGAGAGACAATCACTTCAGTGTTTTCAATTCCAGGTAATTCTTCCTCAATTGTCTAGACTGCAAAATTTTTGTATCAAGACTAATAGTTCAAAATTATATAGCTTCAAAAATGTTCATTGGTTGTTTAAATAGATGGTTAAGTAATTATCTGGAGTTTAGGAAAATGACCTAGTATGGACATTCAGATTCTGACATGATTAGAGATTAAACTATTATATTGTGTTAAATAGAAAAGAAACCAAAAAAAAAAAAAGTTTCCAAGGATAAACCTGAAGACCACTTGCATTTAATGAAGACTAGAGGAACCGGGACTTTGAAACCAGATGGAAAAGATAGAGAAGGGAGAGGACTGCCACAGAACACAGTGCGCATGTTTTTAAAGAAGAAATAAGTTCACAGTGATTCACAGAGGTTCAAAAATGCCAGAGAGTGGCCAGCACTGAGAACTGAACAGATATAGCCGAGAGTTTTTAAGTAATTTCTTTCAGGCGAGTGTTCAGTGGTGCCGTAGAAACAAAAGATAGAGCTGTGGATTGAGGAACAAGTAGGGGGGAAAAGGAAGCAGGAAGTCTAGCAACATTTTTCAGGAAAGTTAGCTGAAAGGAAAAAGAGATAAGGCGTAGGGGCAGGTAGACAGAGAGTGGATGGATATAGATGATAGTAGAACATTAAAAGTGAACCTCTTTTGCATTTCATATAAGACCTCAAGTTGATGGCAAAATAGTAAGTGGTGAGTTTTTCCAAAGTAAAATGCCAGTTCATCTAAGTTCAGGGAACAAAGGAGGTGACAGAGGACCACATCTGTGGCTCTTCTCTGATCACCCACATCCAGGCAATTACCTGTTTAGAAAGCAGAACTTGCAGGACGAAATTAGAAAAATCACTTTACTCTTCCTATCACTCCCCAGGCCAATTAAAGAGACTGGAGGTCTAGAGTTCCTTAGAAGACTACAAGTTATTTTTTGGAAGAGAGTAGACAGTGTGAATCCCCTTGACATCTGGTGAGAGGCAGAGGAAGGCAACTTCTCAGAGACCTCAATAACAGCAGTTTTGGGGGACATGGTAGACGAGCACCTGACATTGGAAGTAGCCTATAGACAGGCAATTAGCTGAGGCTGCTTGAGATAGGGGAACAGAATACCTGAAATACCAACAACCCCTCTGATATCAGGTGAAAAGGATGTGTTTGCCGTAGATCAGGTGTGACACAGTGAGGTAGAGCAGGCAGGGCATGGCTGTAGATGCTGACTAAAGGCCCACCAGGAAGGGGGAGGAGACCTTGGCAGCAATGCAATGGAGGTGAGGTGCCAGGTAACCTGGCCTGAATCAGAATCCTATCCAATCAGATGGTGGAAATTTATCAGAACAGAACCTTAGTGCCCTCTCAAAAGCAAAAGAAGGCTTTTAAGATCTGCCAGGCCAGCAGAAACCGGCATCTCCCTCTGTGCTGGTCAGCCTCGGTGTCCACATTCTCCCTCATTTATAAAGACATGAGTCATATCGAATTAGGGTCTATCTAATGGCCTTATTTTAAATTAATTTCCTCTTTCAAGACCCTATCTTTAAATAAGGTCACATTCTGATGTACTAGGGGTGAGAATTCCAACATATTTTTTGTGTTGGGGGTACAATTCAACCCATTATGTGACAAGCCCCTAGTATTTGAATATGCAGATTACATAAGAAATGAAATAATCACTGTATAAAACAGGGAGAGGATTTAAAGTTAATACATAAGCCTCAAACTTAGGGGAAAAAAAGTCTTCTTTAAGGTCAAAAACAAGTAGAAGAGAAAGCATGGTGCTAGGCTCAGGTGGGTGTAAGAAAAGTTATGCAGGGTGGGGTATAGGTGGGTATCCAAAAACAGTTTGCTGAACTGCGTCCTCCCAGAGAATAAGAAGGATAGGGAAGCAATTAGCTCAAGTGTTCAAAGGGAACAACCTCAGAGTTGCTGATAAAAGGGGTAACAACAACGACCGAAGTAAAAATGGACTTGTGGTATTGAGACCAAGGAACACAAAAGTCATGGACTGGCAGTGGCCTCAACCCACATTGGTCGTATGATTTTTTCTTTTTTTGGATTTCTTTTCTGTCCCTAGAAGCACTTTAGTGTTTGATAGCAGCAGGCAAGAAAGGGAGTTTTTGAAGCACCGTGGCAGAGCAGGAAGCTAACTTCAAGTTGGATGGATATAGGTTTGAATGTTGGCTCTGACACTCATTGTAGTGCTAGTTTATAGACTTTCTAGCATGTTCTTTTTCTATTCATGTAAAATAGTTAAAATAATCCTTTCTTTACAATGATTTGATGAAAAATAAAATGATAGAGGGAAAGTGTTCATCTACCACATTGCTTGGCACATAGCAGATAATCGATTAAAAGACACTTGATTGCTATTATTATGTTTTCATGTTAAGATTCTCATTACCATCTTTCAGGTTTGGTGGTTTTGAAGGATTTCAATGTGTTTTTATTAGACTTTCTTGTTATTGCTGTATAACAAATTATCAAAACCTTAGCTGCTTAAAGCATAAAATTTCTCAATATTTCCGTAGGTCTAAGTATAGACCTTAGTATAGCTGAGTCCTCTGTCCAGGGTTTTGCAAGGCTATAATCAAGCTCTCGGGCTGCTTTCTCAACTGGAGGCTAAACTGGGGGAAACTTCCCCTTCCAAGCTCAATAAACTTGTTGGCAGAATTCATTTCCTTGAGGTTGTCTGACATGGAGCCCTGGCTTATTATTGGCTATCAGTTGGAAACTAGCTCAGAACCTGCTGGCACCCACAGTTCCTAGAGACCATCCAGTGCTCCTTGCCACGTAAGTCTCTCCAACACGGCCACTTACTTCGTCAAGCCCATAAGGACAATTGCTAGCTCCAGGCTGCTAAGACAGAGTCTTATATAACGTAATATATTGAAGAAAGTGACATCTCATTCCCTCAGTCACATTGGATGGTTAGGATCAAGTCTCAGGTCCTACGCACACTCCAGTGGGAAGGTTTACACAAAGGTACGAAACCCGGAGGTAGGAGTGGCTGGGTGTCACTGCGAGATCTGTCCGCTATAGTTGTTACATGAGGAAGTCATCAATGAGTATCCAGTTCACAAAACTGATTGACCTGCTATGTCTGTTCTCTCTTTACCCTATACTTATTAATAAGTATCTTCACCTTTGACTACTGATGGTGTTGGCTCTGCTCTTCGGGGTGGGTAGGAAACACACACACACACACGCACACGTACATGATTTAAATGGAACTTGTTGCAACCTCCTATGAAAAACAAAACCCAAAATAACCAAACACAAAACAGTCTTTCAAGGTACACTTGTAAGTCAAATAAAAACCAAAGCCCTTCCCAAAACAAAAACCCTAATTCTCTTAAAAGAATCACAATTAGGCATCGGTGTGTCCAATATGCCGATAAAATAGAAATATTGCCAAAGATTAGTGTTCTGTTATACGAGGATAACCGTACTGTCTTAGGCAGATTCTATAGAAAGCTCTTCAGCATTGTTCCCAGGAACAATGGACATTAAATGGAAATCTTCCCGAGTAGGAATGCCTAATGGCAAGCCCTGTGCCAGCATCCATGTGCATGGTGTTTGGATTCTCCGGAAAGAATGCTCAACGGACAATGAATTAGAGACAGAGGTAGGGAAGGAAAAGAAATCCGTTTTGAAAACTTGAAGCACAGCTTTCAAGAAAGGCCATGGTGGGCTGGAATATCCTTTCGTCCGTGGGCTTTCCCCTACCGTCTTGATTAAAATACCTCCTCACCTTTCACTTTTCAACTCCTTCCCTTCTTGGTTTTTCCTGAAAGTCCTATTCACTAGCAGGCACTATATTATGGTTATTTGGTTATTATCTTTCTTCCTAACTAGCATGTATTGATACATGATACAACACACGGGCTTTGACTGTTTCACTTGAAGTATCTATCTAGTGCTTAGAACAGAGTCAAGCACACAGGAAACTGTGAATGTTCACTGAAGAATGGGCACCATGACTTCACAGCAGCAGTAGATATCCAGCTAACGTTCTACCCTGTGGTTCAATCCGTTCGAAATCAGGCTCAGAGGCCTTAAAATGTCCTAATCATCTGAGATATGAATTAACCAGGTTATATCCTACTACTATTATTACTAAGTGGTAGATATCTAAAATTCTGAAGATACAGTAGGTTTCTGTTATTTTATAATCTATACTAATTCTCCAAATCCAGTAATTCACAGGAAGATTATCTGGCATTGATGTGATTTAGAAAAGTTCCACTCTGTCTGATTAGTAGCCTTTGAAATAGAGAACCAAGCTGATCAAAAACTACTAAATCAAAAGAATATTATCAAAAACAACAAAGATGTTGGTTTCTACTTTGTGCATGCAAAATATCCATTTTAATTCCATTGTAGCTTATGTGATAGCTATTCTTTTCAAGGGCAACTAAAATTTACTTTAAAAATTGAGTTCTAATTCTTACTCCAGGGGGTAGGAGGCTTTCTGAATGAAGCTATTACTAGGAGCAGTGGAAATTAAAACACCTCAAATGCAACTTTCATAACTGCATTGGAAGAATCCAAATTTTTAGAGAATGAGGGAGATTCTTGCCTGGATTTCTCAGATGTTTTAGTTTACAGTGTCAGAGAGATGCTGGTTCGGCACAGAGACCTCAAGGGAAAAACTATCATGAACGATTGCCTCGGGTTTGTCCAAATAAATTCCTCAAGAAGTCTCTAAGGATGTAATGATCCAGAAAAATCATTCTCCAAATACACTCTTGTCTTTACCTCAGTTTGCTTCTTCAAATAGATTTGGTTGTGCTTTGTTCTCATTAGATTTAAAACTATTATTAGCCTTACTGATTTAACTTGGTAAAACTCTTATTAATGCTATCATGACTTCTCTCAAAATATACCTGAAGAAATATCAAGATTAAGATTTATTGGTTTTCTGCCACAACAAGTCCTATTTATATTCAAGGGAGCTAAACATAGTTCTCTAATAGATTTTAAAATTAAATTAAATTAAATTTAAAGACACTGACTGTCTCCATTGACTTTTCTACTCCTTTTACCTCCACTGCTCAATGACGCTCTGAAGTTTATTTCCAAAAATGATTTATTCACACGGAAAGATAAAGTCCAGCCGTGAAGTGAAGATCAGTGTTTTTCTAACCATGGGTTGTGATCAATTCATGAAGCGTGAAATCAGTGTATTGTTTTTATGTCTTACAAAATGAAATAGAATAGAATAGAATGCAAAATATCAGAGTAAATTGCATGTTGTAAAGATAAGTATTTTTAAAAATGTTTTTCTTGTGTATATCTGCATTTGGTCTCATGATATAAAACATTTTTTTTAGAATAGATTCCAATCAGAATTGTTTGAAAAACACAGGGGCAGAGAAGAGAATGGAATTTAGACGCAAACAGACCCAGTTGGAACACTGGCTCTTACTCTCTCTACGTGGCACCCAGGAAGTAACCTCCGGAGCCTCCAATGACTCACCTAAAACGGTGGTGATAATTCCATCCGGTACACTGAAGGAGACCGGTAGATTAGGACCACTTTGAAAATGAGACAGAGCAAACTAGATTAACGTTCTCTCTCATCCACATCTGCTTCTATCACAGATATAGCCCATTCTAAAAATGAATTGCATATTCACGGAAGTGATGGAGATCTGGCACAAAATTGAAAACATGAGTAAAAATATCAACCAACAAAAAAGGTGTCTTCCACATTGCAGCCAGCCAGCTGACTCTTACTGGGCACCCAAGCCACCAGTGTGTTTCACTGTGCTGGACTGCGGTCTGGGAGTCCAGCGGTCTGGTCAAGACTCACTTTGCGGTCTACGCAAAAATGAGTCTTGACCTCTATGGATAATATTTTAAAAGACTAAACAATAAAAACAACGTAGCATTTATGCGAAATATAAAGCCTGTTAAATGTTTTAATGTGTCCTCAAATAATTTAGCTCACTGAATGTTTTCCACTGAACTCATTCAAATTAATTATCTTGATCATTAGGAAAATAAACTAACAGAACAAAATAGAACCACAGTCATGGAAACATGGAACGAACTGAAAGGGACCAGAGGGGAGGGGGGAGGTGGGTGATGGTGGAAAGAAGGGGAAGGACTAGACAAAGAACGTGTATGAATGACCCACAGACATGGACAACAGTGTGGGGATTGCCTGTGGGAGTGGGGGAGGGGAGGTAGGATGGGCGGAGGAGGGCAAAGGGGGAAAAATTAGGACAACTGTGATAGAATAACAGTAAAAATGATTTAAAAAATTAATTATCTTGAAGTACATCTGAAATTTTAACTGTGTTGAGACAGAGAGTCCTGAAGTTTGAAAGTCGCTTTACAGAGAACTTTGAAATTGAGAGTCAAGAACAATTAGAATTCCTCTGCTGTTAGGTCTAGCTGTCTCAGAACTTAGGAAATTAGTAATTAGACATTCCACATTTTGGCAAAGCTACTGCTACAAATTCTTGTATCTGCATTAGGCAATCATCAGTTTCTACTCTGTGCAGACTTTCAATAACAACCATCACTTGGGGAATTTAGTTTTTTGACTTTATCATGCAAAGAAAAATTATTTTGATTATGTAGGCTATAGATCAACCTAAAGATAATCACCACCTTAGATCATTTACAAAAGCAACTTTTTTTATATATTCAAAAACTTTACCTAACCTAGCAAGTTTGGAAAGGTCCGATGATCAAATATTTGTATCTGTGTCTTTTCCTTGTCTTCTATGACATGACTTGTTGTTGTGATAAAAACACAAGCTCAGAGTTTTATCTGACTTCCTTTCAGGTCACAGTCTAGTTTAGAAATCATTTTAGCAGCATAACTCACCTTATTTTAAATGTGAAGGTCTACTTTATAATTATTTTAAATTAATGAACTTTGTGAGTGGTGCAGTTCTCCAAGTTCATGGTTTGGGAGCTCCCTCCAGTGGCTAATTTAGCATCCACAAATCTCCTGAAATGGCCATTTTAAAATACTAAGCTTGTTTCAGCAATGTCAATCCATGGTTTCAAAATTTCTGAGTTTAAATCTTACAGGAAAGAATAAGTATCAGCTGTGCATGCAGCTCTAAACCATTTATCTTTTTATTCATTTAACAAGAAATGATAGGGCTTAATACGTAAGGCAAGGCACCATACCAATCTCTGGAGATGTGAGATATGTGGCAACTTCTTTCTAGCGCTCACTTTGAAGAAGTGACACAGATATTTATAAATGACGACAAGCCCCACCAATCAAAACACAGTGAGGTGAGCACATTACGGTGGTATGTACAAACTGGAGTAGAGACGCCACATATTAAGTAAACAATCCTAAGCAGACCAGGAAAGGCTTCTCAATAGATTATAAAATAAGAACATGTAGTTTGGTAGAAAGGGCATTCTAAGCAAAGAGATCAGCATGCCCAAAGGCCCTGATTCAAAAAATCATTTGGGCACATATGGAAAATTAAGTATTTCTGTTGCACTGATTTGGCGTTCACCTGGGTACATCATGAGAGCTAAGGATGTTTAGGAAGATAGGAATCAGAATGTGCAGGACACAGAGTCTGACCAATAGCTGGAGGATAGCAGCCTGGCGTGGATGAACCACTAAAGCATTTTTCAGAAGGAAATGGCATGGACAATTTTCCACTTGGGAGAAGGAAACTGTGGTGATGATATGCAGGACACATTGGAGCAGGGAGGGAAACCAAGTTCAGGGGATTCAGGTGGGTGATTCTGAGGAAAGAATTAAATGATCAGAAGGAAGTGAATGCCAGAGATGGCAAGATGGAAGTAAACAGAGAGCGTCAGGTGATGTTAACACCTTGGATATGTGTCAGAGAAAAGAAAGTGTGTCTATGATGCGTCCTACAAATCTGGTTTTCATTACATTCAAACTAGTGTCTCATTTGCAGAATTTTTAAAATCTAAAATGATGTCATTGGAGATGCATGTCATGTCCTCAATGCCATTATGTGTAGTGAGTGGAATACTTGTTTGGACCACAGTAAAACTAAATTTGGGGTGTGAGTAAGGGATCCCTTATTTTGATATCGGGAATGGTGCTGTTCTTGAGATGTCTCTGCTCACTGAGTTTCTTCTGGCAGGACTGTTAATGGAGAAAGAGAAAGTTGGGAAACCTGCAACTACAGTCCCTGAACAGTTTAGCCCACAAACATGTTAAGTTCGAGCGGGCAATAGCTGCGCCTTGGGCGGCACTGATGCTTTGGAGAGATGTCATTCCTGGCTGCCCCAAACTCGATAATTTGATGATTTCCCACAGTGTATTTTCCACCTTCCCATAGCAGAGCCCCCTCTTATACGAAGGCACATATACACAAGTCCAGTTCCACAATCAGATGTATGTGTGGAAGACTTCGACTTGCAATCAGTTATGTGGGGGGAATAAGGAAGGGCTTGGGGTATCCCTTTTTTGTTTGTTTTTCCCGATATGCTTTATGAATAGGCAACATGTTCCTGCAACCAACAGCTAGGGAAGCAGCTTCCTATCCAGGAGCCCCCTGACTGGTAGAGGTGGTATGGTTTCAGAGCCAGCAGTTCTGTAATAGTTTCCTCCTGCAATGAGGGGCGATTGGGAGAGACGGCAGTTCAGTTCTCTTTGAGGAATGGCGAGGGCTGGGGAAGATAGAGATATGATACCAGAAAATGTGCTTGACCCTCACCGTGGAGTATGTTTATTTCTGTAATATATTCTTAACAAATTTATGCTTCCATTAGGCAGAAGTGAGTATGTTGCCTGCAATTTTGAATTCTTGGCCAAAATACAAACTGCTATAAGTCACTATAGGAAGGAGAACTTTAAGGAAACAAGAAACTTGGGTGCTCTTCCTTCCAGGAACCCACCCAAGCCTTTCCCCCCTCTCTCTCCTTCTCCCCCTGGCATGGTTTCCTTGCCTCCCTCATTCTTCCAAGCTCCATGGGCCCTTCTTTCGCCTCTGTAACTTGTTTCCTGAGCCCATGCCTTCTACAGCTCACTTCTTCTACCTTTATGACTTTCTATATAAATTTTCTCTCATTAAAAAAGAAAGAAAGTTGGACTGGTCTTCTGATAGCTATGCTTTTATAGGCAGAGAGGAGCCAGTTCTCATCAGAGGATGGAACATTGGTAGTCCATAAAAAGCAGTCATGAAACAGCAAGGGCAACGGAACGCAGAGTCTATGATTGTGTGGACTTGCCACTTTGGGCTCTGAACACCTGAATAAGAATGCATAGACTAATAAATACAACAGCGGTTCTCTCGGGACTGCCGCCTGGTTATTTCAGACTAATCATGCTAAAAACAAGCAAAAGGGGATTAATACACTGCCTGCGTGATTGACCTTGATTACCAAGTGAAAATAGAGTGCTTTACAATATTTTGGAAGGAAGATATAGCGAATCCAAGAAATCAAAAAATTATTTTGCATATTTATAACCTGATGACTAGCTGCAAAAATCAGAACTATATTAGCTGTTCTTATTTTCTTCCCTCCCTACTGTGTCTTGTATTTATTTACATATGCTAGCTCATTCTCCTTTCTCGTACCTCCCTTTTCGCATTTTATGGAGGGTAGGTTGGCTGTCACTAACTTAATACCTTATTTCCTAGATTTGAGGACATGGAGAGAGGACAGTGAATAAGCAAGAGGAGAAGTGAACATCAAGCACAGGTTCCTGTTTTAGATTTAGTGTAGGCGACCTCCTCTAGTGGCCATCGTGTTCATTTAACCAGGTCTGGGAGTTTCATTTTACCGCTATGCCTCTAGGAAACAAATTCGCTGAATTCTCAATATCCAACATGGATTTATTGGGTTGGCCAAAAAGTCAGTTTAGTTTTTCTGTAAATGAAAAGACACATTTTTCACTTCCACCATTAACTTTATTGATTTGGATATTTTGAGTCTGTCGGCTGTCTCCTGCTGTGGGCTTCTAGTGGACAGAGGCCAGGCGTGCTGCTAAACGTCGCCCAATGCATAAGACAGCCCCGTGACAATGAATTATTTGGCCAAAATGTCAATAGTACAAAGAAACTTTGCAAACCACTTCTGACATGTTTGATCAGTAGCAGCACCTTCACCATACACTGCACAAATCTTTTTTTATGTTTCTGTTGTGTTTTTACCTTTCTTGAAATAATAAAGCATAATATGTTGAAAATGTGTATTTTCTTCCATCTTCAATATTAAAATGGCTACACAAAAATTCACCAATTTTGAGAAGTATTTTAAATGCATGTTGATATGACAGCTGTCACAATACAATCTAACAAAATTGTTTCAAATGAGGTTAAAGACAACTAAGCGCTACTAGAGCCATCATAGGGGAAACATAAACTTTTTGGCCAACCCAATATTAATTTTTGTTATTATTTGTTAGTTTTTAATAAGCTGTAAAATCTAGCTTCCATCTCTATATCAACCAGAACTTATTCCTCCTTTCTATCCATCTCAAGTTTCTTTGTGAATATAGATGAATAAATCATGAGCACTGCAGTTGTATTTTTGTTCGTTCACATGTTCGACTATGAAATACATGAACCAAAAGGTACAATATTTCATTCCTTTAGCATTTAAGTATTACTTTTGAGGCCAATTATTTTAAAACAAAAAAAAAGGAACAACGTGCAATTGAAGAGATAAAATTACATTTTAGTGATGTTGAATGTCACAAAAATATTTCATTATCACCGAGCAAAGACACCTGGGCACATATTCACTAATAAAACCCCCCTGAGATCTAGCATAATGGCCCCACTCTACACCAGAATAGCTCATTGTAATGGAATTTTCCTAATATAGATATCATGAATGGGATTTCTGGAGAGTTTCATTTTCAATGCTATTGGAAGATAAACTTCATACATAAACACATAAAAAATGTTGTTCATGCATAAACTACTTGCATATTATCTTTCCTGAAACAGTTTAGTATTGTTTTATGTAATTTATATTTGTAGTTTACTGCAATTCAGTTATTTGGAAAGGACTAAGATATATGCATATTATAACTGCCCATTGCCAGATTTTGTAAAGGCAGTATCTCCAGTTATAGTGTATGTATCAGGATGTTTTAGCTCCAAGTTAAGCAAACCAAGTAAAGGTTATGGAAACAAGCAGTCATTTTCTGAAATAATAGAAGGTCTTTCTCTCAGCTGTGTAGAATTCCATTGTGTACAGCATGGATGGAACTGGAGAGCATTATGCTAAGTGAAATAAGCCAGGAGGTGAAAGACAAATACCATATGATCTCACCTTTTACTGGAACATAATCAACAAAAGAAAAAAGCAAACAAAATATAACCAGAGACATTGAAGTTAAGAACAATCTAACAATAGCCAGAGGGGAATAGGGAGGGGATAGTGGGGAGAAGGGTTTTCAGGAACTACTATAAAGGACACAAGGACAAAACCAAGGGGGAGGGTGGAAATGGGGGAGGGAGGTGGATTTGGCTGGGGTGGGGTGGAGGGGTGGGGAGAAAATGCAGACAACTAATTGAACAACAATAATAATAATAATAAAAAGATGGTGGCTGTTTTCTGGACCCATTGATGTAGTAGCTCAATTATGACAAGTTCTCTCTGATCTCCTCGGCATTCCCCTGATGATACAAGGATGCCACAACTCCAAGCATTACATATGCAAAAGATAATGTCCAAAGAGAAGGAAGTAAGAGGACATTTTCTCCTGTGCATATACAATTTATGTAAAGGAAAGCTTTTCTGAGGATTTCTCAAAAGATTTCTCCTCGAGTCTTCTTGGCCAGAACTAGGTCACATGACTTTAATCACATCACAGGCAATCAGGAAGAGAGATTAAGAGGCTCAGATTACAATAGATATGAGTCATATCCTCTGGTATCGATTCCCATATCAGAAGAGGGGTTTAGGTCCCAGGGAATATTTATGGTTGTCACAGCTTGGGGGTGAGGTGACATTCTAGAATCTAGTGGCTAGAGGGGAGTCATTCTGTAATTCATAGGACAGCCTCCTACCACAAAAAAATTATCTGGCCCAAAATATCAATTGCATTAAAGTTGAGAAACCCTGTCCTAAGTTTTCACTCACCTTCCCTGTTTGATCACCTTTTGATAAGTGACCAAAACCAAGGTTTATTAGCAAGAAATCAATAATGTCTCCTACAGGAGAAAAACATTCTATTAAATGAGTGGTTTTCAAACTTTAGAATGTGAGCAACACCCAGAGAGCTTGCTAAACTGACCATTGGACCCCATTTCCAGACATTGTGATTCAGTAGTTCTGGGGTACAGGCTCAAACTTTTCCATTTCTAACAAGTTTCCAGGTGATGCTTATGCTGTTGGCCCAAACCCCACACTGTTGAAAACCATTTTATTTGATCATGTGCAGCAGATTGTGAATAAGCATTCATTGGATTGTGACATTGGACAACTTGACTTCTCTAGGTTTCTGCTCTCTCCCTGGTAACATAAACAATCTGTTGTACCAAAGGAACAATCTAAATGAATTGTGCTAAGCAAATTGCCTTCCTCATTCCAAGGAATGCAAATTTTAAAGAGAAAATAATAAAATGTTCAACCTAAGCAACAAAGAAAGGCCAATTAAAACAACCATGAAACACTTTCTATGTTTTGAAAGAGATAAAAGCAACCAAGAAAAACACTGAATGCTGGTAATCAGGGGAAAACAACTGGAGCCACACCTGACACTGTTTAGCAAATTTCACTCTAGAAGGATGATAGAATCAAATAAGACAGAGAAAATGATGGGAAAAAAATTGAAAGGAATAAAATGGGACGCTTCCTGGCTCTATGCAAGAATGATAACCAGCTTCAAAACAAGGGAACCACATGCAGCTATTTCATTATGATGATGATGATATACCCTTGCTTATCAACACACTAAGAGAAAAAGATATTAAAAATATTTATTTAAATATATCAGGAAAGTGAGTAATATGCATACTTTGTAAGTGCTCATGTAAGTGTAAAGAAAAAAATAATAAAACAGTAGATAGAAAAATAGTAAGTTGCACAAGATGAACTATAATAGGGAACTCAGCCAAGAAGGTAAATTGAAAAAATAGTGATAATGGGGGGGGGTCATTATAGTTGACGAATTTATGTACATATGTACAAACTTATAAAAAGAAAAACAACTCAGTTGTTTACTAGGTAGGCCTGGTCAAAGATCTGTAATGGCCGACATTGGCCTTGGACTAGGGTGAAAGCTGGTGATTACCAAAGTCCCATGCCTGGTGTTGCTTACGGGCATCATCTAATTTGCTGCGTACAATAGCCCTCTTTTTTCACAGAATATACTATTTTTTAATTTTATTTTTAAATATATTGTTGTTCAGTTACAGTTGTCCTGCCTTTTCCCCCATTGCTCACCCCTACCCCAACCCCCCTCACTGCCACAATCCATCCCCCCCATTGTCCATGCCCATGAGTCCTTTGTTCCTTTGCTTGCCCTTCCTTTCTTTACCCAGTTAGCCACCTACCCCCTTCCCTCTTGTCACTGTCAGTTTCTTCTGTATATCCAAGTCTGTGGTTCTATTTTGCACATTTGTTTGTTTTGTTGATTAGAAGAACTGCAGAGAATTCTGCTAAGTGAAAGGAGCCAGGTGGTGAAAGACAAAAAATCTCACCTATAAGTGGTACCTAACCAACAACAGCCCTCTTAAGAAAGCATTATTATCTCTGTTTTACAAAAGAAGACATTGAAGTTCAAAGAGGTGAAGTGACCAGTCCAGTTCTGCCTGGCATCAAAGCCTGTGTTCTGTCTACCACAATTTCAGTACTGTCCTTGGATGGTGATAATAAACATCATAATATTAATAACTAACATTTATTGCGCAGCAAGTGCTGTGCTAAGCAAATTGCCTGCATCATTCCATTTAATTCTCAATATAATCCTGTTATCTACTCCCATTTCTAATGATAACATTAAGAGGATATGTTCAAGGTCATAGAACTCTTAAAGCCAGGACTGCAAGATTCCAAAGACCACAATTAAAACACTTTCTCCTATTTTGCTCTTTAAATTAGTATTTTTTAAACTAGGGAAAAGAAAGAAAAATAGAAATATCCAGAGAAATAAATTTCCCACTGATGGTCACCTACCAATTTGAAAAAGGCAATTGTCATTCTGTTGGGGATGAAGAAACAGATAGGAAGGTCTTATCTGACTTGATTTATCTTTTAATTTCCATCCTCACCTCCCAACCCTAACCTGTGGTTTAAACCAAAATTTTCATCATCAAATTTACTAATGGTTTCCAAGCCTCCAAAGTTTGAAAAAGTGTGAAAATGTAGGAAATAAAATAGATTTAAAATCTGCCTGTCTTTCTCAAAAAGTACACCAAAAACCTTAGATATATACATATTAGGTAACAGTGGATGTAAGATAATGTGACGGTAACATAATTACAAGAGTAATACAACTGGCTGGCATGCATTCTATGCATACTGGATGCCAGGCCTTATGCTATGTTCTTTAAAAACATGTTTCTATTTAAGTCTCATAACATCCCTTTAAAGTACATCAGTATCTCCATCTCACAGATAAGGGGAATAATAGTTACCTAATAGGATAGCTTAGAATGGTAATGTAAACTGTGGACCAGTTGAGTCAGGATTTTATTCCCTAACTATTTAGCTCAAAACAGTACTCAACCAGTGTGCTAAACTGCAAAACAGGCAGCTTTGTAGAAAGCTATGAGAATGATAATTATTAGGACCCAAGTTACTACAGAAACACCCAGATTGATAGGTTATCTTCAGGGAAAAAAGGAAGAAAGGAAGATACGAAGACTTTTTTTTTTTTTTTATCCTCGCCCAAGGATATGTTTAATTGATTTGAGAGAGAGAGAAAAAGAGAGACATTGATATGAGAGAAACATTGATTGGTTGCCTCCTGTACAGCCCCAAATGGGGATTAAACTCACAACCTAGGTATGTGTGCTGGCCAGAAATGGAAACTGCAACCTTTTGGTGAATGGGATGATGCTCCAACAATGGAGCCACCTGGCCAGAGTGAAGGAAGGAATGAAGTCAGCATTTGTACTGCCTGTCACTACCAGAACCAATAAGTAGAGACAAGGATTGAATCTTTATGGCACTTTATTCAGATGCTGGCAATGTGAAAACCGTGGTGGCTTAAGTGCCACCAAACTGTCTTAACATCTCATCTCAAGCTGACCTTTTTATAGCAAGAAGGAAGGGGTAGGTATGTGGTTTGGGAAAAAAGGTTAATCAGATAAGAGTTCCAGTCCTGTGGAGGTTTTCCTAGTATTGCTTCATCTGTCTGTGTCCTGGATGCTCCCTCCCTGGAACACAACAGCTCAGACGCCATCTCTATCCCTTGCAGAACCCCTGGGGCACAAACACTGAATTGCTTGTTGACTTCCTAGAGTCATGCTGGTCAGGAATGCTTGTTCCTGGAATAACAGCTTTCTACATGCATTAATCACTTAAGCCTATTAACTATAACTAAAGCTAAAATCTTTAATTATTGGGTTCCTTTATCAGGAAGACTTTGATAATGGGTAAAGGATTTCAGCAAGTATAAGGAAAACAGTAAGGAAAACAGAGATGAGCCTACAGCCTGGTATTAAGAATGTCATGTGTAGTAGATCATTTCATGCCAGTGTCAAGGTTATTAGAATGGCAGGGATGTTCACAGTCTCCTCCAGTGCGCTGCCATTCTTTGTTCTTGTGGTGTCATTTGAAACATGACACTAAACTTCAAGTCCCGCTTATTAATGCAGGATGCCCCAGTAAAATCCAATGTTGAACATACATAATTGGATTAAAAGCTAATTTTCTTCATGTCAAAAAATTTGTAGAAGTATATATTACCTATCTGAATTTAGAACTTTATTCCCGGTTAGCTTTATATTGAATGCAAAACCTTCAAGGATGCACAATTTTTTTCGTATAAAACTCAATGAATCATAGAGGCCCCAAACTATTGATCAGTCAATATGAAATATCTTGATATTTGATGGGAATAGGTCAAGTTATATTGAGGTAGGAAAATAAGAAGCTAGAAAAATTCCATGGCAAACAGAATGGGGAAACTGAGGCAGATAGCTGAATAAAATAGCTGAGCAATTTACAGCCAGATACAGATAACATCTAAATCTAGGATTTTTCAGCCCCAGGAACAGAAAAGCTGCAAAATCAGGTGGGTGACTCCAGGACCAATGACCCTCTGCCCTGGCATCGACCAACCAGTGGAGACCATAACCCTGAAAGTATACACCTGGAAAAGCTGATGAATATTCTATTGAGATAATCCCTTCAGATTTCCTCTAAACTCCCAGCCTTCAGAAACCCTCAAAACAAGCTCCCAGCACTACCTCTACCTCCTAGGAGCACACCCTTTCCTTTTCCTTCTGCCTTTTCTTCCCTCACAGGCAGGCATCTCCTAAACTCTAAGGCATCCCACGAGAATTGAAACCATGGGAGCAATGGTCAGTAGCAGCTCAGACCAGCCTAGCTTCCTGAACCTCTCCAAGCTTCCCTTTTCTCTGACTTCTCAGTGAGCCAAAGCAGCTCCATCTAGCCTCATTTCTTTCCAATACCATTTTCAAAGAGCCAAAACAGCCCCACTTAGGCTCTTTCCTGTTGTTTCTTCTATCCTAAGGCCTTCCTTGTTTCACTGTCCACAGCTTTAACATTCTCTGAAGATCACCTGGACTTGTATTGTGAAATCTTTCCTATGTAAAGTCAAGAACCCACAAGCAACCTGGGCAGACGCACTCAGGGTCCCCTTTCTGGTAACAATCTGACTTTATGTTCTGTTCTTTCTTCCTTTTATAGAATAAAATTGTTTTCAATTTAAAAAAAAAGGAAGCAGAAATTAATGGAGTTTGAGAATGGGAATTAATGGAGCTTTTCCAATAACTAACAGAGTATCACTGAAAATTATTTTTCCTTGGATTATCATTTGTATTTATTTTTAATATTTTGATTTTATTTTTCTAGGACGCAAGACAAAGATAGCTCAAAGAAAATGTCATTTAAAAATTTGTGATGCAGTTATTTAATGAAAAGGAGTAGTTGCTGTATTTACTTTTGTAGAATTTAACAGTCTTTGTCCTTTAATTAGCCTCATCCATATGAACTTCTTTCTTTAGTTTTTGAGACCACGATTTAAACTTCACCATTGGCATAGTAGAAAGACCACTTAGTTTCTGGCATGGTGATTCATAAGCAAACAACCTTTGCCGTGCTATCTTTGCCCTGCACCACACCTATAAAATGATTGCACCTGTCACACCAGGACATGCCGTGTTGATACCATCAGATAAACCAGACCATCCAGTCATCTTTCTAAAAACGGATGACCCATTTCAACAACTAGTAACATGCACTAGCTCTTCACTCTTAAGACAGAAACTGATCATTAGATGGATTTGGGAAGGTATTTCCTCCTCTTTCAAACACAGAATTAAATGTGTATGTGAGGAGATTCACTTCAAATTAAGAACCACTGCCCAGGGCAAAACACAGTATTTGATGTAATGATTCAGTCATTTAAAATAGGACTTGAGCTCCATTGTTTCACGCTCACACCTGTGCTCTGTTTTAAAACGCTCCTCAGAGTCTGCAAGGCTGGCTTAAAAGCCCCATCTCAGGCAGGCAAAAGGCCAAGTGCCTAAGTAAGCATTCTATGAAAATCAAAATTGATGGCTGTCACAGGACTTTATTGGTTGATAAAATTGTTCTGAATTTTGATTGTGGTGGTGGTGATGTTGGTGTAAACATTTCTCAAAATTCATTGAACCATATATTTAAAATGATGTGCTTCATTGTGTGGAAATTATACATCAATAAAGTTGATTTTAAAAAATGACAGCTGTCCACGTCGACCATGAACACATGCCCCTCTGGCAAAAGCAATAGAAACCATAAAGTCGGCTCTGGGTGCACCCTAATAAAGATTAAATATAGCATTTAAGACCTTGTGCAGGCATGAACAGTAGGACTTCCTGTGAGAAATTGGCAGTATAATTAAAGATCTTCTGGGAACTTTATCTTACTCTCAAAGACAAAAATACCAACATGAGCCTCTGGAATTTGCCTTTTCCTGTCTTAGACCAACCATAGAGTATGCCAGCGTGTTCAGCGGCTTTCCAAAGGTTTGCGTCACATATATGCACACAACTCATCGTTAGAGTGGGTGGTTTCAGCTCCAAGACTGTTACAACTATACGGAGTACATGTTCTTGTTTCAAGAAAATAAAACTGCATAGTTCTCTGGGATTATTAAAAAGATATCTAAGCAATATGTTCATGGATGCTAATTCCCTAAATATGTAACGTTGCACACACTGAGAAGCAACATGCTGTTCTAGAAGCTACCTTCGACTGTGTCACCTTGGCAAAGTCATATCATCTCTCTGGCTCCATCTCTATTTTTGCTTCTGTAAAATAAACAGATGGGACCAGAGAAAGCCCTATGACCTAGAATATTGTAAATCATACTTATCCCGTGGATTAGGAGCTCTATTTTTACTAACCAGAAATTCTCTCTTTTCATCACCTAGCACTTTCTCTCCTTTTGTCACACTAGATTTGCAGAAGGGATGGTGCTGATGAGAGAGCGAGAAAAAAAGGTTTTAGTTATTTCATTGAGACACAACAAACACTTTAAAAATACTGATTTCTTTTCAGCAGACTGCAGGAGATAGGAGAAAATGTTCCACAAGTTGGGGTTGTCAGGAAAATATTAGAAAGAAAAGGCATATATTATTGATGAGAAAAATAAAAAAATGAAGCTGACTCATCTTACTAATATTTTAACAAAAGATCTATATAAGAATAATGTCTTTCATTGAAACAAGGTGAACGCATCTTTGACTTTGGAGAAAAGAACTTTATGCCTTAGATATTCTGCCGTTAGAGCGTGTTGCATTTACAAGGGAACATGAATGCTCACCAATACCACTTTCTCACTCTGATGGTACCCCCGTATTTTAACAAAAAATTCAAAGATAACTAAACCTGCCTTATTTCACTTTTGTTTTAAATAAAAGGCATGCAAACAACTTCACACAACTGTCCCTTGCCACATGTAAGCCAACCTGCGATGAATATTTTAGGGATAAATACTCAGGGATAGCACCGGGACTTTTCTTATTTTGTAGAGGCTAAATTTTATCCCAGGTTATATGTATTCACTTACTTTGCATTGTCAACATCAGGCAGTCTTTCACAATTTCAAACCAGGGCACACTTCTCAACCTATGAAGAGCTGATAGAATAATGGATTTGTCCAGGGAATTTAGATCTTTTGGAGTCTGGAGGATAAAATACAAGGGAAGGCCTTAATGGGTAAAGGCGGTGGCACATTTTTTAAAATGTCATTTGGGGGCAAAAGCCACCCAAGGATTGTCTACAAGAATATACCCAATTCAATGCACTGTTTACTGTTGATTAAAGGTCTCAAACTTAGTGACTTGTTTATTTGTTAACTCAATGATTTTTGTCTGATAGATATGCAAATAATTCTTCATTTTATTTTTACTTATTACTAAAACAGATAACTCCAAAATGTAAAATATTTTTGACATTTACCAGTATTTATTTTATTTTTTTTATTGTTGTTCAAGTACAGTTGTCTCCATTTTCACCCTGCGATCCCCCCCCCGCCTTGCCCTGCCTCACCCATCCCTGCCTCCTATCCTTAAACCTACACCCCTTTGGCTTTGTCCATGTGTCCTGTATACATGTTCCCTGATGGCCCTTCTCCTATTTTCCCCCTTATCCCTCTCCCCACTCCCCTCTGGTTACTGTCAGTTTGTTCTTTATTTCAATGTCTCTGGTTCTGTTTTGCTTGTTTGTTTTGTTGATTAGGGTCCACTAATAGATGAGATCATATGGTATTTGTCTTTCACTGCCTGGCTTATTTCACTTAGCATAATGCTTACCAGTATTTTTTAAAGCTATTTTAACATAACATTTCCTTGTTAAATGGGCTATATATACCTAATTTCTAAAATACTCTCTGAATTGATTGTAACATTTCACTCTGTCTCATTAACTGATAAGTTAAATGAAATAAAAGGTTTCACATTCCACTTTAGAGTAGCCTGACAATTATGCTTTTACTTCTTGAAAATTATATATTTACAAGAGGATGATATGTTAAATGGGAACTGTTAATTGCTGTATTTTTTGAAGAAGGTTATGATTAAAGGGCTGAACTCTGAAGCACGTAACTGGAGGATATATGAATCACGAATGCTTGGGAGAAAAACTTACAAAGAATCATCTTAAAAGTGGGTTCCAGCCCGATCAAAACAATACAATGCTGTATACGCAGCTCCCTCTACTTGGGAAGAACTTTACCTGCATGTACTAATCCCTTAACACCTAGCCAATTTACTGGGGTTTTTTTGTTTGTTTGTTTGCAAAGCTGTTAGCATTTCCCCAAGAACCAAATTTCCTTCAAATCATTTAGGTCACCCTTCTTTAAAGCACGTATTATTTTGTTTTGTAACTAATCTGTCAAATGTCATTACTGACTCCCTTTCAGCTTAATGCTCAGAGTTTTCTGAAATGAAGGCCCAGCATGGACTGGCCCAGGTTGCCAGAAGAAGAACATAAAAGATGCACAAAAACTGCTCCTTGACTTAGAGATTTTTAGATGGTGATGTCCCAAGGGAGCTTTATCTTGAATAGTTTAACCCCGAGGTGTCAAACTCATTTTCACTGGGGGCCATATCAGCCTTGAGGTTGCCTTCAAAAGGCCAAATGTAATTTTAAGACTGTAGAAATGTAACTACTCTTTAACAGTTAAGCAAGAGCTTGGAGCTGGGTAGAAACAAGGTGCCTGGCTGGATAAAACAAGGTGGATTCTGCCCTCAGGCCTTGTATTTGCTACCTGTGGTTTAAGCTCTGCCCTTTTGGGAGATCAAAGCCTCAACAAATATCACCTAAAGAACCCCTCTGGGCTTCACCACCTTCCTGTGATCTGAAGAACACAGATTGTAGGGCTTCAGGATGGGTCCAGTTCTTGCTTCACTGAATGATTTTGTATCTGACCTTGCCTTCACCCAATATGCTCTTTTAGTTTCTCTGGGCTCCTTTTCCACAGCTATGGGCCAGCACCACTCTAATCCTATGCCCAGCCTTGGCTCCAAAACCACAGATTTGGCCAGAGACTCGAGCTGTTTAAGTTGTTCCCAGGTATTTGGCTTCTGGAAGCTATTAATGTTTTCACATCTGGGACTCTTGCCTGTTGCCACACGAATTTATTTGTCCCCCAGCTGCAGCTGGTATGAACAGCTGAAAGACTTTATCATGTGATCAAAGGACACACCCCCGAGTTCCTGCATTCACAGCTTTAGCCTCTGCACCCTTCAGAGTTAACTTGGCAGGTTCCTTGGACTTTGTAATGATTCTACAATTCTGTCTTGCCCTGTTCCCCACTGCTTGAGCACCAGCAATGTGGTCATTCTCTCTGGAGTGCCCTGGAGATCATGCTGCATCCACCCAGGATTCATGCTGGTTTCAGTCTCTAGCGCTGCTAATTCGGCCCCTTGAGCCAGCCAATTTCAAAAAACATCCACCACCTGCTCATCAAGAATGTTGGTCAGAATTTATACCCCCTCCATAGGCAACCAAGTGTTCTTTTCATCTTAACCTTAGTTTTTCTTTTACTTTTCATTATATTTATCATAAAGCTCACTCTAACAGAATTTAAAAATATATATATATTTAATAAGATTTTTTAAAAGCATAGTCATAACTCTGTTACCCAGAAACAAACACTGCTAATGTTATGGTATATTAACTTCATACTTTTACCTCAACCGTACATAAATATACATCGTTGCTGTGAAAAATGACATTTTATTATCCTATGCAGTTTCTTTTGTTTTCATATTAGAAAATCCATTTCCATGTCGATGTGTATATTTTTAAACAGCTGAACTGCATTTCATGCTATAGATGACCAATTTTCATATGATTAATTTCTTACAGTTGAAATTTAGGTAAGTTCTTTTTTTTTCCATTGTAAACAGCACTGCAATGGACATTTGGATCATATATGTGCATTAGTCAGGTTACGACACATTCCTAGGGATGGGATCAGTTTAAAGGGGATGCACTATAACACTCTGATACACATCACCCTTCACAAAGGCTTTTCCAGTTTATTCTACCACCAGCGTGTCCTTACGCTCTCATCATAATGTACTACTGTCAACCTTTTACAAAGTTTGATATTAAAATGCAAGAGAGGACCATCATGTCATTACCATAAACTTTGCTACAGGCTATGCACATCTTTGTGCCCTGGAGCTTAAAGCCTAAGACCAGAATCCTAACAGGACCCAAGTGAAGGATGAGGGAGGCCTTGGGGAGTTGGTGAACTTGCCTCCTGGAAATACAGGCCCAGACAGACCTTTTCTCATGGAAGGATGAGAAAACCATGGAAACAGAACAAGGGGCCTGTGAAGGGATGAAACATTTAAAGAACAGAAGACGAAGACGCTATACTCAAGATGAGCATGAAGACAGTATATTTAAAACATTTCTGAAACTGCAGAAAATTTGTTTACTTTCTTAATATTTTTTTTAAAAACAAGAGCTCTCAGAAACATGAAAAGAAAGATGAAACCAAGATGCAAGCAGATGATTGGAACGTTAGATGGGTGACTAATTATGGTAAGAAAAAGAAAAATGCAATCTTAGGATGCAAAGCTGCATCGGAGAGGAAAGAGCTTGATGGATATTACCTGAGACATATCTTTTCTGTTGAGAATAGTGTTGTGTTGTAAATCATTCATTCATTCTAACAACAATTCTGGGTACCTACTACGCATGTCAACATTTGAGGATAATTGCTGAGAATCCAGTTTGCAAAGAACTCACCTGTAGAGGGGGAGGCCCACTGGAAACACTGCAAGAGGCTGAGTTCTCAAACGAGGCTGGGCAGAGGGCTGTAGGAGCACCACGAAGCGGGGATTAACCATACACAGAGTGGGGAAGGGCTGCACAGAGGATGGGGCCTGTGAGTTAGGGACTGGAGAAATGAGGCAGATTTGGCCGACTCTGGAGGGATGGGAGGAATTCCGGGGAAGGTAAACACAGATAACATTCTGAAGCCCATCTCCATCTAGACTGAATTACCCTTCGTATACAGGCCCTGAACATTGTGAGGGATCATTTTAGCTCCTGAAAAATCTTTTGCCTAAGAAACACAAAAATTATGAATATGCACACTCATGTGTCAATGGTATGACAATTTCAGCTGTTAAAAAAGTGTTTGTATGACTACAGAATGTGAGTTATTTTTTTCCCCAGGAGGCAGCTCTGTTTTGCATGTTAAATAATCACAAGTTGTCTGCCTATGAAAAAGTTACAAGAAAATTCACATTAGTATTTTTTAAATATGGTAAAACAAAGTAGAAGTACAATTCCCAATATTTAAATTACTTTTTCTCTAAAGGTCTCAGAGTCTGAACAAAGAGTTAATCACTCATTGATAGTTCAAGTGATGAAAACGCAGATGTTCTATTTCTTTAAATAACTTCTCTTCCCACAGAATGGCTATGTCCTGTGAAATATAATTCATGCAAATATAATATGGATCACATATGGAAGCAATCCCATTCCACTTTTGGAACCGCTTGACAGAACTCCGTCACTGCACAAAATACAACCTCCTACCCCTCCACCCCCAACTTTTTCTCTTTATGCAGCAAGTAATCGGTTTGGCAACACAAAATAACTCTGATGCTCTGAGAACTTGGTGACATGTTGTTTTCCGTTATGTCAGGTGGGAATGAAAAAGGACCAACATTACTGATAATAATGTTAAAAATTCGCTCAGGTTATGTGCAGGTGGGACTCATCATTGGTAACAAAATCATTGTAACAATCATTTCATCTCTAAATACAGTTAAACATTGAGTTGCATGGTTAAATGTGCAAAGGGAGAAGGTTAATAGATGGGCATACAAATTCTCCTTCATCCTGAGACTCTCCAGTTCAAGTCTCTGGATGTAATGCTCCAATGCCCTGTTTCTCACGGACAAACACAGCAGGAATAGCATAGGCCTGAGAATTATTGTGGGAGGGAAAAAACAATGTACGTGCAGCAGGAAGACCAATTCCAGATATATAAGTCTGAGAACGCTCTAACAGAAATGGCTTACAATTAATGGGTTTTGGTGTTCTTGAATAAAAAATGAGGTTAATAATGAGACTATATCCTGCAAAGGGGAAAGTGAGACTATATATGGGACAAGTCACAAAGCAATAAATACACATTAGAAGCCTATATTTATGAATAATGCATCATCATTATATGGAAAGAATTTACAGCAAATTGCTTTTGTGACTTTGATAATTGGCACGCAACTAAAGGTGGCTATAGAAAAGGTGTAAATGACTTTTTAGACAAAAATGCTATTTAGCTTACTACAGCATTTCAAAATGTGTATAGACCCAAGTAGCTATGGGTTATTTCACATACAACCCCCACATACACACGACACACACACACACACACTGCCTATTGTCTTCATTCTTCATTAACCATCATTCTCCCACTTCACTCCCCCACAGGATTGCTCTGCCATCCAATAGTTATGTGGCTCTGGGGTTTCATTTAGCCATTTAGTTCATTGTAACTGGAAATGATAACATCTGCCAGGCATCATCTCTCTTTCATGTGTTTATTATACAGATTCCATATGTTCCATGTAGTTTCTAACTCTTTGAAATAGAGAAAAGACAGTGCTATGTCACCAGAGGAGAGGGAGGAGGGGGGTAACGGGGAAAGAAGGGGAAGGGCAAGCAAAGGAACACGAACAGAGGACTCATGGGCACGGACAATGGGGGGGGATTGACTGTGGCAGTGAGGGAGGTGGGGTAGGGGCGAGCAATGAGGAAAAAGGTGGGACAACTGTAACTGAACAACAATAAATTTTAAAAAGTAAAAATAAAAATAAAAGCTGTTAAGATGATAATCTTGGAATTTCTCAGCTCAAAAAGTAACCTTTTAAAATGTCAATATATGAAGAGCTTTCACATTTTAAACTCTTTTAGATATTGTTTCCTCTGTCACTACTAAAAGTACAAACACTAGAAATGGAATTTACTGCTACCAGGAAATTACTACATTTTTATCTAAAACATGATATAACTCTTCCAGTGCGATGAGTTAAAAGTCTCTGGAAGTCTACCCAGCAACCTGAAAACACATCAGGGACCGGTAATAATTGCATCTCGTGTTTAGAAATATTCATGTGTGAATGAACAGATATAATTGACAGGTCAATATATACATGGGGAGATGTGAGGTGTGACATTGGCTAAGGGAGGGGGACCAGAGGAGGCATTTGTTGGAAAAAGTAAAGAACACTGCATAAACTCCCTGAAAATAAAATGATAGCATTTGAGAAACAAAATAAATATGGCAGGGGCAAAAGGAGGTTTGTAGTTGTGAGTACACAAAACAGTTCATTCTTGTATTATTATTTTTATTATTTTTTAATTTTATTGTTGTTCAGGTACAGTTGTCTGCTGTTTCCCTCCACCACTCCCCTTCCACCCCAGCCATCCCCACCTCCTATTCTGGTATTATTATTTATTAATTACTCTAGTATTTTCCATACAAACAACTGTAGACCTACTTTTGCCCCACCCTGTATGACCCATAACTTCAATATGTAGAGTATATGAGCTTTAAAATTCAATTTAGTTGTAAAATTTTATATTTGATGTATATATATTTATATACAGTTGTTTGAAGTAAGAAATAAACACAAAGTTAATACTTGGAAAACTACATGGCATTTGGTCAAGTCCCTAGGAATGAAATGTGTATGTTCTATACGTGCTGAGGGGGGAGGCTGATGAGGAGAAAGGGTCTGTCTCTGTGTTTTCACAGTGATACACTTGGACAATCTCTTACATAATCCCGGAGCTTCTACAGCTCCAAATGAATTCGTAAATACTGTTGACAACTAAACCTGGAAATACTTGGGTAACAAACTCAACAGAAGTAACCACTATTTTTAAATAAACTAAAAAGATTTTACGACACACCATTATCTGTCATTACTATACGCAATACTGGTTACGAGACATATTAATAAAGCTTATTGTTACATCTTTAACAAAGTAAAAGGAAGTAAGTGTTTTTTAGATCTCCAGTTTCATGAACTCAGTATGCCCGCTGTGACGAGGCTGTGCTGAGAAGGGGCTGGAGATTTGCGTTCACATTCTCGTTCTGCCATCTATGAGCTCTATGGCTGTAGGCAAGTTACGGAAATTCATAAGGTCTTGTACTTGTAATATGGCCATGTTCTTAATATTCAGCTCATAAAGCTGCTTTGAAAATCAAATGATCTACGATGGGAATCACAAATCATTCACGAAGACAGACCGGTCATGCTAAACACACAGGGTCCGGCAGAAGTAAGGGCTGCTGGAGTGTGGTTGGCAGGGTAATAATATGGGTGTAACAAGTTATAGTTTTAATTTGAACATTTCGCCTAAAATGCCATATGATGTGCTTGAATGTGATATTGTTATGTTACAGAAGTACATGCTTATGCTTTTGTAATAAAGTTTTTGTAATAAAAAAGGGGGGCGTTATTTGTGCCAGACCCTGCATTTTAACACAATGAAAAATAAGAGCAACACTGCAGAAGTTGTAGTTTTTTTTAACATTTTCACTGAACTTTATTTATTTATTTTTAGTCTTATTGAGATATAATTGACATATCAGACTGTGTAAGTTTAAGGTATACAATATGATGAGTTGATACAATATATTTTCAAATGATAACCACAAAAGGGTTAGTTAACACTTCTATTACCTCAAATACTTACCCTTTTTTTTGGTTGAAAGAACATGGACGGTGTACTCTTAGCATTATACCATTTTCATTGCCATGAAAAGCCATTACAAAATTTCTCTAGTTATTTCTCAATACGTTATTTTACTAAATTGGAGTGATATGAAGGATTTACCATGTGTCCATACTTGGGTACTTGTCATGGTTTAGAGAGAATTTAAAAGACCGACCCCTATGACCTTTTGTGTTAAGTTTCTCAGAAGTAATAAATGATAGTTACATGGACATTTATGAGTATATCAAACTAAAACTTGAGAGTGATTTAGGATTTTGAGACTCAAATTAGGGAGAATTGAAACCAAAATAAGGTCCTATCTGTGTGTTAAATAATGCTCAGACCAAATAAAATTAACCTAGTTTCTTGCTCCAGGAAATACTTGCTCCTGGAATCTCAGACCGTGAACCAACAAAGGAATATACTTCCCAAGACTAACCATTTTCTCATTAACTCCTTTCAAGATACTTTTTGTGCTGCTCACACCACCCCAAAACTGAACTCTGCTCAATCTCAACTGTTTCTCTACCTTACAAGACCTGACTTAAATTATTCAGCCCAGTCCCTAACACTGGTTAAACACTCTGCTCTACGTTTCCACTTTGAGACATTATTAACTCTCAGTGTAATACCCCCTTGCTGCAGTAGGTCTAATAAACTTAGCTTTACTTCATCAACAAATTTTTCTCATAGACTTTCAAGGACTTGATAGGTGACACATTTTTTAAGGCATCATTTATGGTTCCTGGAGAGATATTGAATCTCTTTTACGCTCACGTAGGTAAAAGGCAAAGTGTTCTTTTTATTGGTTTGCAGATACATGTGAATATGTGCAGAGGGAACTAAATAAACACGACCGTGCCCTGATCTAGGAGCTGGGTGCCATTCACAGCAATCCAGTGGGGTGTTCTCTAGTGCACGCGAGTAGGAGACACCCCCGTTGTGCATCAGTAGGAAGCGCATACCGTTAGAACTGGCCCCACACTTCTGGACTTAAACAAGGAGAAAATCCAATTAATTCTATTATATTCTGTAATATACTGACAATAATTTACGCTACACTTGAGCATCTACAGAAAATCTGTTAAAAAAGAGTGGCATTCCTGTTCTATTATGTGCCCTTTTACTCTTGAATACTTCTCAGAAATAGCATTTGGCTCCTACCCAGAATATATAGGAAAATCTTAAATTATCCTGGCTTCCACATCAAAAAAAATTGGAATACTATTGACAATCTTATTATGGTTTGATAAGACTGGAAATAGAATTGCAATGATGATGAGAAAAGAGTAAACTGTTCATATTTTGCATGGGGTCCTTTCTCACTTTTGCAGACCAGCGGCTGATCACCCTGGACGAGGGCTCTGGAAAAGTACCTTGGAGGAGTGATTGATCCAAATGGAATCTTCTGGCTGGAGAGGCAGTGCTTCTCCAAATGTGGGTAATTTGCTTCCTTGTCACCAGGAGAATGGATCCTTGTGAGCACTGGGTGTAGGGACAGCGGGGGAAAGGATGACAGGGGTGGGGAGGACAGGGAGATCATGAAGGGCTGCAACATGTCCTACATATAACCATTACACCTTCACTGAGAGAATAACTGTTACACCTTCGCCAAAGGAATGCAATTCTTGTGGCTTTAGCTTCCTCATATAAAACTATTCCCTGGGGTTTATATCTGCTGTTGTATGAAATAATCAATTAACAGAAAAACTGAGTACATTTCACTTCCCAAAGTTGATGTCAGAATAAGAATACCTACATGAATTTCTGAGTTTTGTATTGCTAATTCATTCAAAAACATTTACTAAAAGACTGTGATGTTCTAGGTATCACCATCATCCTTAAAGTGATGACTTTTACTATTCCCATGAAAAAGGTGGACTTCTATAAGTGTTCATATGATTTTGTTTATTTGGGGGAAGCTTCTACATCAAAAGCCTTGTCTTTATTAAACTGTATATCACAAGGCACTTGCTTCCCTGGCCAATGTGGCTCAGTTGGTTGGAGTGTCTTCCCATAAACCAAAAGGTCACCAGTTCAATTCCTGGTCAGGGCACGTGCTTAGGTTGTGGGTTGGGTTAGGTCCCTGGTTGGGGCGCAATGTTTGTCTCTCCCATCACTGTTTCTCTCCCTCTCTCTCTACCTCCCTTCCCCTCTCTGTAAAATCAATAAGCATGTCCTCGGGTGAGGATTAAAAAAAAAAGTCATTTGCTGTTCCTTTTGTTCCTACAAAGGTTATTATGTTTCTATCCATTTGCGATGAAAGTATCAAGTGCTTGGCTTTTTAAAAGAGATTAGAACTCTGATTTGGTGGGGATTAGTAGTTCCACTTCCCTCACCACTCACTCTGCGGCCACCCTCCCAACCTCTGATCACAATGCTAATTCATCATAAACCCCTTCCTCGTAATGAACCATCTGTCTAGATTTCCTCATCAGTAGCTGTTAAAATGAGGCAAGGATTTGTTGGTTAGTTATTTTTACTCACAACCACATTAATGCGCCCTAAAGTAATCAGCTTATATTATGTGGCCTTTCATGCAGAGTGCACAGATTTGCAGCTTGTTTGGTTTATCTAGGCTCATGCTTGTGAGGCAGCTGTTAGGCATTTAGTTAATAAAATCCTCTTTCTCCAGGGAACCATGCTTTGTCCATTCACAGGGAGACACACGTACCCTACAGTTCAACACTGGAAGCATTTTAAATCACTCCTTTTTTTTTTTTTTTTTTTCAATGAAGCCGGCTCCAGAATTTTGGTGGAGGGGTACTCTAAAACTAACTAACTAATTTCAGCATGACAAAACTTGGCCATTGCATTTCTTAATTTTCTTGAAGGGGGTGGATTAACACTTCATATTCCGTTTGAGATAAATCACACTGATTTCAAGTGTCACTACATAAATGATCTTTGAATGTCCTTAAACTATTCAGCCTCTAACCCATTTTTTTTCCCCCACTGCTTCTATTTCACCTTTTTTTTCAGGAGGGGTGTCTTATCTGTCTTTTTTCAAATACTGAAGAAATGAAAATATGAGATTAAACCTTTTCTCATTTGATTGTGTCCTTGCCAAAAGATCATATCAGTGAAGAAAACTCATTCAAATACCTCATTAAAATTCACTCACTAGATGAGCAAATTTAATTGGCATGAAGTCAAGCTACATAATTATTTAAATTATGAACATTTCCAGAAACAGAAAATTATGATGAAAGGCATCTATTTACATGATATCATTCCATTGTGTGGGAAGTTACAATAAAAACAAATACAGTGGACTGCTGCTAAAGAGAAAGTGAATTATAAAAATAGGAGTAAATAACATCTTTAAACCAAAAATGTTTTCTTTAAGATACCTTAAATGCCCCACGTAAGATTCATTTTTATTTAAAAGCAATTTAACTAAAAGATAAGGTCTTCCTTTATGAAGAGTTCAGATCAAATTGAATATTTTATTGTGATAAATTACCCTCATGTTCAGCAAGACAGCTTTTCACATCAAAAAGCATGGCAAAATATTTCAATAAAAATTTATCAAAAATTAGTATGTGTGCATATACCACAACCAAAGGGAGAACTCTAAGACGTTGTTAATGTGAGTCACCAATAGAAAGTCAGAGTATAAAAAATTACTTTAAACATTAGTGAAAAACACAATTTAAAAAGAAAATTGTGTATCTCTTAACACCCTGCCTATTTCTCTGCTATTCCACTTATATGGGATTGGGTGTATGCCATGACGGTACTGTGGTTATCTGGGAATAAGATAAATACTTTCAGAATCTGAGAGAAAATGTTTACAGCTTATTAAAATTCAACCCACTATAGAACTGCTGACACTCTGCTTTCCAGTTCCCGAAAGACACTTCGG
Organism: Desmodus rotundus; assembly: GCF_022682495.2. Taxonomy (NCBI): domain Eukaryota; kingdom Metazoa; phylum Chordata; class Mammalia; order Chiroptera; family Phyllostomidae; genus Desmodus; species Desmodus rotundus. Next base: position 113,124,832 of record NC_071394.1, read on the forward strand.
GTTCAAGTTATTTTTCTTTTTTTTTTTAAGATCGGAATTATTATCATTGCAGGTATTTGCTAGTTCATCACGGTGCAGATATAATGGTAAGCATAAAGCATAATGGCATTGTGCAACTTTAGAAACATTATGTTTTTTTGAATGTCAGTGTCTCTCTTCTAATTTTATTCTTTGATGTTTTTGTTTTAATGATTATGTTTCTGTTATCAGTTAAAATGAATAAGAGTTTCAAAATACTGTCTGTACAGATGGTTTATATTAGCGGTTACAGTAAAGCAACCAGTTCACCCGAGAAATAAGAAACATGAAACTACTCCCCTCTCCGCCCCCCAAAAGGAAACAAAACAAAAGAAAAAACAACAGAAGTGGTATTTTTCTCTATCCACAAACAACAAGGGGTCAAAAGTAGGCTGGCGGTCAGGGACTTGTTTAGAAAGTAGGCAAGAGCAAAGATCCTCTTCACATCTCATACCTTTTATGGAACTCAGGTTCAACAGAGGAACTGGAAAATTTCTGTCGCTAGTGAATGAGTTTCACCACACCCATCAAAACATGACTCAGAAAGGAGTTCTTCCTGCTGAAACTACCGTGGCTATGGCCCTCATTAAAATGGCCTGGGACAGCTTAAAAGCTAAACTGGTTCCATAAAATTCTAGCTGAAAAGCAGGAAAGATGACCAGTAACAACCAAGTTGTGCACTAGACTTTGTTTTGATAGATAGATCTCAAACTTCTTGCTTTAATATCAGAAATGATTCGTTTTTTCTAAATGTTCATGAACATTAGAGGCATGGTAGCCCGCGTCGAAAGCTCAGTGTACATATATCAAAAGGTAACACTCTATGGAGGTCGGGTTCCACTGCCAGACGGCAATAACACTTGAAATTTATAATAAAAGAAAAAGACATTTACAATATTGAAAAGTAATATGTTTCCCAGATAGGTGTGATTTACTTAAGTAGCGAACATTTTGTATACCTTTCTGTATATTTGAATCTTATTTTTGATTTTATTTTTTGCTAGTTCCTCAAGCTGATCTTCCACATCATTTAGTTGATTTTCTATTGAGTTCATTTTATACTTGGCTGCTTCTGATACAGATTTTTAATTGTAAATTCATATTTAAAATGTGATATTTACACAAATAATACCTATTATAGACTTTAGGGAATAGAATAAGCAAAAGGAACAAAATGACATAGATTCCTATACTCAAAAGTAATAATTTTATAACTCAATTGTATGCTATTTGCCATACATTTTCCAATGTAGCATGTATACTGCTTTATAACTTTATTTTTAATTTTAATAGTCCACTGTTAGTCTTTTCAAGTGATTAAACATTTGATTCAAAAGCAATTTCTATTAAACTCATTTTTTAAAGATTTTATTTATTTATTTTTAGAGAGGGAGAAAGAGAGGGAGAGAAACATCAGTGTGTGGTTGCCTCTCATGTGCCCCCTACTGGGGACCTGGCCCGCAATCCAGGCATGTGCCCTGACGGGGAACCAAACTGGCGACACTTTGTTCACAGGTCAGCACTCAATCCACTGAGCCACACCAGCCAGGGTTCAAAAGTAATTTTCTATGAATTCATATAAATTATTTTATAAAAATCTATCACAATTTATCTACCCGTAGTGTTTGATATTTGGGTATTGAAAGAAACTATTATTGTTGTTCTTGTTATTTTGGTTCTTTTATTCAGGAATGTAGCAAGCAGAATCAGTGACTTTTTCAGTGGAGTTTGTGATGCTAAATTTGTCTTCCTGGATATTTTAGAAAATTGTAGGTGGTTGGCCTGAATAATATGTAAACACCCTTATAACTGTCATTTTGACAATAATGTCAGTAGTTCTAGTGATCAGCATATCTGACATAAAAAGTAAACTAACAAGACAGGGGATTACATGGTCTGCGGTTTAAAAAAACCTATTAATTTCCTTTAACATTGTTCCACTCTTCCTCTTTATTCTAATATCACTTTACGATTCTGCACTACATTGTATTTATCTTTGTTGGCTGAAGGTGCAGTGGTTAAATCATTTTACCTTCTTTTAATATTTAATCACTTCAGTTAAATTGGCAGCTTGAAATGACTTCTTGACATGGAGATCCTGTGATATTAATCAATGTCTTTATCTCCAGCTCAGCCTTTGTTATTTATTAGCTCCAAGGTTATTTCAAATGCTTGCCCTAGATCCCAACATCTGAGAGAAAACATTCAAATCCTTCCTACTGCTATTAAACAAAGACAGCCTTAATTTAAAATCTCTTCACTTGCTATCAGATGGTTTCATAATGTATTAAATAGTACCAGGAACATGGCATTCTCTAATAACATTCGTTTGAATAGTTGCTCCTCATATCTTGCCTTTGATATTTTATTATAATATTGCCAAGGGACTCAGAGAATGTTGAAGAATAATGTCAGAATTTAGTCTTCATTTATTCATTTATCCACAAGGATGTACAATGTCAATCATGTATGAGCAACCGCGTTTGGCACTGAGTTCAAAGATGTAATATTCAGTCATGTGCTGATTAATGAAGGGGTTACATTTTAAGAAATGTGTTGTTAAGCAATTTTATCATGTGATCATCATATAAATATCATGTGTTACCCCATTTGGTGTAACAGCAACAATAACACCTAAAACTTCAAAAGCCCAAAGGTGCCCAAAAGAAAAAATGTAAGTGTCTTTGGTTGCCAATATACTCCAGAAACCCATATGAGTCTATATATTATTAAAATAGTAGAAATATTCATCAATGTAGATGGATTCAGGGTCAATATAAAATCAATTATATTCCTATATAACAACAGTCAAGTGTTTGAAATAAAATCAGAAGAGAAAAATAATACTAGAATAGCAACTTAGATATAAAGTACCTATCAACAAAGCTATGACAAAAACTGTGCAGAACATTTTTAAACAGTATTGAAAGACATCAAAGGACACCTCAATAAATGAAGGGCAATCTATGTCCTAAATTATTAATTCCCTCAAAATTGAAGTACAAATTAATTCAATTTTAATCTAAATCTCAAAAGGTGTTCTGTTGTGTTCGAGCAAATGATGGCAAAAAATTTTATGGGAGAGGAAAGAACAAGGAATAGCCAAGCCAATTTTGAAAATGAACAAAATGAAAAGAGTAGGCTCTATCAGATAACAAGAATTACTATAAAGTTATGGTAATTCAGAGCATATGGTGTCAGTATTAGTACAAAAGAGATTAGATTAATAATTTGTGGAACAGAATGGAGAGCCCAGAAATATACTTAGGTTGATTAGTTCTTTAAAAAGATCTATTCAATAATTCATCTAGGAAAACATTATTAGACTCTCCACAAAACACAATACAAAAATATGAATTCTTTCTACTTTCCTACATATTCTTCCATGGTACAAAATATAAAAGAAATTAGCTGGGGTCTGACAAATGGTTCTCAATCTACATTTTGGCCAATGAGAAAGAATGGGATATTATCAAAAGTTGGTCTGGTTGCCTTGTTTATTATTCAATCCTGAGATTATGGACACTCTATGACTCCAGGTGCCATAAGCCTTTGATGCTCTGGCATTCTTTCAGTAAAGAGCACTTGGAGTTCTCAACTAACCTGTAAAAGAATACATAAGTGGCATTCACTGCAGATGCTGTAATGGTCCCTCGTTTCTTAACCCAAATGTCAAGGAATCAGCTCGAAGTTCTCAGTTCCAGTGGTTCCTCCTTTCAGTAAAATACTGGTTATCTTTATTTTTTTAAGCCTACCTCCCTCTTCCCTCATACAGCTGTAACCAATAAATTATACAACTATGGTTGAGAGGAATTGTTATCCTCATGGAGATTATGAGAGCCTGCAGAGTCTGAAGAGTCAGATTCACAGCAGAATATTCTCTGAGTCAAGAGGCATTGGGCTGACCACGTGGCCATTAAAATGACCCTAGGATTCTGACCCTAGGATTCCTAGAATGAATATTCTACATCTTGCTACCACTGTGGGCTCCAGGACTGGCAATACTTACTGAACTGCACGTTTAAGATCCATTGAATTCATTATATGTAAATTATATCTCAGTAAAAAGGTTCTCAAGGAAAAAAATAAAGTGGTATCATGGCGAGGTGGGGGGAGCCTGGCCAAAGAAGTTTGGGAAGGATTTCCTCCCACCCCCATCTACAACAATGCTGGAGGCTGCACAGTGCACCTGAATACTGAAATCTGACGGATGCTGCAGGAAGGCTTGAGATTAGCGCTGTTACTACAGACAGTGGGAGACTGGCCTGAGGAGAGGCAATGGATAGAACTGAGAGCAGAAAGGAATCCTTACATTTGTAGCCAATTGATTTTTGGCAGTGATGCAAGGGCAATTTAGCATGACAAGGATAGTCCTTCCAACAAGTTGTGCTGGGAAAATTAGATCTCCATATGCGAGACATAAATTTCAATCCTACTTCACAACACATAAACAAAAACCCCTCAAAATTTATTATAGGCTTAAAGGTAAGAAATAAACTATAAAGCACATAAAGTAGGAGAAAATATTCAGGACTTTTGGCTAGGCAAAAAATTTCTAGGATACGAAAACCAGAAGCACAACCCATTAAAAATTACAATTTTGATTTCATCAAAATGTAAAACATTTGTGCTTTAAAAGGCCACAGTAAGACAATGAAAAGCTAAACCACAGAATAGGAGAAAAATATATACAAATTATATTTCAAAAAGGACATAAAAAGAATATATAATGAATTTTTATGACTAAGTTATAAAAGATAACTCAGTTTTAAAAGGGCAAGTGATCTCAATATCAAAAGAATATATACAAACTGCTAATTAATAAGCACATGAATAATATCAACATCATGAGGAATTAGAGACACACAAATTAAAATTACAATCAGATACGGTTTTTCACCCAAAAGGACAGCAATAACAATAGGAAAGACCGACAGTAACAAGTGTTGGAGAGATTGTGGAGACACTGGAGCCCTCGTGCACAGCCAGTGGGGGTGTAAAATCATATCGTCACTTCAGAACACAATGTGGCAGCTTTAAAAGTTAAACTTATCAGATGACCCAGGATTTCATTCCTAGGTATCTCACTAAGAGAAAAGAAAAACACATGTCCACAGAAAGATATGCATGCAAATGTTTGTAAGAAGTTCAATCAATCCAACATTTTCATCAATTGGTGAATGGATATTTTTATTTTATCCATACAGCAAAATACGATTCAACAATAAATAGGAACATTCTACCACATGGATGAACCCCCCAAACCCTATGCACGATGCCACATGAGTAGGCACACACGCTGTATGACTCTGTTTACATGAAAATCTATGCAGACAGAAAACAGATGAATGATTGCTGTGGGCTGGGCGTGGGGGCAGGGCCTCACTACAGCAACCGTTCGATATTTGGAGACAATGGGAATGTTCGCACTGTATCGTGGTAAGTTTGCACAGCTCTGTAAATGTACTAAATGTCACTGATTGTATACTCACATGGGTGTATTCGTGGTGCGTAAATTACACCTTAGTAATGGTGTTTAAAAAATGTGGATTAAGGCAAATAAAAGAGAGCAGGCCCTTTTTAGTATAGAAAAACACTTTGAATGCCATCCTTATAATAATACTATATTTAGCTGCTTTCTTAATGTTCCTAAATCTAGACCTATGAAAAAATGTGAAAATAAAATTAAGTGAAAACCAGTTTTCAGTACATAATACCTTGGTGGCTTAATACAGGCATAGATTTTTTACGTATAGTGATGGGCAGCATCTCCTTCAGGCTATCTGCCATAAGTAGTATATCTCACTGCCCAGCTTCTGATTAAATATTGAGTAGCAGTGAATTTGAGGTTATAATCCTTGACAAGTATCTGGAGTGCAGTTATTCCATGTGGCTGATTAGGTGGGGAACCGTCAGCTTTAACAGTCAATTGAGCGGGTGCCAGGTTTACTCTCTTCTTGAGAAAGTCAAGCAGCTTGAAAACACATTCTGGAATAGAAAGCCACCCACCTTATTTCTTGACCTTCTGGTTTCTCAAACAACACAGGTAACTTCTAAAAAGTCAGACACAGCAGCTTGTATCGGCACCAGAAAACACCACCGAGTGATAGCAGCATGTAAAACAATTCACAACCACGCTTGTTCTTTTTCATGGCCATGATTGAGATACAATTTTATATTAACTATAGCAATAACAATTACTTATGGGTTATTACCCAGACCTATTTGAAGTATGTGCTGAAGTTGGCGGTAGGGACAGAGGGTCATAGGGCTAGAGCAGATACACGGCTTTCTCCACACCAGGCTGGACAAGCTTCCCCTAAGGAATGACGGTCTAGTACAAGGAAACGTCCTGAATTTTTCAGCTCTGGACTGATTGTACCATTTCCCCACGTGCTATTGACACTCTCTTACAATATTGACACCTGCTTCAGCCTGGGGACTTCTATATTTAAAAACTGATAAAATATGCTTGTATCAATTCTCTGTTTCCAAAGAATATTTGATGCTGCTTTTCCTCCATTACCACCATACCTTAATCTCTAGATCTGAGACCTAACACATCAAAGTATTCGTCATAACTTCTTTTATTTCTCTGTCCCCAAAAGGAGTTTCTCTGATGTGTTGGTCTTGCTATTTAACAAGCATGCCTTCATTCATAGCCCATTTGAAATTTTGTAACTGTGAGCTGGTTCATAAATACATAATGGGATTGGTGATAGCAATTAAAAAAGGTATTAATATACAGAATTTTACCCACTTACAAAATGCCGATGCTTCATAGATCTGTTATATCTGTTCTGTATATACAGGGCCTAACCTAATGGCAATAGTCACTGACACAGAAAACAAAAAAATAACATTTACTTATCTGAGAGAAGGGGTAGTACCTTTATTAATTTCTGGATAACACAAGACATAGCAATAAATGGGTCCTATCTAAATATGACTCTACCAGTGAGTTTTTGTATAAATCTTTTTTAAATTACTTTATTGTTGTTTAATTATAGTTGTCTACATTTTCTCTCCACCACTCCCACCACCCCAGCCAAGCCCACCTCCCTCCTTCGCTTCCACCCTCCCCCTTGGTTTTGTCCATGTGTCCTTTATAGTAGTTCCTGAAAACCCTCCCCCCACCTCTGGCTATTGTTAGATTGTTCTTAATTTCAATGTCTCTGGTTATATTTTGCTTGCTTTTTTTCTTTTGTTGATTAGGTTCCAGTTAAAGGTGAGATCATATGATATTTGTCCCTCACCACCTGGCTTATTTCACACAGCATAATGCTCTCCAGTTCCATGAGAAAGTCAAAATATTTCCGGTTCACTTCAAAGAAGTCTACAAACAGTAAAATCTGGACAACTTTCATGCCTCTTGTTTTCTAAAATATAGCATTTAAACTTCATTTTTTAATTAAATTTATTGAGGTGACATTGGTTAATACAGTTATATAGGTTTCAAGTGTACATTTCTATAATTCATGAACCTTTTTAGTCTCTATTTCCTCAAGTCTAGCAAAGAACTTAACTTCAATTCAACTTGGATCATAGGATTTCCAGGAATTTTGAAGATCACGCATGCAAGGCATTAGCAAAGTTGACAAGTGCATTGCTGTCTCTCAATTCATTAGTTATTATTATTTACATAGTAATTCATTGATAATAATAAAACTAATTTTGGCAGAAAAAGCATTAGAAAAAATTTAGTGAGAAATCTGTGTTTTTGGTATTTAAGACAAGGGAACGTATTTCAGACAAGGGAAAAGAAACAATATTCAATATATCCTATAATTTTCTCCTTAGCTCTGAGAAGCAAATATTACTAGTTTTGTTAAATATTACTTGGAAAATCATCTGAAAACAACTGTAGTGGCATTGCATTTCTCTTCTGTGGATGGAAATACACTGAGTGAGGGGAAGTCTACAAAAGCTGGAATACCAGGGCCTGGCTGTATTTGGTTGAAATATGCTCTATGCCGTGTATTCCCTCCACATCAGAAGAGTTTGCTAGAAATAACTGTTAGTATATTATCTGAGTTCCACAAAAATCTATGTTGCTGCTTTTTAAATTACTAGCATCCGTCATCAATTATTTATTCTAAGATTTGTAATGGAGGTCTTGGCTTTCTACCAGATCACCCCTTCTTACAATTATGTAGGCAAAAAAATCAATGTAACGTTAACGTCTAAGACTCAAACTATTTATTGACTACCTCATAGAGACATTAAAATATATTAACAATCAAAAGTTGACTACGGATTGATAACGCAGCATGAGCAAACCTCAGTGATATAAGAGAGCGCAGATTTTGGGATCAAATCGCTCCAGTGATGGGATAATTAAACAATCTCAGCCCTCAGGAAGGCTGCGTCGGCTGGCAGCTTGACTGTACTAACAGATGAACTTGTTTTGCAAGCACATGAGTAAACAATCTGTTACATATAATTAATTAGGTTTTTCACATTGTTCCTCCACGTTTTATTTACCAAATAATTCTCATCTCCACTTATACAAGGAGGGCCGAGTTTACAAATATCAGCTCCGGCTTCAACGACGAAAATAAGACATTGAGCAAAACCTGTTTTTACTCTTGCGGTGTTTGGTGCACTGTTTGGTCTTGGTCATGACTATTGAGAACGCTCCTTAAAATTAAACAAAAATTAATTTACCTAATTTGTCTAGTAAGTTCCCTTTGCAGATGATTTATCTGTTTAAATGTGTGATGACCTAGTAACCATTGTACAGAAGGAGAAGACAGTGGAGGAGTATCTGTCCTCTGATCGTGGAAAGTTTACACTGTTGGTTTTTGTGATTGACACTTCAAGTCTCAGTCCTATACATGCCTTAAAATCCTTAAAGTAATTTTCATGAGAACATCCTTTCAATAGAACACTGATTGGTTTACTTTATATAACAAACATGTACCACTTACTAAGCAACATACATTGTGCTAAGTGCTTTATTAACGCATTTATTCCTCAAAATAACCACAGAACTAGTATTAGCCCCAAAAGGTGAAGGACAAGGACAGGAAGTGAAGTAACTCACTGAGGTGACAAAGCTCATGTGCAGGCTTCAACACAGGGAGGCAGGTCACATGGCACAGCTTTTTTTTTTTTTAATTTATTGACTTGAGAGAGAGGGAGATCAATTATTTATGCATTCTTTGGTTGATTCTTGTATATGCCCTGACTGAGGGTCAAACCTGCAAACTTGGTGTACTGGGAGGACACTCTAACCAACGAGCTACCAAGGCAAAGCATTTAATTTTCTTTTAATTTATTGATTTTAGGGGGGGAGAGAGAGAGAGAGAATGTAAGAGAGAGGGGGAAATTTATTGGTATTTTCAATGCTGTCTCCTTAGAGTTCATTTCAAAACTGTACACTTTAGAGTTCTTTTACCAAATATAATTTTTCTGTAAGTCTACTCTCTTGGGCAGACTAAAAGCTGCTTGCCTGTCTGGAAGTGATCTTTTCTTAGCGCATAGAACAAAGACTAGATGGGCAGACTCGGTTTCCCTAAAAGATCAGCTCGAGGAGAGCAAAGTTCAAGTGGTTTGAACAGACACTGGACCTGAGTCTAAGCTGCCTTATTTTCAGTCGGGCACATGTCATCCGAGTATTGTATCTTGCTGGCCTTTGGCAACTAAGTGTCCTAGCAGCCCACACCATGTGATGTTTTGGAAATTTTCATAACATAGTGAAAACAGAATTTGGTTTATTTGAGTAGAGTTAGGTTCTAAAATATCTTGAAGTTTGAGTTTGCGGTGTTTGGTCTAAATTGCAAGAGAAAGGGGAACAGCGAAGGTTCTTGAGTTGAGAATTGGAAGGGTAATTGGAGTAGGGCGTGACTATGGCCAGAGAGACAAGGTATACAGGTGACTGGGGTGAGGATGCCAGAGAGGGAGGGCGAGATAAAGAGAGAGGGCCAAGGTGAGTTCAGAACTTCAAGTGTGGGTGACTATACACATGTCATTTCTTCACATCCCTGGAAGGGAAAGATCTTGTCTGAGAGGAAATGAGAGAGACAGGGAGGGGGGCACAGAGTTGGAAGAGAGAGGATGTGAATGAGACTTTTGAACAGCGTACTTATTGTGCCCACCGTTTAGTATAATGAGGTTAAAAATGTTCAAACTTTACAAAGGTAGAACTTAAAAAAAATTAAATTTATTTTTGTACTCAAGTTTAGTTTGTATAGAACCGTATATTGGTTATATTAGATTCAGGTGTAGCACATAGTGATTAGACATGTTTATACCCTAGCAGGGGTGTCAGACTCATTTCCCCTGGGGGCCACATCAGCCTCGCAGTTGCCTTCAAAGGGCCGAAATAATTTTAGGATTGTATAAATGTAACTACTCCTTACCTATTAAGGAGTCGAAATTACATTTGACCCTTTGGAGGCAGCCACGAGGCTGATGTGGCCCCTGGTAAAAATGAGTGTGACACCCCTGCCTTAGATATAATCACTCCAGTAATTCTAGTGACCATCTGTCACTGTGTAAACTTATCACAATATTATTGACTAGATCCCCTTTGTGCTCTCTCTCTCTCTCTCTCTCTCTCTCTCTCTCTGAGTCTGTCTCTGTGAGACAAAGAACATGTATGAATGACCCACAGACATGGACAACAGTGTGGGAAGTTACTGTGGGATCAGGGGTGGGCTGGGCAAAGGGGGCAAAGATGGGAAAATTGGGACAACTGTAACAGAATAGCAATAAAAAAGATTAGATAATAAATAAATGAATAAATACATACATAGGGAATAAAAGAAAAAGATGTATCCTTTTTCTGGCTATGTCAGCATGGGTCTATGAAAAGAAACTTTTTACCAATACTCTGATTTCCTCGTTGTAATTAGCCCTACGCTGTGTGGTAATCAATCTAAATTGTTAGCCCCTATAACTTTCTCATGAAGCCCCTAAGTTTTCCTTCGTAGCACTTAATGTAATTTTTGTAATTATACACTCATTTATGTATTTACTTGTTATATGGCCACTTCCTTCACTAAACTGAAATCTTCATGAAACCATACACTTTATTTATAGCAATGTGGATCCAGTTATTAACATATTTTATGGCACAAGACAAATAAATGACTCAGCTTTCTTCTCCTTATTAAAAGCTGACGTTGAAAAAATCTTACAGAGGTGAAAAATAACTGAGGTAATACCTAGAGGATACTATTCATTCCACTGTGCTAAAAAAAAAGTAAGTCTATAAATATCCTGTGCTTTTATTAGAAATCAAAGAGTAGGAATCCTTGCAACTAGGTTAGCAGTGAATTGCCAAATTTAAGCATTCCTCTTCCAAGTGGTTAAACTCTCTTAACATTTCAACTGTTCAGGTTCTTGGGTATAAAATATTTATGAATACAAAAGGTCATAATGGAACATTATGATAAACAGAGAGAAAAGCACTACCCTGGATGAGAGATTTACATTATAACTAATAGAAGCTAGCCTAACAGCAGGTGCTACAAAAAAGAAAAAATACTTCTTGAGATAGGAAAAAAAATGAGTTCATAAAAGTTCACATACTTCAAAGTGTAGTACGGCATGCACTAATATTTTCCCACAGATGAAAGACCCAAATAAAGCAAGCTTTAAAAAAATCAAAGTACAATAAAGGTCTGTGATCCAGAACATCTTCAATCACAGCCCCTTATTCTGCTCTGTCATCTAATTTCACCATTCTCCACTCCAGTGCCTTTGACCTTCGGAGAACAATGATGCCAATTACTTTTACAGTTATTTGCCCCATTGTGCCTCTGTAATTGAGTTCACCTAAGGACCTGTTTGATATTGTATTAGTAATTGTTTGTGAAAGAGGCATTTTAGCCACACTAATAAGTCTTTGTAAAATCCAATCAAGAAACTTGAGAAGTTTTGTGCTATTAGTGGTGAAGCATCCCGAACTAGCTTGCATGTCTCACTATTGTTTTAATTTTTAAAAAATGTGTTTATTGTCACATTTCTTTAGAAATAAAAACACGAAGGACATCTGTACATTTTTATGTTCTTTTGCCTTGAGATGAAAGGAAAAATTCTCCCTACGTAAGTGTCCCTGCAGGTTGGTATTAATAAGAGAACTATTAGTGTTTTCATTTTGATGATGAATAAAATATGCATTGGCAATTTTAATTGTTTTATACATTCTCAAAGTTATTATCATCTCAACATTTTCTTAAAGTATATTCAATATTAAAAATGTAGACAGCTCAGAATAGTCACTACAAATAAATAAGCATATTTTTCAATCACCGCAACCAAAAAGACTAACAGTGCAAAATAACACTTTTCAAAAAAATCTCTCTCCTCCTTGCAACAAGTGTGCAAACTTTTTCAAATGCCAGACATGTAATTTTCAGAAATATCAACACAGCACTCAATCTCTATCCAAAAAAAGAATGCCCATATTGCGTATGCTTCAAGGAATTCTCAACACAGCAAAATGCCAATGTATAGACACTGTTGTGAACAGTTTCAGTTTTTCAACGTAACTATTTATCCATTCAAAAAGATTTTTTAAAATTTTTATTGTTATTCAATTACAGCTGTATGCCCTTTCTCCCCATCCCTCCACCCCACCCCAGCTGAACCCACCTCCCTCCCCCACCTCCACCCTCCCCCTTGATTTTGTCCATGTGTCCTTTATAGTAGTTCCTGTAATCCCCTCTTCCCACTGTCCCCACCCCACTCCCCCCTGGCTATTGTTAGATTGCTCTTAACTTCAATGTCTCTGGTTATATTTTGTTTGCTTTTTTCTTCTATTGATTATGTTCCAGTTAAAGGTGAGATCATACCAAAAGAACCTGTGCACCCCAATGTTCATAGCAGCACAATTTACAATAGCCAAGTACTGGAAGCAACCGAAGTGCCCATCAGCAAACGAGTGGATCCAAAAACTATGGTATATTTACACAATGGAATTCTACGCAGTAGAGAGAAAGAAGGAGCTTATACCCTTTGCAACAGCATGGGTGGAACTGGAGAGCATTATGCTAAGTGAAATAAGCCAGGCGGTGAGGGACAAATATCAAAAAGATTTTTAAAGGTACCCATTTAAGTTGAAACACTCCCTCCAACGCCTGTGTAGGTTGTGAGAGTATAGCTGCAAGGGCTTTCTGCCAGTCAAACCAAGATCTGAATAACAATGAGCAGGAAAGTTTTGTGCACCGACAGTGGCCAGTCTGGTGAGCCTGGCTGGTGAGAACGCCTCAGGGCAGCTTGTCTAACTATGGCCAGGTCTTCACAGTGCACCCATCCAAGCCTGCATGGACCCCCTCTGAAGCTGTGTGGACTACCGGTGTGTGGAGGAAGCGACTGAAGAATGGAGTAGGTAGAATATTTCCAGTCAATGACCTCCTGCTCACCTCTCCTACATGACTTAGCCCTTTGTCAGGCAGTCATTCATCACATGCTTCCCAGATGATGCAAACATGATTTTTTAAATCCATTCTCTACTCCCCCCCTGTAAACTACTGTGTACATTTAAGTAGGTCTAGAATTTGGCCCCATTCTTCCTCTTCAGCTGTGTAGACACCTGCCGTGTCAATCACATATTGCTTATCACCCACTCCCCCTACTTAACTCACTCATTCCTCACTGTTTAAAGTATACTTTCTTATCCCAACATCCCAGTTTGAAATGTTTGCCTTTCTCCCTTTGCTCAATGCAAAGTCTATCAGCCCTCGAAGCCAAAATCAAGTTCACTTTCCTTCTCCTTGTCCAATTTCAGTCCATCCTGATTATTTTCATTCTAATTTTAGTCATTACTTTAAAACTGTGTACATGAGTTTATTCAGTGTTTCAACCCCATTAGGAGTCAGTCATCTCACGGACCTGTGTGGTCTCCCAAGGCAGAGCCTATGTTTCGTGCATCTTGGTACCTGCAATTTGGTTACTGGCAGTGCTGGCTATCATACTGAAGGGGCAGGCTTTTCACTGAACTGGTTTTCCCACACTGGCAGCTGCACAGGAAGTAGAAATCCACTCAGTAAGGACAAGTGGACAGTAACTTTGTGCTGTCATTGCTACTGCAGGAAGAGGGGGAAACCCCCACATCTGACTGCTGAAATGTTGATGAACAGGAACCCTCTCAAGCAGATAGATATTCCTATCCCCATTTCACAGATGAGGAAAAGGAGTCTTAAGAGTATGGAACTTCTCAAAGACCAGGCATCATTAAGGAGTAGTGAAAAATAGAAACTTAGTGTGGCCTGATGCTAAAGGTTTTTACCACAGAACTCTAGGAAGGCTTCAGCCTCTTAAAATTACCCTTAAGTAACTTATTAGTTATACCATATTTAAAAACAATAACCTCTCACTGAAGCCTTTTTGAGTGCCTAGATATTATAAAATATACAAGGAATTAAAAGATACAACTCATAATTAAGAAAATGTAGATGAATGACAAGAAATCAAGGATTCCATAAAATATGACAAAATGATAAGTGTCTTAAAAGCCATATGTGATATGTCCAATAAATGGTGCCATAAATTTCTATGGGGATTACTGTCATCATAGTAAAGGGTTCATGAACAAGATGGGCAGGAGAAAGACCTTGAAAATGAATGGGAAGCATTTCTATTTCTACCATAAGAGAAAACCTTGGAGCTGGGAGGAGATCTGCTTGAGTAAAGCTGTGTCCAGGTCAGATGACATTGAGTAAACTCATTTGGCAAAGGAGAGAGTCCACATAGGAAATGACGGATGGAATGCTGGAAAATTGTCCCAAGGAAAGAGGAAGACAAGCCCTTCTGGACTAGTGTAGAAGGAATAGTTGGAACTAAAAGAATGTTCTCAGTGCGTGCTTCACTTTTTTCCAAAATTTTCCTCTCTTTTCTTCCCCAGGCCCTTCTCTTTTAGAGGTCTTTGGAGACTCTTGTTTTGTTTATGTTGTTTTGTAAGTTTCTGGCCAGTCATCAACGATGACAGTGTTTACCAGTATTTCTCTATCCTGCTTCACCATTTCCTTTCCTTTTACAACACGTGAAGGGAAAATTTTTTGAAAGTGCAATGTATTACCGGACAATGTGATGCAGCAGAGAGATATGCAGAGGCCTTGCAGGCAGGCGGAGCTAGATCTGACCGCGGTGCAGACATTGGTGGCAAGTTGCTCACCCTCTATTTATCTCTCATGCTTCATCTGTGGTGCAAACGACTACTTGACAAATTCACACTGGAAATTATATAGGCAAAGCATCATTTTTACAACACAGTAAATACAATATTAATGCTGGGTATTATCAATTAATTCAACATTTATGTCAAAAATTTACATTTTATACCAGAAACTCTTTTTTTATTGCTGTTCAATTACAGCTGTCCCCATCTTCCCCCCCCCCCGCTATATCCCCCTGCCCCACCCACCCCCAGTCTCCACATCAAGCCTCCCACCACTGCTGTCTTTGTCCATGCGTCCTTTATACATGTTCCTTGACAACCATAGAAACTCTTACTGTGGTACAGAAATAAAAACAAAACAAAACAGAAGTACATGCTGCCAACAAACTTACATTCTAGTTAGGGAGACAGAAAAACATTCAGAGAGTAAACATGCAATAGCATTTTAGCTAGAGTTAAGTGCTGTGAAGAAAATTAAGACATGCTAAGAGGGTATGAGTGGAGATAGGAGTATGGGTGTTTCAGAAAGCGTGGTCAGGGAAGTCCCCATATACAGATTTGTTCTTAATGAAGAAAATACCGTATGTAAAAATACGGTATATAAAATATTTATCAATACAGAGATTATTCAGAAATAATTTTGCTACTACAAAAATATTATCAACTTTATAAAAATTAACATCAAATAGAGATATATCACAAAAGACCTAGCCAATCACTTTGGGATAATTAGTATTTTATCAATGGCTGAAAGACAGACATTGTCTAAAATGTTTGAAACCGATGACCGATGAAGATCAGTGAGAAACAAACACATTTTGAAAGAGTGATTCAGCCAGGGGAAAACGTGATACACTTTACTTATTTATGTTCTTTCGAGAACAAACTACTAAATGAAATGAGTTGAATACTGTCTCTATTGTGCGGTGGTCAAAAGAGAAGCTTCGGGAAATAAAACATCTTGATTCTCAAGATCCGAGTTTGCTTAGCTATGCGACCTAACTTATATCAACTGTATGTTACTTTGTTGATGATGCCAATCTGGGGGAAATTTCATTTTTATAAAAAGACCAATCCCTATTAGAGTACCCATGACATATTTCACAGATATAGGACAAACATTTCAGAAATTCATATGGAACCATAAACGACCCCGAATAGCTGCAGCAATTTTGAGAAAGAAGAACAAAGCAGGAGGGATCACAATACCTGATATCAAACTGTATTACAAGGCCACGGTAATCAAAACAGCCTGGTACTGGCATAAAAACAGGCACATAGACCAATGGAACAGAACAGAGAGCCCAGAAATAAACTCAAGTCTATATGGTCAATTAATATTTGACAAAGGAGGCAGGAGCATAAAATGGAGCAAAAACAGCCTCTTCAACAGATGGTGTTGGGAGATCTGGACAGCTACGTGCAAAAAAATGAAACTCGATCACCAACTTACGCCATACACGAAAATAAACTCAAGATGGATAAAAGACTTAAATATAAGCCGTAACACCATAAAAGTCCTTGAGGAAAACATTGGCAGGAAAATCTCAGACATTCCACGCAGCAACATCCTCACAGACATGTCCCCTAAAGCAAGGGACATAAAGGAAAGAATAAACAAATGGGACCTCATCAAAATAAAAAGCTTCTGCATGGCTAAAGAAAACAGCACCAAATTACAAAGAGAACCAACAGTATGGGAAAACATATTTGCCAATGATACCTCAGACAAGGGCCTGATCTCCAAAATATATAAAGAACTCACACGACTCCACTCCAGGAAGACAAACAACCCAATTAAAAAATGGGCAAAGGACTTGAAGAGACACTTCTCCAAGGAAGACATACAGAGGGCCCAGAGACATATGAAAAGATGCTCAGCATCACTAGCCATCAGAGAGATGCAAATTAAAACCACAATGAGGTATCATCTCACACCAGTCAGAGTGGCCAACATAAACAAATCCACAAACAAATGTTGGAGAGGATGCGGAGAAAAGGGAACCCTAGTGCACTGTTGGTGGGAATGCAGACTGGTGAGGCCACTGTGGAAAACAGTATGGAATTACCTCACAAAACTAAAAATGGAACTGCCCTTTGACCCAGCAATTCCGCTGCTGGGATTATACCCTAAGAACACTGAAACACCAATCCAAAAGAACCTGTGCACCCCAATGTTCATAGCAGCACAATTTACAATAGCCAAGTACTGGAAGCAACCGAAGTGCCCATCAGCAAACGAGTGTATCCAAAAACTATGGTATATTTACACAATGGAATTCTACACAGCAGAGAGAAAGAAGGAGCTTATACCCTTTGCAACAGCATGGATGAAACTGGAGAGCATTATGCTAAGTGAAATAAGCCAGGCAGTGAGGGACAAATACCATATGATCTCACCTTTAACTGGAACATAATCAATAGAAGAAAAAAGCAAACAAAATATAACCAGAGACATTGAAGTTAAGAACAATCTAACAATAGCTGGGGGGAGGGGGGGCGGGGACAGTGGGAAGAGGGGATTACAGGAACTACTATAAAGGACACATGGACAAAACTAAGGGGGAGGGTGAAGGTGGGGGAGGGAGGTGGGTTCACCTGGGGTGGGGTGGAGGGATGGGGAGAAAAGGCATACAGCTGTAATTGAATAACAATAAAAATTAAAAAAAAAAAAAAGACCAATAGACTCCATGAGAAAAGTGTGATCTCTCTGGAAGCAGATCAGTATTATGTATATGGAATAAGCCAAGCCAAATGTCAGCTGTAATCAAATTTCTCGCTTAACGAACACTAGGGAAGGAAATAATGATCTATAAAAATACAGAGATTAGGTTATATATTTTTTCTATGGTCTTTTCTAATTTTAATTCCGTGACTCTTTAATTTCCTTATATTGTAGGTGACACATATCACAATTAATTAGAAGTGACTAAATTTTTAAGCTCTATGACTGGAAAGAAAAATGAAATAATGATTGTGCTTATTCTTTTTCTTTAATACACTCTATTTTTTTTTTTACAAAGCAGAATAACTAGATGCTATCAGGTTATATACAATTACCCTCTTTGATTTTGGGAAATTCTACTTTACTTTGTCTTAGTTTAGTAAGAAAAATGTATACAATGTACACATACATAGATAGGTGTACATTGCAGCTGGGCATATAACAACAAACAGTAACACTGTAGACTGATGTTAGTGTTAGTCCGAGAACCAGATAATTTACCAACAATCGTATCTAATAATTTTTTAAAGTTCTGAAAAAGTAAAAAATCCTTATTTTTAGAGAAACTGTAGCCACTTGGTACTCAAGTAGCTTGTATTTGAGATAGAATGACTTTTTTTTTGGACCAGTGAGAAGAGAATAAGCAAGTAATAATTATTTCAAGTTCATTTGCTAAAAGTGTGCATTAGTAAAGGGCTCTTTAAGATTATCCTCCAATTCTAATTTCTAGTGAGTCATCCTCCTGTCCTTTAAACTATGAGACAAATGGGACGCAGAGACTTATCCTGCAGTGAGTGCATTGTTTAGAGACTTACGAACTTTGGAGAAGAGCACGTGATCATGAGGACACGAGAAAATCTAAGCCCTGCAAAGGCAACCACATAATTTGGTTCTTGATTTATTAAGTCTTTGGCAGGCAGTGCTCCAAGCTTCTATGCATATATGGGCAATTGGGGCATCCGTGATGAAGTGCTGTTGACAGAAGTATGGCCCGTGGTAACATGATTGCTATAATAAGGAACTGCAGTAAGGCGCACAGCTGTATCAATGGTTATTCTCTGCTCTGATATTTCAAAATGTCAATGCACCATCACAAACCGTCAGGGGGGAAAATGTAAAGATGTGGGAGAGGAAAGAGCATTTCTATCTGCAGCTCCTTAATCAAGTCATTGAGATGTCCCTAATCACAGGTATATAAAGAAGCAGTTCTGCTACTTCTCTAAAAAAAAAGGATTTCTCCAAAAGCCAAATGCCAAATTCATCATTTATTCCATCATTCATTTTGCCTTGTAAGACATTACAACTTAACCCTTGTAGGTCCATATTGGAATCTTCTGGACAATACATAAGAACTTATAACTATAATATTATTTCACATAAAAACATATTTTAATAATAAAAACTGTATCAGGGAAGCCACAAAAAGTCTTAACTTTTTGCTGAATGTAGCTAGTTTTTACCTGAACAAAAATAAGGAAAGAATTAATTTAGCTTGAACATTCCACATTTTATTTCTGTTTAATCTACAGGTAAAAAAAAATGTACATTAAAGAACTAACTGTTTCAAATAACTATTCCTTAATTGAAAAAACCTGATTTTCTAGTTTCTTTATCTGTGCTCCAATTTATCAAATATTGAACTTTAAAGTATTAATGACTTCTGCAGTAATAACTTCAAATAAACAAATGATAAATCTACTGACTATTTATAATATATTCAGTATATTTCATCAATCACTTAATTCAGGAACTAGTCCACATGCTAAAATGTACAATAAATTCTAAAAAGATAATTAAGAATACCATGGAACTAAAATTATACAGTGTGTAGCAGATGAAATCTCTTTATCCGGGAGATAGTTTGCTCTTATATATAGATAATATAAATGCAGTTCACAGGTTAGTGTCACTGTGCTATACCAAATATAAATATGCATATTTTTCCCAACATGAGGAAGAGATTTTACTAGCCAGATATACTTCTTCCAGCAAAGAAGGAAGGAAGAATGCTGTATGCACAGTAATGTAGTTCTGGCAGTTTGATGCAATGGTCATCAAAGCCTGAAGATTCTGATGCATTTTGTTGTATATGGAAATACAAAGAAATCATTAAACATTGTTACATTTCATGACAAGAACTGTAATTGTGTTGAAAATTCAATCAGGTTTCCAGGCTAGTCCAAGAACAATAATTTTGACATGTTCACACAAAAAAACAGCAACAAACAGTGAACCATGGTATTGCATTCAACAAACGGAATGAAGCCAGACACTAAGTCTATGGTTTAAAAAATGAAAAAGTATGTTTATTATTTCTTTATGTTTCAGCTGCTTTGCACATAAGCAAAAGGACTGTTTTAAAAATGAAATAGATATAAATAGATATTCATATATGTAAGGACTCTGCTTTTTTATATTCTTACACGTTAACTTACCCAACAGCATTGCACTTGCTGCTAATGAAAGGACAGCAGGCTGTACAAATCTTCTTAAGTCTCCCGTGGCAAGAAAATTATTACAGAAATGAATAGAAGGAAGTCTCTGGAGCTTTTCCCCTGCCTTCTTGTTTTACCAAAGGCTGTTAAGATCACACTGAGAACTGTCAAAGCCGAATAAACCACTGGCAATTGGGCTTACACCCTTTGGGCAGTCAGGCTTTCAGAGGGGCTGATTTGACTTTGTCCAAGCACCAATATATTAGAAGCGATATGAAAACTCCCAGAGACTGCAGCCTGACTTGTAACTGTAGACAAAAAGGCTGTTTGCTGCTGCTGGTGGTTTGCAAGGGAGGGCTTGTCAGAGAGTTCATTCAAGCAGCCCGAAATTACATCAAACCCGGACGTCTAAGTACTGTTAATCTGCAGCTTTGCACATTGTAGTTTTAAAGTTGTTCAGCTGCAGGGTGGGAGAGCAACTGGGCTTGGAGAACCATTTAGAAATGTGTAATTTCTGAACTCCCATCTCTGACAAGAAAATATTCATTAAGATGTATGGGGTGAGAGGGAGGGATGACTTCCAAGCTACCTCTAGGAAATTATTTGAAAGTCAAAGTCAGATTATTATTTTATAATAGTTTCTGAACACATTTATTCATTGTCAGAAAAAATGAGTAAACTCACTGAACACTAGAATTATAGCAATATAGGTATATGGAAGATTCTTAGAAAGTCAAGACTTTATCTACATTTCGCAGAGGACTAAACAGGACTTTTTCACATATAGTTTTGGAAATCCATTTATATAGAAAATATTACAAATGCACTAACCATATGAATAATTTGAAATTATCGCTATTTCAAATTCACACATAGGTTGACTGTTAGAAAATACATATCACAATGTTGAGCTTTCTCAAATGCTGAATTCATACATTCACTGACTCTATATACAAATGGATATATATGTAGATTAGAAGCACAGAGGGGGTTGGGAAAGAGAAGAGAGATTCTTCTGTGTCAAGCAAGCATTGGTTGGAACAGGAAAATGGTATCTGATGTAATAGAATTTATGAATATATTTCTACCCTTCAATATTATCTGGACTTCAATAGAATTTTTTTAACCTATATGGATATTCAGGCATATAGAATGCATGTTCATAGTGAGATTCAGGTTAGCTATATGTTTTATGCATAAAAGAGCGAAAAATTTAAGACTGGTTCTTTTATTAGCTGAACTTTGCCTCTTCATTTAAAAACTTACTTTCAACTTCCATAAAACAAACGATAATAAATAGTTAGAGGGCTGTCAAGATTATTTTGTTGACCTGAAACACCAATCCAAAAGAACTTGTGCACCCCAATGTTCATAGCAGCACAATTTACAATAGCCAAGTACTGGAAGCAACCTAAGTACCCATCAGCAAATGAGTGGATCCAAAAACTATGGTATATTTACACGATGGAATTCTACGCAGCAGAGAGAAAGAAGGAGCTTATACCCTTTGCAACAGCATGGATGGAACTGGAGAGCATTATGCTAAGTGAAATAAGCCAGGCAGTGAGGGACAAATACCATATAATCTCACCTTTAACTGGAACATAATCAACAAAAGAAAAAAGCAAACAAAATATAACCAGAGACATTGAAATTAAGAACGATCTAACAATAGCCAGGGGGAGTGGGGTGGGGACAGTGGGAAGAGGGGATTACAGGAACTACTATAAAGGACACATGGACAAAACCAAGGGGGAGGGTTGAGGTGGGGGAGGGAGGTGGGTTCAGCTGGGGTGGGATGGAGGGATGGGGAGAGAAGGCATGCAACTGTAATTGAATAACAATTAAAAAAAATTTTTAAAAACAAAAAAATTATTTTGTTGATGTTAAGGAGTATGACATGAAGTAGGTTGAACTGATGGTGGCTTTGCATGACTCAGAATTTTACATAATGGTAAAATTTCATCTTCAAAATCATATTTTGTACCTGTATAAGAACGTGCATTTGCTCAATGAGCCCATGCCTAATTGATGTACCATCTTAATCATACCCTTAACTAAAATTCTCATATTAACCTATATCATCAAATTTCTAAACTTTGTGAAAATATCTTAGAATATTTAAATATGTGCTCTGATATATCAAGTTTATGACCTGGCACTATGTGTTTATTCCAGAAATATTAGTAACTCTGCTTCATTTCCTCTTTAAGCAATATACATTAATAAGGATAAATTTCACATTCTGCATTATGCTGCTCAATTTCAGAGCTCTAAAAATTAAGAAATAAGTGCACAGTAATATGAATTTACACTGAACCCAGTAATCATTTCTTAATTTTACTTAATGCAGTGTGTACATTCAGATGGCAAATTAGCTGACTTGGCTGACCCCTGCTTGCTTTATGGATCAGCTCACCAAGTGTATTTATATATTTCTCCAAAGTCATACACCGGTGAACCACAAAATTAGGATCTCTTCTTTTGAGGGTGCATTGGTTCCTTGATTTTCCAACTTTCCTCTTTTAACTTAACCATTTCCATCCTTTGTTTATATAAAACAAAGTGAATTAGAGAAAGTGAATAATAAAACAGTTTATTAGTTAATTTATATTATTTTTGTAAACATATTTTTATATCTCTTCAGTGCTTTGTATTATGCACAAAGAAAACCAACACATATATCAGCCTACACCGTCACCTATGCCTGTACAGATATTCCAAAGTTGAAACCGCATTTTATTATATTCTAAAGAGAGAGTTATTGAATACCTGCTTTAAACTTTTCATTATTTTCTCTTATATATATTTAAATAAGATTTCCTAAAAGCTGATTTTTCTAACTTACACTGTGTCAAGAATGATTCTCTAACATTTTAAAGAGTCTTCTATGAGAGCAATTTTAAGAGGCCATACGGTATCACAGTGGGTAGATCTACCATGATTCTTTAAATAATCCCCTGGTCGTAGATACGTAGATTACTGCTATTTGACTCTCTGATAATACATCAGTTTGAGCATTCCTAAGAAATATGTTTAAAAATCTCTATGGTTTATTTCTTAACTTAAATATTTCAAAATGGAATTTGGGGGCCAAAGATGATGTGAATATTTCTGCTTGCCCTCAGGAGACTTGGTAATAATTCATATACCACTCTGTGTATAAGAATGCCTGAATACTTTATAACTCTATGCACAATGTCAAGTTGGTAGATAAAAGTAATACATGTATAATTTACATATATTTTTTAATTGGTTGATTAGCAATGTTAACAAATTTACATTATATTAGCTACTCCCTAATGAATTTGTAACATTTTTTCAAAACATGCTTTTCTTTACAAAGGGGGGTTGTGGGTGCACCCAGACAGTCTTTATTCTGGTTCTATTTTTATTATATATTAAAATAAATCATAGTAATTTTTTATTTGTTTTTTTGTATATAATGCCTTTTCAAAGTTCTTGGCTTGTATAGTTTCTTACCTCTCAGATTTATATTCTTTTATTTAGCTATTGTTAAAAAAAGGAAAGAAAAACTTTCCACTTCATTAGTTTGTGCTGAATGTTATGTTTGCCTCAAACTAGTTCAAGTCAGCTGAGATTGTTAAAGAACCAGGTACTTTGAGGGACCTCAGTATGTCAGCCCCTCACTGGACTGAACTGAAGACTTTTCTGAGCAAAGAGCAATGGGACTTATTTTAACCAATCATGTGCCATTCACCTCATACATTTCTATCTAGAATTCAGCTTCACTCCTTAGATAGAATAAGCGTAGTGGAGACCCTTCCCCTTCTAGAGCTGATACACCCTGTCTTCACTCCTCAGCAGAATACTCTGACTTTCTCCCACTGACCTGCATTCCCTTGCCTCGTAGCTTCCCCACCCTCAAGACCTGGTAGTCTTTGCTTTATTCTCTAACCCCCCATTTCCTTGATTCTAAGATACCATACATTTTTAAGACACATCATGAATTTAATATGTCTTTACTGAATAAAAGCATCAATAAACCTAAGCATGATATGACATTATTCATATTAATTTTAAACCAAAATTTGACTTCAGAGTTACTGAAATGGGGGGGGGGAATAAATACAGGCTCCAAGGTCAAATCAGTTCAAATCCTGATACCATGACTTACTGTCCCATGATCTTGGAATTTCCCTGGACCTCAGTTTTGTCATCCTCAAAAGGGAGAGAATAATAGAACCCAACTCAGAGAGTGGTTATGATGATTAAACAAAATAATTTAAATTAAGTTCCTAATTCAGAGTTTGGCTCACAAAGAATCACTCAGCATGTGCTGGTTAATATAAATATAAATTAACTCCTGAGGATGAATACCAAAATTTTGTTATGCAATTCTATAAAAAAAAGTACCTAATCTTATCTTCTGTGATGCTTTCAAAGAAGTTTGAAAAGTAAGCATGTCCATTTACCTTGTATTTTAACAGATTAAACTAAACTCAAAAGAAAGAAGTTTAGATGCTGAAGGTAGAATCGCTGGGTACACGGAACATTTTGATGATCTATGAGCTCATTTCTAAGACTTCCAGAGAGGTTCCCCACGGTGCCTTAAACACATTCTCTTCCTCTCCCCTTCGTGAACACATTCAGCAAGCACAAAATCAAGATTACAGGTGGCAGGCTTCTGTATTTTCCAACTTTATGTTCTTCATTGGGTTACAAACTACCACGATTATCAAACCTGAATACTCTACAATAGTATCTCCTCTGCTGTCTGGATTTTCCTCTAGTGTATCCTTACCCTCTTGTTTCCGTAAAATGAAATGCAATAAAACATTCGTAAAGGTCATCTGGAAAACACACATTTCAAGCAGCAGCACTTACAAACTACAGCCTCCACATATATAATTTTTTTTTTCTTTCAAAAGTCACATCAAGTTCAGTAGGTAACTATTTAGTGTTCAAGTGGCAGTAAAACATCTGGAAAAAAGTAGAATTTACTGGCTCTTTGAGTTCCATTCTGATTTTTCCTGATATCATTATATTATTGTACTTTGATGTGCCTTTCATGATTATATTCGTTATGATATGTCACACTTGAAATCTCCTGAATAAAAATAGCTTAAGTTTCAGTAGATAATGCCAAGTAAAACTTTTTTTTTTTTAGAGGGGACAAGGGAGGGAGAAAGAGAGGGAGAGAAACGTCAATGTGTTGTTTGCATATCCCCCACGGGGTACTTGGGCCACAACCCAGGCATGTGCCCTGACTGGGAATCGAACTGATGACCCTTTGGTTCTCAGGCCAGTGCTCGATCCACTGAGCCATACCAGCAAGGGCCAAGTAAAACTCTCTAAAAAGTTTCACCAGGTGGTTAAAACATAATATTGGAAAAGCTTTGGTTATCAGTGAATATTTTTAAATAATGTAGCTTCCAGGAAAATGATATTAACTCAATTTTTTTTGGTTTGACATACATCCTATATTTTCTAAATGTCCAAGGAATACAGAACAGTTTTGATACTTTCATTGAATTTTAACAGATATATTCCCAGCCATTCATTATTTTAATGTTCATAACTAAAATGAATATGGGGGATTGGAGAGCAATTTATTGAGGCTTACATAAAGATACCGCTGCAGTATTTGGAAATCAGAGAAAATTAGAACAGATTTCTAATTTGAACAGTAAACACGCACCCAGAGTAAAGGCACAACAAAACACTGCCAGAGACTTGTTGAACAATGAGACGCCTTCCAACCCGCTTTGCTGAGCTGTATTCACAATATCGTGAGCAAATATGGCTTGTCTGCAAACACAAGGCAAGGAGAGATGGCTATTCTTAAATCATTTCTAATTGAGTTCCTTAGGGTAAAATGTCCAGTTTGAGTTTATTTAGTTACAGGATATGAGATACTGTCTCTCCCCATTTGGAAGATAAACACACAAGATATGTCTTCAAAAAGTACAATTTTGAGTCACAGCCTTCTCATCGTTTTGTTGTATAAATGAGACCCTCTGTGCCTCAGGGGCTTTTTTGTTTGTTGGTTGTTGCTGTGGCAAGGGTCTTATAATAAGAATAATGGCAGCTTCTAAGGCCAAATATTTGATTTTTAACATATTTAATGGGTGATGTTTGATCCATAATATCAATAGATGGAATTTATCTCTAAATAATCCATCTCAATATTTTTTTTTCCTTCAAGTAACCTGGTAGGGATCAATTTGCTCAAAACTGCAGTTTTTAATACATTCTCAAAATTGAGATTTTCCAGCTTATTCATAGACTCACAGGATTCTAAAGAGCAAGTAGAAAAACTACTCAACTCAGAGGTTTCCAAACTTTTTATTTTGTGACACTTTTATTGTCTTAGAAATTTTTTCACGATACCCCCAGGTCAAAAGAAATACGTGAGTCTTATTTATTAAGCAGTTGGATCCAAACAACTTACTAAATACGTATTTCCTAACAACTTAGTAACCCAATGATTTCATGACATATATTAATAAAAGTAAACCATTAGTTTTATTTCATTCTTAAATTACCACCATTACTTAATAATGGGATGCATATACCTGTTCAGCCTGACACAATTTCTCAAACACTAGAATTAGATTGAACGCCTTCTTTACCATTTCCTGTTCTTCCTTGACTTTTGTGTTTTACTTGTTCTTTTATCACAACAGCTACCAAAAACTAAACTTTGACAAAAGTATAACATCATGAAGAGTAATGTATGTCATCTAATGTTGAAACTGTGAACAGCCTTAATCAAGTGGTTTGTGAAGTATATAAACCACTTGAATAATATAAGGGGTGGCAGAAACTGTCTTGGTCAGGGGTGTCTTATAAAAAGGGGGATGTTAGAGAGTAAAGCAAAGACCACCAGGTCTTGAGGGTGGGGGAGCTGCCAGGCAAGCAAACACAGAGCAGTGGAAAAAAACAGAGTATTCTGTTGAGGAGTGAAGGCCAGGTTCTCAAGCCCGAGAAGGAGAATGGTCTCTATTATGCTTGTCCTATCGAAGGACCTGAAGTCTGACCATCTGTGCTGTCTCTGAAAAAATTAAAGTGTCTACTGATGCCCCTGTGAATTTATGGAAGTTTTCTTGGACCACTTTTGTACACATTTTGGGAACCATAACCTTAATTGTTTTTATATCATGGAAATTCACAGTATTTCACTATCATGAACAAAGGTGTTTCTGTTCTACTGTAAGCGCAGTGCCATTGTGGAAAGCTATGACAAGGTCTTTTCCCAAACAAAGAAAACCAACTAGATGAAATCTTTCTTTCTCCTCGTAACACCCAACAAAATAACACAATAACACAAATCTGATGTATTGCTACTGGTAACTGGCTTCTTATCCTTCTTCCTGACCCTGTTCTCAAAATGGCTGTGGGGAGGGGCTGGTATAGGAGGTGGCAGCTAAAGTTCCTAATTTCTTATGGGGTGTGAGATAGAACATAAAAGGGAGAACAAGGTTGGATGGCAAATGTAGATAACTCCACCTCAAGAACCAGACAGCGGAAGATGGGCTGTCTCATCTCCAATATTCTCCTGTACTCATCAGCTCATGTCTGGCCAACATGTGTCAACTAAATAGGTGATTCTTTAAGGCCTTGGCAGTCTGTAGGAAGCCCCTGCTAGCCACTGGACCCAGAATCATCTCTATTCCTACTTAAGTTAGGGCAAGCAAGCCCCATGAGGTGGTGCCAAGCCGAACAAGAACTTGGATTTGTCTAAACTTTTAACTCTGTTCTCAAATTCCTAGCCTGCTAGACACAGAGGCTTGTCCTGGCCATTTCATTAACTTGCAGTTTACAGAATTCAATATTGTGAATCCACTTACTGAGTTAGGGTGGTAGGAGGGTTAACTTTTGTGTGTCCAACATTTTGGCACCTCTGGGCCACACTGGAAGAGGAAGAGTTGTCTTGGATCACACACTAAATACACAAACACTAGTGAAAACTTATGAGCAAAAAAAAGATTTTAAGTAAATTTATGGTTTTGTGTTGGGATGCATTCATAGCCATCTCGGGCCATTTGCAGCCCATGGGCCACAGGTTGGACACCTCCAATTATCTGCTAGAAGTCAGTTCTGTACTGGCACAGGGTAGGTGCTCCAAGAGTGATACAGGTAATTAACTCTTCCAAAATTCAGAGAAGAGGAAATATTTGCAGGTTTCTCACAGGTAGATAAGAACTTGAGTTTATTCATCCAAAATCCTAGCCATGAGCCAGATCCTTGTCCCCGGTTCCAATATGGCACCAAAGATGAGGCATCCAAACTTCTGCTAATAGGTCCAGACTTTGAAGAACTCAGAAACCCTGATGGAATCTTCCAGCCATGCCTGGAGTCAGGTCTGCACCAAGAGTAGGAAGTGTACCCTACTACTCTAAAATATAATTGAGCCTGCTTGGAGTACGTATAGATTTTCCATATTTATTTTATAACCAGTCATTTTATTGAATTTTTAATGTTTGTAGTAGTGTTTTAGTTATCACATTACTGTCAAATAAGAGGTATAAATGCTCCAAAAAAAGAAACACAAATTTGAAGAAGGTGGTGTTAAGTGACAGTAAGCTGAAGGGTATCTGAAGCCAGCATGTAGTTTGAAATACTGGGCACACATAGAAAAAAATACTCAAGAAAAATATTCCACATGAGGCCTAAATGTTTCTGAATATGTACAACATTATTTATTAAAAGACCTAACTCTCTCAGACCCATTGATCTTTTAAGAGCTGCTATAATACTTTTCTTGAGCCTTAGCAATCTGCTATTTTAACTATGACTA
This sequence comes from Desmodus rotundus, assembly GCF_022682495.2. Lineage (NCBI taxonomy): Eukaryota > Metazoa > Chordata > Mammalia > Chiroptera > Phyllostomidae > Desmodus > Desmodus rotundus. The sequence continues at coordinate 113,153,901 of NC_071394.1, forward strand.
TAAAATATTCCCACCACTCACTTTATCTATGATAAATAGGCACTAATAAAGGACTGTATCATTTAAACAAATGGGATACTTCATCATCTCCTTTAAACAGTTTCTGCCGCCCCTTATATTATCAGCACAGCTGACAAGTTGCAAAATTAAATGAGTTGAGTCTTATCTCTGTTTCGGAGCCTGCCCACCATCTGGGAGGTTATCAAAGCCTCGTGTCTGTGTTTTGCCCTGTTTGTGACTTGCTTTCATTTCAAGAGATAAGAAAAGAAAAATATTAAAGTGTCTAATACTTCTTGTTACCACAAGCATTAGTGCTAACTGATTTATTTTTTAATGAGCTCATTCACATACGTTTTGATGGTTTAAGTTTGACTTGTGGTTATAACTACTCAGTGCTAGGCCATCAATTCAAAAGTTGAATGTTATAAAAATAAAAAGTAATAAATACATAGAGAGATCTTGAGGAATCCATTTGTCTAACATTATTATTACTATTTTGTTTTAATGAAAACAACAGAGAATGATTAATAGAATTTGCCTCCTGTTGTATTACACATATTTAATGTCATGAAATGTAGTTTAACCTGTTTTAGACATAGTCATGCTAACAAAAAAGTGTATATTTATATGACAGTAAATGAAAGGGAAATTAGAATATATTAATATCTATTGCATAATTTTTAAATTGGCATATGTTACCAGAAATATATTTATTACTACAATGCTAGAAGGATTTCCATTATAGTCAGGAATAGGCTAACCTTAATCTCTATCAGCAATATCATTTAAAATTATTCTGAAAGTTCTAGTCAGTTCATATTATTGTCAATTTATTTAATTTCCTAGTAATTAACTTATGGGGCAGGAAAACTACTCTATATTTTATATAGTTAAAAATGTAAACTTTTACCATAAGAAGTGATAGGATTGGTTCTGCTCAATCCTATCACTTGGGGTTTATTTAATAAATGCGATATTCTTGGTCACTTTTAAACTTACACGGAAATTTTAGAATTATAGTAATTATAGTAATAAGAAGAGGGAGGCAACTTTACAAACGATAAAGTTTGTTTGAGGGAAGCTGAGAAAGGATTGACCCTCTACAGTATTCTAATTGTAAACATTTCAAAGGGCGAAGCCACTAAAATGATGCCCTGGGGAAGCTCAATGCTTTCCATTGTACTTAGCTTTTCAATCATTGGGAGGAAGTTCCTGGCCAAGAGAGTGACGTCTGCAAAGCAATTAATACGTCAGAGAAACCTGTTCACAGCAATAAGTGAACCTTCTGCCTTTGGATACACATGTGCAATGGGAAAGAGTGATTTGGGATTCTGGTAATCTGAGGAAGTGTTATGCTAAGCCTGCTCTCTCAAAGAATCATGAAATGAGCCTGCTCTCAGCAAGAAGGACGCAGGGCCTCAGCCGCCAAATCCAAACCTTCCGTGAAAGTACACCTCAAGCAGAAAGCACTCTGTACATTTTCTCCTGTGATCTGCAGTCACTTCTTAACAGGTGGCCCCGTTGAACCTGGACTTATCTCTGGATATTACCCAGAGATAATAAACTTAGCCTTAGTACCCACTGCTTCTTGCATTAAGTTCGTGCACACCTTGCAGGTGACCGAATTCAGGAACAACAGTACTCAACTCCACTTCTCCCTCAAAATTCCACGACTATTTCACAACTTTGTTCTGGTGCCGTGGCAAGTTCACTCCTGGTTTTAAAGCTCCAGGCCTCGTCCCATTACTAAGTTTTAGGAAACTTCCTACCTTATGAACAATGACATCCTTGGGGGTTACAGTTTTCATCCACGTCTGCGAGAGAGGACATTCACATAGAGAAAGAGCTCTCTGTTGCAATACTACTAAACAGTCTTAGAACTAAAATTTTGCTCTTTTCTACCTTCATCAACTCTCCCGGCAGAAGCCTGCCCAGGCCCCAGAGGGTATGCACGAGAGATGGCTGGAATGGCGTGATGTGTGGCTTGGGGGATTACTGTTGGCTTTGTCTCCGACTGTCTGCTTCTGAGCGTCACCCTCTGGCCACCCCCTCTTTCCATCCCATTTCCTCCTATGTGGATTTTCCCTCATGGCTTAGAAGCTGCTAATGCATTTTAGTTGCCTGCCCACAATTTTACTTTGGCTCTTTCCCCTTCAATTATCCATTCTGCAGCCCACAGGCCCTCCCCTCATCATCACTCCCCTGATACATAAAATGCTCCAGCCACAAACATACTAGTTCCATTCAGTGTACTGATAACCAGCGTGGGGGTGCAGGTAGCAGGCAGCAGTTGATGGAACAATCCCATTTACATCAGCACCCTGACTCTCCTGACCAGCCCTGGTGTGTCCCAGGGCTACTCCACCCGAGTGCTACTCCACATGCTTGCACACAGGCACACTTACACACATTACAGACAAGGAGGTGGTGAAAGCAAGGGGACTATGGAGACATCCTCCTCTAACAAGCCTGTCATAATTTATGGGAGTGAACACGCACAGGCTTACCTCTCTCCTCCCTGAAAAATCCTCGTCTCTGCAGTGGTTTTCAAAATTAGTGAAAGTAAGCCTAATAGGTCATACTTCATCTTCCCTTCCTGAGATTACTGCCTTATGCAAATGATCAGCAGCATCAGTTCGTTGGCTGATCACAGTAAGAAGACGTATATTTTGTAGTAGGGACATAGATAGTGATAACGGAGGGCGGGAACATGGGCTTTGCCCCCAGGCGGACTGGGACTCAAACTTTATTCTTCCAGTTGCAGGAGTTTGTGTAAGATTCTATCTCAAAATCTCAGTTCCTTCATCCCTAAAATTGAAATAATGACAAAAAATAATATTAAAAAATAAAATGAGAATAGCAACGCTTATCCATAGGCTTGCTATGAGAACAAATGAGACAATATTTATAGAGTACCACCTTGCTGGGAACTTGTTATGTAATTAATAAATGGTAGTTCTTATTTTATTGCCGTTATGACTGTTACCGACAAGAAGCTGTGTACCTAATTAAAAAATTCTCTTAGTCAATGAAAATAAACATTTTCACCTGCAACATGAACCCAGGGTAGAAGTAGATTCTGTCGCCAATTTATATGATCACCAACTAGGTAAACTCTTTTTCCAAATTATGGCAGAAAGTTTTAAAATTGAATTAAATATCCAAAGAAATATTAAGCCAGAGAGGGATGACTTGGGGTTTAGTAATCAGAAAACTTAATAAATATAAACCATTGATGTTTACATACAATTTTTATCTCTTAATAAAGCAATGTCCCAGTATTTTTTATTATAATTATCCAAGGAAAACAACCCATTGAATGTAATATTTTGTTACATTTCTATAAGGGGAAAATATAAACCATAATGTTCTCTCTTTAAAATCCTGAGATGTAATGCAACATTATAAGATAACACCTAGTGGTATTGCAGCATAAAATATAGGTTTCTAGTATTTGGTTTTTATTCCCGTGGTTAATAAAGTTATATTTAAAGTGTTTCTACAACCAATATTTCAGTTATATAAATGCCTTTGCTCATATCACAAATAATGTTATCCAGGTCAGAAATCTGATTTTCACAATTCGAGATTCCTTTGCTTTTCATTATTCAGAGACCTATTTTAATTAGCTAATCAGAATGAAGATTAGTGCTTTTAATAGGCTGGAAAAACATACCTCAAATAGGACAAAATGCATAGTCAAAATAAAAGGACATGCTGAATGCAATTAAAGAAATGCAATTTTTCTTTCAAGATTTATTTTCCATCTGTGAGGCCAAAATGATAAGAAAATAATTCATTAAGTTGTGAAATATCACAGTGACTCCAATGAAAGAGTAAAAATTAATCTCTTTCTTTCCCTTGTAGATGAGAAATGCAGGCAATTAAGGCATTCATTTCAATATGATATTTTTGGAGCAACCATCTGAGGTTCATGCCCTCACTTCAGTCAGAGGACTTGAAGTATTCAAAGCCCAGGAATGTGATGCAGGGGACCCGGTCACCAAGTCTCCTTCCAAGGAGGAGAGTGGCTGGTCCCATGGTGGGTAAAGAAAAAAGGACCCTTGGGCCAGGGTGACTGCCTGAACCAGGGGGATCCCGGAAGGCACCACTTTCCTTAAGCCGAGACAAGAGAGAGCCTGACCCACAAAGAGAAAATGACTCACACAGGGTGGGCAGGAGCTCCACAAGGGGCAGAAGGCTTCTCTGTCTTACTCAGTTCTGGGAGACCAGAGTCTGGAAGACTACCTGGCACACAAAATGGCTTGGTGACTAGTTGTTCAATAAATGAAAGAACAAACAGGAAGTTACTTAAGGAATTTTTTTTTCCTGTCACCAATTTGGCCAATTTCACATCATAATTGACAAACATTGGGCCTAAAAACTTTCAAGTTAATTTTTCCTTCTTCTTCTTTTTTTTTGTTTACAACAGGTATTTTGCCAAAAAATCTTTGTTAAAAAGAAGACAGTTTAATTATAAATTCTAAGTAATTGTGGAATTGGCTCAATTGCAGTGAAACAAATTATGGCAAGGCAGAATAATGTCTTTAGAACAAACTGCAATGGTAAATTAAATGAATTTATTTTACATTTTAATTACAATACCTTTCATTTGCCTAGAAATATAAAATTTGTAAAGTAGCGCTATACACATGATACATAATAACATGGTTATATTTCAACTGATAATTAATTCCCTATTATTTTGTAAGTGAATGAATTGTAGCCCCTGACAATTATTTACTTAATTATTAATGTTTAAGATTAATAAAAAACAATCATACCATTACCTCCCCAAAATGCCCAAATTCAGTGCGCTATAGAAAGTCAAAGCATGTGATAGAAACAGAAGGTAATGCCTCCTTACATTAGAATACAAACTAAAGTACATGTAAAATAGTAAAAGAAAGAAGTGCCTCAGGTTACAGCCCCAAAGGGCCAGGTCTCCTTCAAATTGACTTAAATAAAGAGAGGTAAAGAGAGCTCATTTTTTAAATTACTGTTGAATAGCAATTGTAGTGAGAACTTAGCTTATCTTATAAAGTGCAAACATAGTCACATACTAACAGAATGAGGACTCCTGCATGTAGACATTCCTTATTTTACATTTATTCATCCATTTACCCAACCGTCCATTTGTCTGTCCATCTGTTTTTCCAGCCACCGACTGACCCACCAATCTATCCATCCATCTATATGAGATTTTGTTCATTCATTCAGCTACTAAGTCCTAAGCCTTGTGGATTTAGTTGTAAAAAAAAAAATATTACCCTTGTCTTTCTTTAATTCTAGAAAGGTATTCATGTAACTAATTAACCAATTAAGTATTAAATTAAAATTGTGATAAATACTACAAGAGTAGAAGTGTAAGATGCTATAACTGCTTATACCAGGTGTTTCTGAAATTATTTGGGGGTCAGGAAAGGCTTTCTTGAAGACACTAGTTCTGAAGAACAGACACAAATTCCATTATTTAGTGGAAGAGCACGGGAAATAATTTTGAAAGGAGGATGAATATTTGTAGACCTCTGAAATGAAAAAAACCATAGGAGCTATGAGCCACTGAGAGAAGACCAACTCAAAGGAAGAGAGTAAGAGGAAGGGGGGTCACCTCACGGTGGGGGAGTTGAGTCGCTGGAAGGTCATACAAGGTCTTGTGGACTAGTTTAAGGAACTTGGCCTTCATCCAAAAGCAGAAGGAAGACACTGAAAAGTGTAAAGCAGTGATGAGACATGGTCAAATGATTGTCATCTAAAGGTACTTCTCACAAGTGTGGAGAAGAAATGATGGGCAACTGAAAATCAAGCAGAAATGTTACAGAGGTTATTGCTAAGGAGAGATGATTATGTATTCAATTAGACATAAAGAGAAGTAGATAAATAAGAATTCCAAAATTCAGAAGGAGGTTTGGTCTGGATTTTAAAGATTTAGTAGAGAAAATTGGGTTTGTTTCTTCTTGTTTGAGAACATAAAACTTGGAAGTACTGATTTCTTTCAGATATCATGTAGTAATTCATTCCCCAGAAGGAATACTTGGTACAATATTCACAGCTGGCTGATGGTCATTTTTGCTAGCTGGTGAGGTGTCCTGCCTTCTATGGGAACTTATATATTCTGTACCAGATGATCATATATTTTTTTCTGTGTTATAATTTCTTTCGTCAGCCTATAATCTCATAAATTTGTGATTTTGAAACTGTGTTTCCTGATGAAGGAATGTCCATATGTACTTGGGAAATGTTATTAAACAAAGTTGAATTGATTTTGATTTTGAAAGACAACTTGGAGTCACTATTAGTCTATTGTGTGAGGGAAACACAGGAATGAGAAAGTCCCTAATTATTTGAACATGGAACACTTTTTCCAAGATCCTCTCTTAAAACTGTTGTTTTTTTAATGAACTTTGGGCAACTCTGTGTTAAACAGTAGTCTCTTGCTCTAAGTAGTATCTTTTATTCAATAATTCCATCCTGGTTTTAAAACCCAAAATAGCAACAAATGATCTTTTTTCCAAGAGAGTCAATAGGACTTGTCTGGAAATATTTTAAAATGTTTATTTGCTTTTCAGGCTGTTAGAGCTTGAACAAACTCGGGTGGGCCACTTACAACTCTGTGGCAGTGACCATTTGGGAGACGTTTATCACCTGTTTAGCAGGTCATCCTTCATCCTCCTGGTGGCATTGGCTCTGTGTTGGGTGTGTTTGGAGGTAGGGTGGAGGCAGGAGTCAGGAGGATTTTACTGTAGTTTTTCAGATTATTGTCAATGATCTAGCCATGGTAGTTTGTAGGAAAGTAGTTAAGGATAGAGAGGGGAAAGACTTTCCATTGCTTCTTCTATTTGCTGTTTCCCATCCTTATCCAAATTAGTATCTCTATTGCCTAAGAATCTGACAAAGTATCTAAACTGAATCTACATCTTGAATATCTGTGTCAGTAAAAACACAGAAGACCACTTTCAAAAACATTATTATTTTTATAATTTGCTGTTTCTGGTGTTCAAATAAATTCCCCATCCCTCTGCCTTTAAGGTACAATACAATGGATATGCAAGAGAACTCTTAATGAGAGTTTTATGTATTTCTTCTCTTTGGTAATTAAAATATATATATTTTATATATATTGAATTATATAAAATATATATGTGTGTATATATATATATATACACACACACATATATATATGTACAATATATACAGAATTCCAGAGATATTTATTAAAAGAAAGCCTAAATAAAAATGATGGTTCTGGCAATGATACTGGCCAACCCCGCCCGACAAATTCAGAGCACAAATGCAATAACAAACTCAAAGCAATTTTAGTATGACCACTAATACATACTATTCTGGGTACAAAGCATTCTGGGTACATGAAGACATTAATGCAAAAGGGACTGTTACCTAAAATATTTTAAATAAACAATCAATACTCAATAAATTGCAGGCAAAGTGTTCAGCTCAGTGCCTGGAATATAATAACTGGTATATAAAATGCTAGTTATATCATCATGTTTCTTGAACTCTTCTAATTTAATTTCGTACAATAGTCGACTTGGCCCACAAGTCAATTTCTAATCTTGAGTAAACAATGAACTGAATTTACCAGGATAAAAAATCAAGATTAATACATTTAAACTCTTTCCAGTATGAAATATAAGTTTATCTTTTTTCTACCTCTCTTCCTCCACTGAAATCTGGAGCTGGCATCACTGTGTGTTTAACAAAGTGAAAACATTTTACAAATGGGTAAAACAATCCCTGGGGCTCTTCTAAAACTCTTGCTTCCAAGAATTCTGCTTAAGAACCTGTTCCCCTGTTGGCCCTTCAAAAAATGAAAGTGAGAAGAATCTCCAATTTCCAAGATTTTGAAGCAGCAGAGTACCTTATTTTACATTCCACCATAATTTCTCTTCTTACAGGCTATATTTGGATACTAGTAACATGAGTCTGTGAAACGTCCTTAGAAGTCACTGAACTTAGGAAAATGTATGTGTTTATGTTCTAAACAGATAAAAATAACATTAGCCCTTAGGCTTATTTCATTCCATTCAGCTACAGTTTTCCAGCATAATCCATTCCAGAGATGGCCCTAGATTTCATAAGTACAGCGCTCACAAGATGAAAAAAGTCTGCCCCAACTCGGCCATAAGAAAAGATGAAACACTGCCACTTGTAACAACATGGGTGGGTCTGGAGACTGTCATGCTAAGAGATGGACGTCAGATGGAAAAAGTAGAGAAACATACGATTTCTCTCATATGTGGGATACGAAACTGAAAGCAACAAATGAACAATCAAGACAGACAAACAAGAAAACTCATAGGCACAGACAACAGTGTGGTAGTTACCAGAAGGAAGGGGGAGTGGCAGGGAGGAAGCAAAGGGTAAAGGGGGTCAAGTATTTGGTGATAATTCAACATTGGGGGGGTAAACACACAATACGATGTACAGGTGATGTATGATAGAATTCTACACTTGAAACCTATATAATTTCATTAGCCAATTTCACTCCCAATAAATTTAATTGAATTTTTTATAAGAATGTGAAGAGATACTTGAGTAGGAGAGAGGTGGCTTCCGATCACAGTACTGAAACAACAGCATGCATAACTTGGTGATGAGTAGATTCTGAATTTAAGCTTCCTTATCTGCAAAATGGATTTAAGGATAATTAGATTTCCAAGTGGGAGCAAGGGTTCAAAATGAAGTAATATGCATAAATTGTATGTAACATATAAGCACTCACTTATTAAAAAATCAATTATTGAGCACCTCTGATCAACCACGACACCGTCCTAATGATAAGGAAACACAAGTAAATAAAATAGATACATTTCCTAGAAGTAGCCTACCAAGATACACAGAAAATAACCAAGTAAACAAATGTGTTTTAAAAACATAATGCCAGAAATACAAATTTAGGACCATCCTTCAGAATAACTGGCATGTACTATTCACAAAATGTCGAAAGAAAAAGAAAGAAGGAAGGAAGAAGGAAGGAAGGAAGGAAGGAAGGAAGGAAGGAAGGAAGGAAGGAAGGAAGGGAGGGAGGGAGGGAGGGAGGGAGGGAGGGAGGGAGGGAGGGAGGGAGGAAGGAAAGAAGGAAGGAAGGAAGGAAGGAAGGAAGGAAGGAAGGAAGGAAGGAAGGAAGGAAGGAAGGAAAGAAAGAAAGAAAGAAAGAAAGAAAGAAAGAGAAATGTTTAAGAATGGTTCCACAATAAAAGCCTAAGAACCTAAAAACTAAATGCAGTGCATGGGCCCAGATTGGATTCTGGCCAGAAAGTAAATGGCCACAGAGCTCAGTACCAGAATAATTGACAAGTTTGAAAATGGACTGTGGATTGAGTAACATAGCAATGTTAAATTTCCTGGTTTGGAGAACTGTTCTGTGTTAGAGGATGTCCTTGCTTTTAGAAAGACACACGGACAAATTTAGGGGTAAAGGAGCAACATGCTTCCAACAACCCTCAAAGGCTCCAAGCTACGGCAGGAAGAAGAGAGGGAGGGTGCAAGGAGGGGATATGACAGTAAAGCAAATGGTCAAAATGTGAATAATTGGTGAATCTGGGTAAAGTCTATACAAAAGTTGTACTGTTCTTGCAAGATTTTTGGAAGTTTGAAATTATATAAAAATAAAAAGTACCTTGAGGGAAGGTAGACAGTTATTCAACAAGTATCATTTCCTTTTTCCCTCCTTTTGGAATGTGCCTTTCTGGGGTAAATTTTGCTAATCTTATTTTGAATTTCAGCAGTAGAAAGAGAGACTTATACTTTTTCTGGCCCTCCGTTTTGAGTAGTACAGTTCTACCTCAATGGATTTGATGAGATCAATAATTTATTGTACAGGACTTTAGGTAGAATTATGTTACTGACATGACTGTGTAGAAAAACATCCCCAAAGACCCAGCACAGATTCTAAAGCTGGTGTTTTATTTGGAAAACAAACAGTGTGCAGCAAATATGAAAAACATATCGACATTTCAAGACTATGGAACTGACCTCACTTTTATTTCCCATAACAAGTGGAATAAATGAACTTCAGGTCAGTAAAGATGCATCTGTGGTTTTCAGTTTAATTACTGGAGCACTTCTTGAACTGGTTCAAATCAATAACCTGTGGCACAGGCTCTATAATCAGAACTGATCGTTATATGCATTTCCTGATTATTCTAATTAATAGCATCATGCACGTCAACTACCAGATTTGCTTCTGATTTTTAGAATAATTGTACACGCACATACAAATGAATGCATGAGTCTGTGTGTTTAGAGCAGACAGCTGCAGATACAACAGAATGCATATAACAGATAATGTTTACAGTATGAGATAAATAAGGTCAAACATTGTGAAAGTACTATATATTATATATTCTACAGAGGAAATTTCTACCTGTAACTTGTGAAAGGCGGGTACTTGTGAAAACATGGAATCGAGAAGGACTGCAATGGTCGTAATGTGAAGAAAACTTATTTCTCCCAAATTTACTACCTTATGGGCTGGTACCTGCTTAATCTTATTACCATCTAAGTATTTACTCTAAAACAAAAGATACATTACAATTCAAGCCTGAAACTTGCGCTTCCAGTTATGTTGGAGTAAGTTAGAGCAGATCTATAATCCTGCTAAGAATAACAGATGTCACAATGAAATTTTAAAAGATTTTATTTATCTATTTTTAGAGAGGGGGAGGAAAGGAGAAAGAGAGGAAGAGAAACAACCAATGAGAGAAACATCAATCGTCTCTCATAACAGGGACCAAACCCCACAACCCAGGCATGTACTCTGACCCTGAATCCAACCGGCGACCTTTCACTTCGTGGCACAATGCCCAGCCAGCTGAGCCACAAAGGTCAGCACCGTCACAATGGCATTTTAAACAATGAATTTCAAAGCGTGAGAGACTTGCTGGGTAGCCAGTTTTGAAGGGCCAGGTCCTGGAGGAAAGGAACCCTTATTTAGGTAAGCTAATTTCCTGCACACTGGCTTTCCCCCTGGGACATTTACAGATTCCTGATGCATCCCAAGATAAGACTAAGCTGGGCAGAGACACTGCTGAGCGTCTTAAAACACAAAAGAGCTTTTGATGATTTCACAGAGTTGGGGAAACAAAAACTGGAATTCTGGTATTACATTGGATTCAGACATTGATTAACCAAAATTGCAATGAGGAATGAGGTTCACAGAAGTGAGGCTGTCTCACTTCTGTGAGACATAGCTGCATGTAGTCCCATTAAGGCATTTTATCTGACTGAGCTACATAGAAAAAAATTGAAAGGAGCCATGCAGAAAGTTTGAAATGAAGCCAAATAGGACTGAAGACTTGTATGGAGTCCTCAGCATTGCTACAGTGCTAGGAAAACCAAACTTGCACTTCTAGACCTCCAAGGAGGAGGAGCACTGGAAAATACTCCAGGCTCTAACCGAGACCCCTGCAGGAATACCCATAGGTGTGGGAGTAAACCAAAGACAGACGGAACCTTGTCAAGACGGCAAACCAACATCAAGTTATTTCAAGACGTGATTGGATTTAGGTGCTATGTCTCTTTTTTGGTCTGCCAGAATAAAGTTTCATAGGATAATATCAGTCATTTTCATTCTCCCACATGGATTGTTTTTGGCTTTTAAGAAATGTGGAGAATTAATCAGGAGAGGAAATGTAAAAAAAAAAATAAGAAAAATAGTAACAGGAGGTTGAGTTGGGGGATGTGTGTGTTTATCTGAAAGACTACTCAGTAGCCCTGTGCATCCTTAAGGAATGAGCAGAATGGAGACAGATTAAGAACAAGCAAATGGTCCCACCAATTCTTCCCTCCACTAGGAATTTGGCAGAGCCAGGGACACTTGATGTGGTCAAAGGAACGAATAAGAAACACCAGATATTAATAATAACACTATTATAGAATGTGTACACAAATAATGAACTATTTCTAGTTGTCTTTCCCAGATAAAGACACACTATTTTCCCTCTGTGTTTTGTTTGTTTGCTTCGTAGTTTACACTATTTCCAGAGATGACATGTTCCAAACTTGTTTGGAGGCTCTTTCACGGCTTTACACTCTTCCGACTAGGATCTCTTGTTTATAGACTCTGAGCTCCTTGAGAGCAGGGTCTCTTTCCTGGTTGAGCATCTACCTTCCCTAATAAGGTACCTGTCAAAGAGGAAGTACTGCTAGCACTATCTAAACCCAGGATTTCGATGAGGACTAATACTGTAGCATTTTAGATACATACATGTTTTGCTTTTGTTTTTAATTTACTTCTTTATTTTTTTCCCCTGGAAGAGAGAGGAAAATAACCCAGGAACTATGCCATCATTGGCAAACACAGATTAGAGTGGGTTTGTCCTGGTGTGACTTAAACTCTTGCTAGATTTTCTCTAAGATTAAAGGTTTTGATTGTGGTCTGACACATGTTTATGATCAGATTTTGCCTTTGTCTCCAGACCAGACTGGGTATTAGTAAAATTTTCCGTATAACTTTTTCTCTGATTACTCTTTGTGAGTACAAGGCATTGCCACTAATGATGTCTCTAGATGGCTCCCCACAAATGTAATCAGTAAGAGCATCACAAATTGGCAAATTGACACTTTAAAAAGTCTTCCTGGGCCGGGAGGCTGGACGGCATGGGAAAGCTAGATTAAGGCACTCAGCATTACCACAAATGTTTCCTGCGTCGCTGACCTCAGTTCTATAAAAAATACTCACAAATGTACTCGAGGACAGTTTGAAATCTATGAAAAGACAAAATGCACTTGCTTTATGCTAATATCGAAATCAGAACTTTAGGTTTAAAAAGTTTACTTGCTCTGGGCACAGCTTCCAAGAATCCAGTTTCACTAGTTCCAGTCACTTCCTGCCATCCGACATGAGGACACTGAGAGCAAGAGGAAGGAATTGTGACTCTCTCTGGTAATGTCAATTTTCTTTTTTCAATGGTCACTTTGACCAGATGATACATGGTTGATGATTCACTGCCTGTAGCATTTTCTTGGCTAGGTCCAAACAGACAATAAATGTTACAACAGGTATTTTGTCACTTCCTTGTATAACTGTAGCAAACAGAAAAGCACAAAACAAAATGAAATTCTGTGCACCTATATTATGTACATCTAATTCCACAATCACTATTAATCATAATCATATATTTTACTATGAAATAAAATCTTACAGGCAGCTCTACTGTAGAGATAAGGAACACTGAGGTCTAGATATTGAGCTTCTTGTCCAAGACTTGACAGTTAATTAGTAACTAAGCTGAATCACAACTTAGTCACTCTGGCCAACAATAAAGAGGCTTCCCCCACCCCAAATTGTGGGGTAGCTCTTTTTAAACTGTGTATTTTGATGTCTGAAATAAGTAGGGAAGGAATAAAACTCTTGCCCACTCCAGGAGAACTTTTACTTTGTAACAGCAAATGTTCCATAATGGTTTCTTAGATCCCTGAAACAACTACTACTTTTCTTATGTTCCTTGTCAACGGAAATATTGAGAGATGGAAGAGAAAAGAACAAAGTCTTTGCAGGAACATTCAAGATGAAAAGGAGGTAGTATGCAGAGGAAGAAAACACCAGGGTAGAAAAGTATGTGTCAAGCCTTAGGCTAACAGGGACTTACATTGAAAATATTGTATGATGATTAATCACACATGTTTTCACGGAGAATAACCATTGCTATCGTGGTTTTTAAATATATCCACAGGTTCTCTGATAGTCCTCTTTTCAAACGGCAGAGCCTAATTTCACTCTTCTTGATTTCGGACTGGACTTAGTGATTCATTTCTAATAAATAAAATATGATAGAAATGATGGTACCTGACTGCCAAGGCCAGGTCATAGAAGGCATTGTGACTTCTTTTTCTTTCTTAGATCACTTCCTCTAGGTCTAGGTTAAGCCTGCTGCCATACTGTAGGGACACTAAAGCAGCCTTTTAGAGAGAGGCCCTTGTGACAAGGAACTCAGACTTCCAGGCCACAGCTGACACTCTTTGCCAGGCGTCTCAGTGGTCCCTCTTGGAAACAGACCTGACAGTCCAGCCAAGCCTTCAGATAACTACAGCTGGCATCCCGACTATAAACACACAAGAGACTTTAACTAGAGCCCCTCAACTAACCTGTTTGCGAATTCTTGACTCTTAGAGACTGTGAAATAATAAAGGCTTGTTATTTTAAACCGCTAAGTTTGGGAGTAACTTTTACATAACAACAGATAACTAATACTGGGCACGTGGAGGCGAAGAGCAGAATCACAGAAAGTTGTACACAACTGCTTGCTATTAGGATGAACCTAGCTCCCAAACAGCTGTTCCATGCGCTGCAACCTCCTGTACAGGAGCCCTACGAAACGGTTGCGTTCCTGATTCCAGCTGGACTTTGGTCTCCCAAGATGCTTTCGTTCCATGTGGTTGTCATTTTCCAAATTACAATCCCATGGAAATATTTCCTGGTTTTCTGACACAATGTTCTGATGCAACAGTTGAAAATCAATTGTTTGTGGATTACCTCTGGAACTAGACATGCAAAAGATGATTATTAGCACACAATGATCATTCTGTTTATCAAAAGGTATTTTGAGTTTTAGATTGGGAACAAATATTTGAATACATAATGAAATATGCTTCAAATATCTTACACAGTCATAAGTACAAGATCCTATTTTTTTCCGGTGCTTAGATGTACTGGGTAGATGTTCTTAGAACATGTTTTCTCTGTATTAAAAAAAAACAACAAAACAAAAAAAAATAAACAAACCAGACAAACCATCTGGTCTGTAAGTATGTAATTACCTTTGAGTGCTCTCCTCATTTTAGTTCCATTAAGATGCCTCCGCCAGCCCAGGGAACACAAAATTAACCTCTTGACAACTTACTATCTTGTTTTGGCATGACCTTTGCCACTTACGCATTTCTATCGATGGCGTATGTCAAGCTGGTGAGTGAGAATTCATTGCTGCTTCTAGTCAGTCTCCCTGGAGCTTTCACGTGTGTTTGATTTATTTAATGCAAAGCTTCATGCGTAACCTTTTCAGCACCAGATCACCAGTTCGTCCCTTACCTTCATCATTTTCAGGTTTAATTGAAGACAAACCTTAAATTTGTTATCAAAAGTTGGTACATTTTACCCTGGCCCCAAATGCAAGATTCTACTATTATTTTAAAGGGCTTCTATCACTTACCTTTCTTAAGAATTTGCGGGATGTATTACATATAAATAACGGCTATGGGGTACTCATTTTCTTCAAAAAAAAAAAAAAGATCCCTAAGCTAAACATTTTGACTTGCTAATGAAATTACTCTGTCATCTTAAGGACCTGTTGAGAATGGAAAAATTATACTCATGACTACATCTAGCGAAGGTTTGGTCAACACAAGAACTGAACTGGAAGCGACAAGGAACTCTTTACTAATTCAGAGTTAGAAAACATGTTCCATTTTGGATGCTGCCAGAGCGTGAACTTACTTAACTTCCTACTAAGAGTGCAAAATGCTTACTGTGCCTTTTTCTGGGTAATGAGATTAGAATTGTCCTTGATTTTTTATCTGTTCATTTCTATTCATTAACATTAACTTTAAGAGTAAATAAATACTTCTATTCCATTACGTAAATATACAATGATTAGTAATCATATTTACACTTCATATGTAATTTATGTATAATGAATTATACCTTTGTGTAAATCTGACATGCTAATACCAGTTTTTCCTTATTTTATTTTTATAAAGCTCATCTTATCTCTAGATTCTTTACAGAGAAAGATGATGAGCTGAAATACCTATTGCTACCCAGTAGGGGAAATTCTGAGCTTCTTAAATTATTGAAAACAGTACAGTTGGACTTCCGCTGAAAACAGAATGCTACATTAAAGGGCAACAAACTTTCTGGCAATAACTCTAATAGGTTGTTGCAGGAAATCTATGTTTCAAAATAACCTGCGTGTGATCCGATGGCAGCATCAACAGCACACTGCGGCGAGACTGAAAATGCTCTACGAAACTGACCAACTTGCAGTAGCTCTTATGGAGGTAGAATTTTCCATTTAAAGTGTAAAATTCCTGTACGAAAACATTTGAGCCATGATGAAACAGTAAGTAATGCTTGGCAACAAGTAATTATGGCGAGGGAGACTTCTCTTTGCCTTCTCTATGGCATGCGCGTGTTTGGGTCCATAGGCAAACTAATTAAAATGTTGCAACATACACTGAAATGCTGCCATTTTAGACAGAAACCAGTTGTCCTCCTGGCAAAGACTGTTTTGTGTTTCTGTGGAATTTTTAAATTGTAGTGATAACAAACTATTCAGTCGAGAAAACTGAAAACAAGCGCCAAAATCATACTCTCAGCTTTGAGATCTGTAGCCACAGGCTGATGCCACCACAAAGCCATGGATTTTCTAAGTATAAAGTGGGACAGAAAACACATTTGTTTAGTTAGCAAACATTTGGGACAATGGGGCGTAAACCTGTAGTATTTATATAACTCAAATTTAAGAAAACAATTTGGAATTCTTCTTCTTCTTTTTTTTTAGATAGACTGTTTCTGTGATTTAGACATGGCTGGCAAATAATGTTTCTGCCAACAACAGGAATGCTCTAGCATGCCCACTTCTGAGATGGACAGATGGGTTATGGGACAGCCTCAATAGCACGTACTTGACTTGAGAGCCCAGGAGGTGAAAGGCAGGTGCGCAATGATTATCAGGAGTGCTGCAGCAACTCACTGCATTTGGAATATGAGATGCCCGCTTGCTTTGCTTTTTGGTCAGCCATGCTTTGGGCAAGATTTACTGAGTTGCTACTTTGTACCAATCACAGAGCCGGGGAGTCAAGTTTCAGTGGTCTGTGAGTCTCATGGAGTGCCTGCCTGCCTGCCTGGCTATCCAGTCTCTCTACAAGGCAGTTCAGCGTGAGAACGGAATTAAGGTCTCAAGCGCCAGACCACATAGGCTTACATGCTGACTTGTCTGCTAATTATCTGTGTGATGTTGGACAAGTCAGCTTATCTCTTCAGTATGCTCATCTATGAAATGCGAACAGTAACAGTCCTGCCTCATGAAGCTGCTATGAGATTTGAGTAAACCCATGCGTAACTGTATAATTCTTGGCATGCAGTATTATATAGGTTATTTGTTATCCTTTTTACCTCCACTCCAGCCTAGCATTGCTACAAATATTGCCTACTTGACAATATAGTACTTACTTTTACAGAACACAGATATCCAATAAACATCAAAGATCAGAAAAATCCCTAGCGGGTACCTCATAGCTGTGGGCCTTTGAAAGCCTTAAGGCATAAGGATACACTTAGACTTTACCCAAACAAGTTCATGTTAAACATAATAGAAGACATACAAATAATAGCAGTCAGCAACAGGAGAGGGTAGAACCACTTCTATGAGACAGAAGAAAAACAGCTGTTTGAAATTATATAATTATCATCCATCATAACTATTATATCATTTATTCAGCCCTTACTGTGGAGCCAGGGACTAACCTCTTTAATAGACATCCAAATCAGCTGTCACAGCAACTCTATGGAACAAGTACTATTATTTTACCTATTGTATAGATGACTTAATTAACTTTTTCCAGGCTGTCTGGATAATTAGGCAAGATAATGACAAGAACTCAAGTCTAAAGTGCATATCATTGTACTCTACTGAAACCCGTGTAATATTATCAGCATGCTGCTACATCATTAAATGTTCTTCACAAAGCGTTTTCTCATGGCTGCAAAGCATCCTGGTCTATGAGAGTACCATAATTAATTTACCCCTTTCTGTTCCATAGAATATTTAAGTTGTTTCTAGTCCCTTCACTGTTGCAGATTATTTGAAATAAAAATCTTCATGTATAAGTCTTTGTATATAGAGTTGATTAGTTTCTTAGTATAAATTCCAAGAAGTGGAGTCACCAGAACAAAGGATTTGATATGTGTCTAAAACTGTGAATGCAGATTACCCACCGGGAATGTTATTTATAGCAAGTTGCTCTCTCTTCAGCAATTTTCAAGCTTGCTCATTTCACTGCATCCCTGCCAATCCTGAATATTTCCAATATATCTTCTCTAAAAGTTTTTTTTATCAGTATGCCAGATTGTAAAAAGGGTCTATTGATTTAATTTGTATTCTTATATCCACTGGAGTACTTAGAGTGAAAAGTATCATTATTTAAAACAAAACATATAGACCACACTTTTAACTGATACCTATTTCTATCCCTCAGCTTTCTCCTTGCATTCAATCTTTGCTTTTCCCTCACAGAATTTTGTAAAACTCTGAGTCACATTTTAATGGATGATGTTTGGACAGTTTGACCAACTTGTCTGGATAAAGTTTGTTACCTTCTCTGACCTGTACATATGCCATTATGTTGTCATTTATTCCATTGTGGTGAAATTACTGTTCACCGTTCTCGAGTCTCTTCTAGATTATGAACAACTTGCGAACATATGATCTTAAGATATCTTGGGTCCCCAGGATCCAACACAGTGAAAAGTCTTATAAAAAATTAATTAGTACTTTCCACAAAAATATACTGACTCTGATTTCAGTCTTTTTTTTTCATTATTTGAGTAAATCATGGATTTACTCCTCATTAATCAGTAATGTAATTGATTGGTGCTATGGAACAATTCTAAAAATAAATAAAGATGTGAAATACTTTTGTTCTAAAAGAACTATACTATGAAAAAGGAAAAATTATCCTTTTCGTCATCAGAATGTGTGTTCCTATGAAAATAAAGATAATGTTAGCAATGAGACATTGGAAAGCCCACATATAAAATGTTTGATGTTTCTCCCCAGGTCATATCACAGCTTCAAAATGGCTATCAGCACCTCCTTTTGGGGTAATTACTGCTTTTTACCAAGTCCTAATGCAGCTTTATTTCATTCATCTTTACTTTTCCAGGAAGTTAAAATAGTGCAATATCCAACTGCTGAGCTGCCCTACACCTTGAAAGTACCCAATCAAGAGCTGCTTGCTGCTTTCTTAGACCCTCCTAAGAATCATTCAACACGAGGCCAAACCCATACGAAGGGCCTCCACACACCCCCTTACTCTCCCAAGATCGCGTCCTGGGGTATGGTTTCTCCTGCTGCAGTAACCTAAGTAAACCCAGCTTAGATGGGAGATGTGTTCCAGCTCATCTGCTGCTGATGAGCTTTGGTGTTTGTTAGGTCACTTCGTGAATATAGACCTACATAGTGTTTACATTCAACAGCACTCACCCACTGAATAGATACGCGATGAAAGGAATTCATACATCGAGATTATTCCCAACTTTTAAGCCTTAGAAACTTGTCAAGATGCTCATGTCTTATAAATGGGGAAGTACGAGAGCTTCTTTTGAGAGAAAAAGGAGTTTGGAGTTAGACTTACTTTGTTTGAGTACCACTAAGGCTTTTTCACTCTTCTGTCCGGTGGGTGGTTGGACACGCAGAACTCTAGTTCATGAGGGAGAGGTAGGCTGCAGGCAAGGCTGAGGAATCACAATAGTAATATAAAAGTAATCACTGCTCCTTATCATTCACTTGCTGTGTGCACTTACTGTATGCCAGGCTCTCTGCAAGACACTAGGTGTGTGTGTATTGAGATGTATGCACACACATATGTACAAATGCATACATATATAAATACACACAAATAGATATCATTCATTTATTTCTTCAACAACCATGTGACAGAGCTGTTTTATTTTTCATTTATAAACAAGAAAAGTGTTAGAGATATTAGTGAATAGACTAAAGGTCAAAAAGTAATGATAGTGGGTTGGCCAAAAAGTAAGGGTTTTTTTTTTCTGTAAGATAGCTCTAGTAGCATTTAATTGCCCTAAACTTCAAAACAATTTTGTTAGATTGTATTATGACAGCTGTCATATCACTGTTCATTTAAAAAAAACATTAAAATTGGTGAATTTTTGTGTAGCCATATTAATATTGAAGATGGAAGAAAAATGCAACATTTTCAACATTATATTTTATTATTTCAAGAAACTTAAAAACTCAACTGAAATGCAAAACAAGACTTGTGCAATGTATAGCGAAGGTACTGTGACTGATTGAATGTGTCAAAAGTGGTTTGCAGAGTTTTGTGCTGGAGATTTCTGGCTAGACGACGCTCCACGGTCTGGCAGACCCATTGAAGGTGATAGTGATCAAATCGAGACATTAATTGAGAACAATCAACATTTACCACATGGGAGACTGCCAACCTACTCAAAATATCCAAATCAATCATATTATTGCTGAAAATGAAAAATGTGTCTTTAATTTTATGGAAAAAACTAAATGGACTTTTTAGCCAACGCAGTAAAATCATATTTGAATATTAATCAGGCTGACTTCATAGATTCTGCTCTGCTTTCCAATAGTACAATGAAGTTGCATTGCTTCTTGGCCTTTTGGCTAAGATCAAGAGCAATAATACAATGAAATTAAAAAATTGATAAGAAAATTTGTAGAAGATATGAGATCTGAAGACATTAATCATGGCTGATCTTTTCATTTTGGAGAATTACATTCCCAAAGCATTGCAATCAAACTGGCAATAATAAATATTCTCATTTCATTTCACATGCTTAGGTTGTATGAAAACTTATCCATGTTAACTGCGGATATGTCAAGAAGAAGGAAAAACTTTATTTCATCTTAGAAGACATTTCAGATGGAAACAACAATAAAGTGAAGCTAGCAAGCTAACTTCATAGAAACTGTCAGTGAAAACCTGAGAAAATATGTTTGCTATGTGGCATTTTAATGCAGTGTAATGACCTTGGCTTCTTGTTGATAAAAACAACAACAAAACCACAAGGGAAACGCTGCAGCTCAGTGAGCCTGACTGACATGTTTGGCTGGACTTCTACCTTGCTAAAATAAAACTCGAAATGAGTACGTTTGTTAAGAGCAGACAGGATTTAGGAGGTATGACAAGACCTTTTAAAAAGCTAAACCCAGAGAACCAATTCTGTATGATTCTTTTCCAAGTGATACGTGTTGCAAAGGAAATTTTCTGCTTTGCTCTAATTGTATACCTTAAGGCAAGAGGGCCTCAGCCTGTGTGACGGTGCCTGCAATGGCAGTCGGTTTAAGCCTTCTGATGATGATGGTTTAAAATGCAGAAAATAAAGCGTTGAAATACAAAGCAAACTAATACATTAAAATACCACTGTCAAAATACTTTAAAAATGTGATATGGTCATCTGTGTTCTTGTTTATCAACACATTAAATAGCAGATTTCTTGGCAGGTCTAAAAATAATTGTCGTTTCAAGGTAATGATAAGTACAAGCCATGGGTCAAGGGATCTTCAGCACTGTTAGTGACAAAGTCCCAGGAACTGCCAATAGTACTGGGGTTTGTCCTCTGTGTCCAAAGTTGAAAAAATGCAGTATTTCCCTTAGAGGTGCTAAAATATAGATGTGATTTGTTTTCTTTCTAATTACACGTCCACACACACCAACCACCACCCCCACCAACAAAAAGCGTGGGAGTCTCTACACAGACCTCGAGTTAAGAACTTCTGTATTCCTGTGTTTCTACTTTATCATACAATTTGGCATTTCCTTACAAAGGTAAAGAAAGTTAAATTTTGCTACTGGTATTTCAAGAAAAGAAAACTTTGACTACTTGAAAGACAGAAATGCTACAAGAGAAATTAACTATGAAATGCAAACACAGGAAACATACTTGTATGTTTAGAATCAAATTTAAAATTAAATAGTTAACATATCTAGTAGAGCAATTTTCAGTCTTTCTCATCTCATGGTAACATAAGCTAATTACTAAAGCTCTGTGGCCCACCAAAAAAAATATTTTTTACCGATATGACAAAAAATATGTATAATTTTAATTTGTTCACACTGGCCCGCTATTGTTGTGTTGGATATTGTTATTTTTATATTTGACAATCTAAGGGAAAAGAGGTTAGTGCACCTGACTAAATAGTCCGATATTGCTTGTCTTAAAAATTCTCGGGGCAAACTGCTTGAAAATCACTCATCTAGTAAATTCATCATTTTTCTTTGATCTTTAGGGTCTATTGTTTTGTTGTAGTGTTTTAAATGTTACATGTTGCCAAGAACATCACACTATGTACCATTTTTTCCCTTCTGCCTGCCAGAGTCACATTCTCTCCCTCCATACCACCTCTCCCTTTTATAGTGTTTCTTCTACAGGGATTGTTACACATAAAGAAAATCTTTGGATTAACGATAATCACAGTTTCAAAAATGCTATCCCTTTGACGGCCTTATGCTGGGATAAACTTTAAATAACATTTGCTTTAATGTCTCAAGAAATCAAAATTTAGATTTGTGGCTTGGCAGCAAACCCTAATGCTATTCATGGACAGTGATGCCAGAAGTTAGGTCTTGGTTAATTATTGAGACAGAGAAGCAATGAATTCATCATTTACTTTTTCAAACAGAAACACATGAGATAGAGAACCAATGAAGTCATCTTTTTTTTTTCTCCCAACAAGACATATATGAATCTGCCAATACTCCTTACTCTTATATTGAATAGACACCCTTGTAACTAAGGTTAAAATGATATTTAAAAGTTTTAGGAAGTTTTCTATCCTTGTCAAAGAAAATAACACCTTCTAAGATAGAAGGAATACTTTTGCATGAGAACTGACTTTCTAAAAGTGTACATAAGATTAATTTTGAGGGAATCGATGGAAGTGCAAGACGATGCTAATATGAACTAAAAACAGCCTTGGGAAGTAAATGTGTGCCAATGGGTGCCCTCTCATTAACATAATCGCTTCGATTTGAAAATGACAGATTGTTGGCATAGAATGTGAGTTTCGGCAGTTGCAACCCAACAGCCAGGGTTGTGCCCGCCCTGCCGCCCTTTCATTTTCCCACGTGAGGAAACATGCTCTATGAGCCCCCTCTGAAAATTTCACCAAATGGAGAAAGTATCCATTAGACAATTTTTAGAACACTCAGTGTGAAATATCAAAGTACTACTATTTTTCTAAAAATGCCCCTGCCTTCGTTTCAACAGGCATTTGTAGAAACAGGAATGAGCTTTAGAGTATTTAAAAGCAGGAGCAAAAATAGACAAAAAGGCCATTATTTTGGTGTCTATCTCTATCTCTAATGACTAAATTGCTGGCATTTAAAGTTTTAAAAGCTTTCTTCCCATTTTAAATGTGCCTTTTTGAGCTCTGACTGCAAATGTAAAGGGAAAGAATCACACTTTTATGTATTTAATACAGCCCAGGAGACATACCTTCTGGTTCTAATTCTACACGACAGTGTGGGCTCGGATAAGTATTCAGTACTTGTATATGTAACACCAGAGGCCTAATGAACAGTTTTAGATAAATTTATGTCCAGCTCCACCTTTTTAGAAGACGAGGAAAAGCAACTTAATGATCTAGGGCATCTGTGAAAAGTCAAAATGTTATCTTACTCAACATTCATTACACAAAAACAGTCAATGGTGAAGTATTTGGAAGTTTCTTCGTCAAAAGATGTCTGTATATTTGGGTTGGTCATGTTTCTTTTTTCTTTTTAACTTAATAAAACTCTTGTAAAATTGCAAATGTTTGTAATACAGTATTTTAAATTTACAATCTGAAAAAAAATACAGGTATTTCCAGAGATGACTTTTTAAAGTGAGCTTGCATGATTATATACAAAGTGTTTTGGATAGTTATCTCCTTTTGGCGATAGTAACACATGGAGAATAGGGATAGTCCTGAGAGAAAGGAAGTTGAATCATAGATAAAAAATGACAACAAAGTATCAATAAGAGTTAAATAGGCTATTTTCCAAGTGGGAAGAAAGGGAAAGAAAAATTTAAAACAAAGAAAGAATGCCTTTTACTTTTGGCAATACAACAATTGGCAAGAGAGCACATTGGATTTTTGTCTCCATCATTTATTTTATTTTTCTTTGTTTAAGGATTTGTTTTTGTTTTAATTTTTATTGTTATTCAATTACAGTTGTATGCCTTTTCTCCGCATCCCTCAACCCCACCCCAGCTGAACCCAACTCCCTCCCCCACCTCCACCCTCCCCCTTGATTTTGTCCATGTGTCCTTTATAGTAGTTCCTATAATCCCCTCTCCTCACTGCCCATCAGCAAATAAGTGGATCAAAAAAACTATGGTACATTTACACAATGGAATTCTATGCAGCAGAGAGAAAGAAGGAGCTTATACCCTTTGCAACAGCATGGATGGAACTGGAGAGCATTATGCTAAGTGTTTAAGGATTTTTTAATTTTATTTTTTATTTTTAAGATTTCATTTATTTTATTTTTAGAGAGAGGGGAAGGGAAGGAGAAAGAGAGGAAGAGAAACATCAATGTGTGGTTGCCCCTCGCATGCCTCATACTGGGGACCTGGACCACAACTCAGGCATGTGCCCTGAATGGGAATCAAACCGGCGATCCTTTGGTTCGCAGCCCATGCTCAATCCACTGAGCTACACCAGCCAGGGCAGGAATTTTTTTTTTATATATATATGAAAGCTTCCTTTTTATAATTTTATAGGGCCAAATTTATCAATCTTGTCTTTATTACATCTTAATTTTGAGTCTTGTTTAGGCTTTCCCACATCCAGGTTAGAAAGAAACTGAGCCATCTTTTCTTCTACTCCTTGTTTATCTCTACAATTGGATGTTTGATGCATTTGGACTTTATTCTGATGTTTGGTAAGAAGGCGTGTCCACATTAATTTCCATGATTATTTAGTTGGCTATCATCATTTATTTTTTAAAAAGTACCTTTATCTAGATGGACATTAGAACTGAGACTCCTAATATAATTCAGACCTTCAAAACGTTATATTTTCAAAATAAGATAGACTGGAAATACATCTACTTGAAAACAAAGGGAGATGACAAGGAAACTTTCTTTTATTGGTATAGGTTTTGGAGAAAATGCTTCGCAAAACATAAGGAAAAGTTCAACAAATAAATCACTTTCATACAGATTTTTTTTTTCTGAGCACAGTGCAATCACACTGGAAATCAAGAACAATACACAAAAAAATTCAACATAACACAATTGGAAGGCGCATGGAAATTTTTACACACCCTTTAACTAACATGAATTAAAATCAGGAAATGCTTAAAACCAAACAATTATAAAACTAGTACAAATCAAGACAAGTAGTAACTAGCTCAGTCAGCATGTATAATAAAAGTTGTCGACTTAAGTTCTTGTATTAAAAAAGCAGGTCTGAAATGAATGACTGGCATGCCTAACATAAGAAGACAGAGTTAAACCACAGAATTAATCAAAAGAAGTTGGAAGGAAAGAAATAATTTTTGAAAAACAGGAATTAAAGAAATCAAAACCTTACCAAGTAGCGGAAATCCCAGAATTAGGAGAGATGTGGAGGAATGGAATTCTCAGACACTGACAATTAATAGGAGGTCCTCTTGGTCAAATCACCTTGGAGAGCACTTTGTGATATCTAGATCATTTATAGGAGCTACTATAAAGGACACAAGGACAAAAGCAAGGGGGAGGGGAGAAGTAGGGGAGGAAGGTGGGACTGGCTGGGGTGGGGTGGAGGGATGGGGAGAAAATGCAGACAATTGTAACTGAATAAAAATTTAATTAAAAAAAAATTCAATATACCCTAAACCAGCAATCCTCAGGAATCCTATTGTTAGGTGTAAAGTCTGTTAAAATATACGTGAAAATATTGATTCCAGTAATGTTAGGAATATGGAAAAATTTTATATAATATCCATATCAATCAACAAGAGAATGAACAAATAAATTGTGTTACATCCATGCTATGGAGCATTACAAAAAAATGAACAAATCTACAAAAAATTCAGTGAGAAGTTGCAGAAGGTTAAGTCAAATATACAAGTTTTATAAAGTTTAAAATATGCAAATTAATACTAAATTATGGAATTGTTAAATGCGAAAATCTGGAGGACAATAGTTATTTCTAGCTGAAGAAGAGTCATGGAATTTTTTAAGTGGTATTCAGGGGTTCTCCTAGGCGTTGCCCTGTTTTATTTTTTTTTAAGACTTTAATTATTTTTAGGGTGAGGGGAAGTGAGGAAGGGAGGGAGAGAAACATCGATGGGAGAGAGAATCATCGACTGATTGGCTCTTGTATGTGCCCTGACCAGAGACGGAAACTGCAACCCAGGCATGTGCCCTGATCGGGAATTGAACCGGTGACCTTTTACTTTGCAGGATAATGCCCAACCAACTGAGCCGCACCAGTCAGGGTGCCATGTTTTATTTTTAAGTTTGGTTATGGATAAATAGGTCTTTATATTCAGTCTATGTTTTTTTTTAATACTGTAATACCAAAATATTTCAAAATAAAAGAGAAATGCAAGAGGAGAAAGATAGAAGTAGAAATAACAGTAGGACAGAAACAGTATAATGGAGATAAAGAAGGCATGAATGAAAAGGAGGAAAAGAGATGAATATATCCCCTTCTGAGCTGTTATGAAAGTCTGAAAGTTAAGCTAATAATATGCCTGACTGTATTTATCCTTAATAGCCTGTTGTAGGAAAAACAAAAACCAAACTCTAAGAGAAATTAAAACTAGAAGATTACAATTCATAAAATATGAAGAAAATATATTACTTATTTTTTATTTTTTGGCTATTCCATTTCCTATACTGTTTTTCTTTATGTCACTTATTTTAAAAAGTACCTTGTATGCAAAAACAGGGTGAACATAGAAGGCAAAACGATAAATCTGGAAAGATCCCGAGCATTTTAGAAGCTATTGCCATAAATGCCTTATCAGCCTATGTCACATGACTCAGAAGATTCAGGAAGTTAACTTTGGGGCAGAGTAAACTTATGAGTTCTATACACAAGATTTGCCAACAGAATCTTTTCTGCCTTGGCAAGGAAAGAAACTATTAGCTCCAAGGACAATTATTTATTTCCACAGACATTTATTGAGTTTGCTCGGTTCATGCTCAGACCCAAATCCTATCCAGTCTATACAATGTCCAATATAATAGAGTTGAAATAACCACATCTTAAGCCTAGAAATCTACCATCTAAGACTCTAATTGGTTCTAGATAGACAAAAGGCTCCCATTAACTCAATACTATAAAACATTTCAGGGTCAAACTGGATTTCAAAAATTCACCTCACCCCATAGACAAAAGAAAACCTGCTGGAATTTGTTCTAGGTTTATCACTATTTCTCATAATAATTTAACAATTTTAGCACTTCGGTATGAATAGCCATTTTGATAGATGGTGTTGGGTTGTTTATATTTTGAACAGGAAAAATAATGTAGAGAGAGCTATTTTAATAAATCTTGTCGATTTTTTGTCTCCCTTTTTTTTTCCTGTTCCCTCCCCACAACCAGCGAAAATATCATCTACCCCTAACTAAATGTACATGATAAATTCCTGGAAAGAATATTTCAACAGACCATAATTGAAAAGATTCCATGACCAACATAATTCATTGAAGACATGATACATGGATTTCTACAAGTGTTGTTAATAAATCATCCCCTAAATTATTCCCAGAAGCATAATAATTACTTAGAGCTTGATTTATTTTTGCATATATCTGTAGTAACGTATGAATAAATTACACTGTTTATTATTTCTAAAATAGTATATGTAAGCAAAAATGGTCTCTACAGCGAAATCTTTTCATAGAAATAAAGTGTTACTAGATAGCTATATTAAAACATCTATAATACCAAAGAACAGTATTATCCTTAGGGAAAAAGGCATGTCTGTATTTCATCAGGAACTTCTTATCTGTTTCCAAATACAACTATCATGAAAACAGATGCAAACTGCCCAAGTATGAATGCAATGTTAGATTTTTATCCACCTGACTTCATTTATTCACACTGATGAGCTTGGCAGACTTGGCTCAAGGCAAGAACGGAACGACTCTTACTATCATGGATTTGATGGGCACATGGAAAACAGAAACACACAATGATACAGC
The DNA here is from genome assembly GCF_022682495.2 of Desmodus rotundus. NCBI lineage: Eukaryota > Metazoa > Chordata > Mammalia > Chiroptera > Phyllostomidae > Desmodus > Desmodus rotundus. The sequence goes on from NC_071394.1 coordinate 113,181,826, forward strand.
GTGATATTCCTCAGGAAGTTTATAATTTTGATGCATAAAATAAAGCTGTGGATAATCAGAGGAAAATTTTGGAATCTAATCCAATCCAATCCAAAGTAAACACTTGAAAGACACATGTGAATAGTTCTTTTTTTTTTTTTTATCCTCACCTAAGTACATTTTTTCACTGCCTTTAAAGAGAGAGGAAGGTACATACATTCTTTTGAATTGGTGTTTCAGAATTCTTAAGGTATATTCCCAGCAGTGGCATCGCTGGGTCAAAACACAGTTCCATTTTTAGTTTTTTGAGGAAATCCCATACTGTTTTCCACAGTGGCTGCACCAGTCTGCATTCCCACCAACAGTGCACTAGGGTTCCCTTTTCTCCACATCCTTGTCAGCACTTGTTTTTTATTGATTTTTTAATGATGGTCATTTTGGCAGGTGTGAGGTGACAGCTCATTGTGGTTTCTAGTTTGCATCTCTCTGATGGCTAGTGAGGCTGAACATTTTTTCATATGTCTATGGGCTCTCTGTGTGTCCTCCTTGAAGTAGTGTCTATTGAGGTGCCTCGCCCATTTTTTTAATTGGATTGTTTGTCTTCCCAGTGTTGAGTCACATGAGTTCTTTATATATTTTGGAGATGAAACCCTTGTCCAGTGTATTGTTGGCAAACATGTTCTCCCATACAGTTGGTCTCCTTTTCATTTTGATGATGTTTTCTTTTCCATGCAGAAGCTCTGCAATGTGATATAGTTCCATGTGTTTATTTTTTTCTTTATTTCCCTTGCCCTAGGAGATATATTGGCAAAAATATTGCTGCGCGAGATATCTGAAATTTTCCTGCATGTTTCCTCTAGGAGTTTAATGGTATCATGACTTATATTTAAGTCTTTTAGCCAATTTTAGTTTATTCTGGTGTATGGTGTAAGATGTTGATTGTCTCATTTTTTTTGCACGTACCAATCCAGTTCTCCCAACACCACTTATTCAAGAGAGTGTCTTTACTCCATTGTACGCTCTTGCTTCCCTTGCCAAATATTAATTGACCGTAAAGTCATGGATTTATCTCTTGGCTCTCTATTTCGTTCCACTGATATGTGTGTCTGTTTAGACCAGTACCAGACTGTTTTGATTACAGTGGCCTTGTAGAATACCCACCAGTAGATGAGTGGATAAACAAACAAACTGTGATACATCTAGACAATGGAATACTATTCAGCACAAGGAAAGAAGGAATTCCTACTTTTTGCAACAGCATGGTTGGAACCAGTGACTATTATGCTAAGTGAAATACACCAGTCAGTGAAAGACAAATACCATATGATCTCACTTATAAAAGGAAGCCAATGAACAAAGTAAACTGATGAGCAAAATAGAACCAGAGGCATAGATCATGGAACAGACTGACAGCTGTAAGAGAGGAAGGGAGAGGTGGGGACTGACTGAAAGAAGGTGAAGGGATCAGTCAAAGAGCATATACAAAGGATCCATGAGTGTGGACAATGGTGAAGGGACTGATTATGGAAGTTGGGGTGGGATGGGTGGAAGCGGGTGAAAGGGGAAAAAGTGGGACCACTGTAATAATATAAACAATAGGTGTGTTCGCAGCCACCACTGCTCTCTAACGCCAGCACCTCCTCCAACTCACAGAGCTCCAGCTGAGGGAGGTGAGGAGTAAGCAAAAAGGTCTCTATACCATGGCTCATACAAAGCAGATGCCCCACAAACCAGCTGGTGGTAAAGCACAGAGGAAGCAACTGGCTACCAAAGCCTCTCACAAGAGTGCGCCCTCTACTGGAGGGATGAAGAAACTTCATCGTTGCAGGCCTCATACTGTGGCACTTTGTGAAATTAGACATTATCAGAAGTCCACTGAAATTCTAATTCGCTAACTTCCCTCCCAGCGCCAGGTGTAAGAAATTGCTCAGGACTTCAGAACACATCTTCACTTCCAGAGTGCAGCTGTTGGTGCTTTGCAGGAGGCAGGTGAAGCCTACCAGGTTGGCCTTTTTTAAGATACCAATCTGTGAACGTGCTTAAGAATCTACTATAATGGAAACATTTCATTCTTTTAAAAAAAATTCTCTTCTTCCTGTTACTGGTAGCTCAAAACGTTAGATATTTTTTTTCCATTGGGCCAAAAGGTACCTCAGTATATGATTGCAAGTGGAAAATAGGGGACAGAAATCAGGTATTGGCAGTTTTTCCATTTTCACTTTTGTGTGAATTTTTAAATATAAATATAGGAACAGAAAGCATTAATGCAAGTCAAGGTGTTTCAATGAACAAGTTTCAGCGATCAACTTTATAATAATATAAATAAATCTTTTAAATTTTTCTGGACAATGCCAGCATTTGAATATTTTTAAAACAAGTAAATTTCTTATTGGTGGCAACTAAATGGTGTTCGTAGCATTTTAATCATACAATAGATTCCACCCATTCACTATATTTTTAAGCTGAGTTGTCCCACCTGTAAGTACATATTTTTAATGTTGTCTGTCTTCTGTGTTGTTTCTGTAAGTTCACTATGAAAATACATTAAACTGTTTTTTATTTAAAAAAAAGAAAAAAGAAAGAGAGAGGGAGAGAAACAGAGAGAAAAACACTGATGTGAAAGAAAAACATCAACCAGCTACCTTCCCACACATGCTGACTGGGGATTGAACCCATAACCCAGGCATGTGCCCTGACCTGGGATTAAACCCACCACCCTTATGGGATGTCATTCCAACCAACTGAGCCACACTGGCCAGGGCCAAATGTGAATAGATGTTCATTTGGAAGAGAAAAAGAATGCAAGAAATAGAAGGATTCACCCTTGAAATCCAGATAAAAATGGATACTTAAAAAAATTCTAAATAATTTCTAAATTTATTAAAGTGTTGGAGAAAAACCACAGTATATAATGGAGAATGAAATGAAAAACAATTAGAGAATTAGAAACTAGTCAAACACAATTATAAATTAAAAATTTAGTAGAGATATTTAAAACTCAATAGCTATACTAACAGGCAGATTTGACAATTCTGAAGACGGAATTATTAGTGTGTTGGAAAGTACACATGAGAAAATTACTAGAAAATGTTACAAAGATATAAAAACAAGATAAATATAAAAGGGAGGCTAATAGAAATGGAGTTTAGAATGGTAAGGGACAATCTCTATGTTAACAGAATATCCAGAGTGAAATAGAAAGAATAAAAAAGTGGTAATGAAAAAATATATAATCAATGATTTTTCTGAAATTGTTTAAAGATAGATATTCTTCACAGACAATAATTACACATAATTCTAAGAGTAATTAAAAGTGCAAAGGATCTTAAAATAAAGAAACCAGAAAAATAGTTTAACTACAAATAAAAAATAATTTGACTTAAATTCTTATAAACCAGAAATTAATGAGTTATTGTCTTCCAAGTGTTCATGGGAAAGAACTATTATAAAATACGATTCCCAGCTAAACATTACTCAATATTAAGTGTGAAATGAAGACAAAATAGAGTTTGTTTTCTACTGATAGAACTCTACTGAAAGAAATACCAAAGTTGTAGGTCAGTAAGCAATAAATTGAATTTATAATAAACAAGTTAGATGCAAGGAGCAATTCAGTTTGAATACGTACATAAACATATTAATAAATCCAAAAAAGTATAGATGGTAAGACAATAAGAAAATATTTATTTGGACAAGGTGTTATAAACAAGGAGTGCTAAAATACTAAAAATTCATAAAAATAAAAATGGGAAGAGCAATATGTTATTAACTTCAGACTCTGCTATTAAGTGGACAGCTTAACAATTAAATATCATTGCTAAAAGGCAATAAAAATAGTGAATTCATTTACTGCAAATGAGTTGGGGGGAGAAGATAAATAAATTAAAATCTATAGATCTAATAGATTATCAGATTGGGTGAAATAGGAAAAGAAACAATGGCAACATATATATAAATGATGGAATAAATCTAAATCCATCAGAGTAATTCTAAACTTATGAATTCTTAATTATCCAAAAGTTATTGACAGAATTTGAAACCAAAAATAATAGAACTTTGATTTGTTTTACAAGAGATACAGCTAAAAGGTAACAGCACAGAGAAGTTCAAAGTAGAACTGGAAAGAGACCTAATTGAAAGACCACTTGCATAGCAATACCAATATAGCACAAAATGGACTTAAAATATTACCGAGAATAAAAAGTTATTTTATTTTGAAAAAAGGAATAATTCTCTCTGCTTTCATGTAATCCCAAACAGATGTGACAAATTAGCCTAAAATATATATAAAGCAAAAACTGAGAAGAAAAATGAGTTTTGGTTTTATCTGTAATATGTTATTTTTGAGACCATAATACCTGTAAAATATGTAACAAAATATAAACCTACATTAAATCTGAGTGGTAGGTACAGTGGTGTCTTTTATATTATTCTTTGTATTTTTCATGTTTGAAATATTTTATAATGATGACTAAAAAGTTGTGACTTTAGCATGTTAAAAATCAGGAAACTATTGTTCAAATTAAGCCATTGAACTAAGCCAGAGTTTTATGGATTTGTACATATGCACATTTAAATCATGTATATGTATGTAGGTATAAATTCATGAATATTCAGTAAAGATTTGTTAAATGCTTACAACCTTCCCCTTATGAAGGCAAGCAAGGAGCTGGGCTACGTTATGCCGCAGAAACTAATAACCTCAACAACTTCAGTGTTCTAACACAATGGTTTATGTCAACATAATGCCAAGTCCATTGCAATTCAGGTAAGTTTTTAGAGCTATTCTTCTTAGGTTCATGTGGGCTGAGGAAGCCCCCACAACTTTTGGAGCACAAACTTTTGGGAAGATGAAAAGATAAAAGAATCATATGTCAATTCTTAAATGTTTCACCCTTGAGTGTTCTCATTCCCTTGTATTTTATTCATGAAAGAAAGTCAGATGGCCATGTATAACCTCAATGACTGAGTGAAGTGACAGGAAGGAAGGTAGAACTAGAAGTATTTGTGTAGGTTGCTCTGCAAAAACACAATACTCCCTACTTCGTGGAACTAGCAATTGACTACAGAATCTAGATAAAGATTCCTTACCTTCAGCACTACTGACATGTTAGACTGGACAGTTCTTTGTTGGAGGGGACAGTTCTACAGGTTTAGTTTTACTAAATGCTGGTGGTAACGCCCAGCTATGGGAACTCCAAGTGTCTTCAGATGTTGCCACGTTCCCTAGGGGGAAAACTGTTGCAGGTTGAGAAACCCTGGTCCCAAAAAACTGTTTCAGAGAATAGATTATAAATCTATGAGATTTTGTAATAAAAGTAGCAAGTGCTGAGACTATAAATAAGTTTCTCTCTGAATTTATATCCATTCACCCTTGACCTTCACAAAGTCCTTCTTAACAATATGAGAAAGTCTTCCATTTCAGTTCACTCCAAAAAAGGATGGCAATCACATGCTCCTATAGAATGCCAATTGTTTCCTATGTTAGTGGAAAAATGTGCCTTTTTGACAAAAAAAAAAATATATATATATATATGGGCACATAAATAAAATTCCAGCCAGAAAGTGTGGCCTTGGGATGTTTCTCTAAAATCCTGGCATGGTGACTCGAACATCAAGAGCATTGAGGGTGAATTCAGGGCAGTCTTCACAGGGAAACCGGGAGATGGAGATCAGTTGCCAGAGATGCGATGCTGAGAGAACGTACTAGGACAGTGAAAACAAGAAAACACCGAGAGCCAGGGACCAGATGGTTTCTGTAATAAAGCAGTTGTTGCCAGAAATGAACAAGAAGTGTTGATGTTTGTGTTCGCTCATAGATGCGTGTTCACAGCTCAAATTTCTGGGCTGAGAGATGAAGTACAACGGTGCCCCACTGGATGAATGGACTAGAATGGGACTGAGAGTCACCAGCCATTCCATTAATAAACCAAAGGATTGGAAATGAATTCCAGTGAGCAGGGAGCTGCCTAAGGAGGACAGAGACAAAGTCCTCAGCAATATTGCTAAGGAAAGAGATAGGAGCTAACCAGTTCAAAGTCAGGACAAGCCTGGATATATTCTTTCAAGTTCCCTTAGGTATTAATGATACAGAAGCATTTGGGCCCTTTCATGCTGCATTATGGAGCCTGGGGAGGTGAAAATTATAATGCAATGTGTGTTTTCAATCTATTTAGCTATTATGAATATTTATGTGCTAATTCATAGTATAATAAAGTGATAAAGTGGTGCTATAAAATTGATTCACTGGCATCTTGTTTAAAGCTTGACACTAAACCTATTTGCTTTAAATTAAATCCTGTAATTTTCAAGGAAGTAATTCTTTAGTATCTTAATCTGTAACTTGTTTTCTTAGGTAAATAGCAAATATTCTATGGCCACAGTAATGTTTAATTTTTTGAGAAAAGGAATAATATATACTTATTATAAATGATTCAAATAATAAAGACATGTATAAAGAATGGGGATTCTCTCTTCTTCTGCATCAAATCCACTCCCCAACCTTTTGTAAGAGTCACTTTAAACTGTAAACAGTTTTTGGGTTCATATGTAGCCTTCACTTTTCATTTTTAAAAAAATTTGTGTGAAATCTGTTTCTAAAAAGTTACTTTTCCTCTTGCAGGGTGACCCAGCTGTTTCACAAAATTTAGGGGAGTTTAAATGTCAATTTTTGAGTTTACATGTGCAAAGCACTGACTCTACACCCGGAGAATCCAGATTCAGTAATCATGCTAAACCTGGATGCTCCAAACCTCGAAGCCCTGGAAGGAGTCAGGGTTAGCAAACAGAAATGTCAGATACCCACAGCACAAACAGGCTCCCAGGCATTATAAGAACAGAAGCAAAGAAAAGTGACCTCAAAAGAGAGACAATTAATGTGATTCCCAGAGTCCCCACCTCTGGGTTCTGAGTTAAGCCCACTTGAGTTTTAAATGCTGTGTTGGCCACTCACTAGAAGTGTGACTTCGAGCCCATTGCTTTCATTCTCTCAACCTCAGTGTTTTCTGTACTTCATTGGAGGACTGAGTGAGGCAACCCAGGTAAGGGTCTCAATTCAATGCCAGGTCCACAGCAAGTACTCAATACCAGCTGCAGCACAAAGATACTTTTGGGAATCCCCAACAAACTCAGGGTGCCTACCATAATGAAAAACGGCTTAGGAATGAGAAGAATTTGACTTTTTAAGTGGATGTCCTTTAACTCAGTGGTTCCCCAACTTGTCTGCATATTGGAATTCCATGGGGAGCTTCAGAAATAATGGATGTTTTCTGTCCTTTTCTCTGAGACCGTGATTTAATTACTCTAAGGTGTGAACTGGGTGTGCAATAGTTAAAAGAATCATTGGCTGGTTCTAATGCACAGACAAGTCTGGGAACCTTGCTCTGATTTGTTCTCTGAGGTTGGGAACCTCATGAAATCTCATTGAGCATCAGCTCCCTTATAGGACACGCGAGTAGGGGCAGAGAGGGTATAGAACAACGACTTCTGTCGCCAGCACTAGAGCGGAAATCAGAACCAACTGTGTATGGATAAGGTTTTAGTCACTGTCTAGCTCTGCAGTGTTAGGCAACATAATTTTCTTGCACTTCAGTTTTCTTGTCTGTAAATAAGGCACCTACAACTACGAACCTTAGAGAGTTATTATACAAACTAAATGAGATAACTCATTTAAAGTATATAAAGCACAGGGACTAACACATGGGTAAACTGCTAAAGAATATTAGCTATTATTATTATCATTGCCATCATCCTCATCATCTTTCTCATTATCATCATTTGTAACACACAAGCATTTCACATATTATTGAATTGCCAATTTTCATTCCCATTTCTGTATCAATTTATTGACTTTGACATGGATTTTATTAAAAAAGACCCTCTTCAGACTCTGACCTTCCCAACTTGGAGTTACTCTATGAACTTTCTACTCTTGGCTCTTCAAAACCTGAAAAAAGTAATAGCATCAAGAAGCAACACACCACCCTATGATCCTAGTTCAGCTATTTTTTATCTAAAACAAAATCAATAAAAAAATGACACATCAAAAATTCCTAAGATTGGCAAATAAACACCAGGTACACTGTGATAGAATACCATGGGTCTTATCAAAATACCACAGTCCAGAAAGAAAATAGTATTAGTCCTAAGCAAACACAACATGTTCCATATTATATATTTAGATTTATATATACTATAAACATATATAAATCTACTTGTAGATTTATATATACTTACATATCTTTAAATATATGTATAAATATATATAAATTTTACAATGAAAAAGAACAGAAAACAGAAGTCAGAGAAGAAAAATTTCAAGAACATTTAAAGTTTTTTAAATTACACTTATAAATAGCATCCACTTTCTCTAAAAACATATGCAGAATATTTACCAGGAAAAGAAAGTAAATATTTTTTCAGAGACAAGAGCACTGTGGCTTATTTATTTATTTATTTAGCACAGAAGGTAGCAAAGGCTCACACTGGGAAGATCAGGGAAGAGGTAAAGGACTGAAGATAAAAATGGGGAGTCTGGAGGAGGCAAATAAAAGTACCCAGTTCTCTCTGAAGCCTTAAAAACAAGATGTATTTCAGGCTCCTCTTTACAAGTGTTTCTCCCACACTGAGTTCTTTTCTTGTTTTTATCTTCCCTACCCATCCTTGTCTAGGGCATGGTATCATGAAGCTTTCATATGATAATTTGGTTACATTGCAATGATAATGGTAAAGGAGTGGCAAAAAGACATTTTTAGAAGTAAAACAAAAGTGAGAAAAAGAAGAATCAAGGTAGCAACTGAGTCCAGCTAGGAATCACCCCAGCCCTCATTTATGCCTAGTGTGACCGATTAGCTCAGTCTATTTAGAGGCCTATACTTTAAACTCAAGGACCAGGACTGAGGCAATGTCCTCATAATGTTATTATGATGCACGTATCACTTTTATATTAACATTTGAAAACCCAGTGGCGTAGAACACTAAAGATCACACTGAGAAAGTAAATCTGATTTCGCCTTTCAAATTAAAGTTTTATATCAAACCTCATCTTCACTGAGAATAAAATGGAGTCATTTTGACAATATTTCTTCCCTCTGCTCATTTAAATAAATTACAAAGCTGATTCAGGCTGAGAGCAAATCAAGAGATGTTGATCAAAACAAATAAAAAGACATTCTAAACATGTTTTGAAAGCAGGGAACTACATTTTATATCAAATTGATGATTCAGTGAATTTCAATAGAAATTACTTTATTCTACTGTGGATTCTCATGTATTGCAGGTTAAGGTGTACACATCTCATTTTGCTAAAAGGTACAAGTTATTGTAGACAAAGACTGAATGCAAGAACTTCAGAGTGCCCTGTAGTTGGCATGGTGCTGTAGGACGAGGCCAGTGATGTTGGGTTCATTAAAAGACTCAGTATATAAAAAGTTCAAGCACTGTTAAAAGTTGGTAATAGAGGTGAATGCTATAATAGAGGTGAAGGATGAACAGTGTGGTGAATTGAAAATAGAAGTTGATGGAACCAGAGAGACCCTGAGAGAGAAGGGAATGGTATATTTTTTAAAGACCTCGAGTTCCACTGTAGTTATGAGTAAGTACCAGAAGATGTTACCTGCTGGAATTCAGAGCATAACTGAGTCCACTAGGAGGAAAGCATCCTGAGAGTAAAATGCAAACTGCAATCATTTGGGGCTATTATTATAGAAATTAAGGTGATTCTATCAGGAAAAAAGTCCACAATTGTTCTTGAACAATGTGTGATTAAGTAGAAATTACAATCATAAAAAAACAATTTTCAAGAAAACATTTAAACAGTCTGAGCGTATTAACTCGCACCAGATTTTCTGTAATATTCACTGCAGTACGAAGCATCCTGACTACAAATCTCTAAGTTAAAAACTATAATAATAACTAAGAACTGGTGTCACCAATCATCCTGGTTCACCTAGAACTTTTCTCATTTTAGCACTAAAAGTTCTGCATCTTGGGAAACCTCTCTGTCCCTGGGAAAATGGGTGGTTTGCCCAGGATAGTTCCCGTAAGTCCTGGGCAAACTTGATGTTTGGTTAACTTATCCGGATAATATATTATGTTAAAGTCTCATCATAATTATTATGAATTGGATCTCAAAAGGGGGAGTTCATGTGGTTAAAAATTATTAACAGAAAGACATTTAAAATGAGGAAGAAAAACATCAACTTGAACACTGTAAATCATAAAAATATGGACCATAGATTTAAAACATGTCACAACAAAAATAAATAGGTATCGGAGCTATCAAATGATCTCCCTAAGGGGTCTCATGAAATGCTATTTTACACCAGCTTTCCTACGGACACACTATTTTCAAGAAAATTCTAATTATCATAAGTGTGTGAATTCAAGAATAAGCAAATATTCAAAATAAGTAACATTAAATGTGGTAAAAGCAATAATCAGAAAAATACAATATTGTACCTTTCAAAAATGTATATAACAACTGAATAAAAATATCCAAAATCAACCCACAGATGTGTAGAATTTATTCTTTAGTAGGTATTGTAGTGTTTCAAGGTTTAGGTATAAAATACTTTTAAACATATGTTTAATTGGATAATTCATAAAATGGTTCCATTTAATCATTTTATATTGTTTTTAGGTTACCCAAAAGATTTGCACATAAAGTCAACACTGCAGATTTATATACTGCTGTCTGTGCAAGAAAATCACTGAACATTGAGCACTATAATGTTAGCCTACATCTGGGTGTCAATGAACTGTATAGTGAACATAAAATGTTCTGGATGAAGTGTGTTAAATTACTTATATCATTTAGTTTGATTTCCATTAAAAAGCAATCAGGTTCAAGCAACCAGTGGAGTACGAAGAAATACTAGAAGAGCAGACGAAGCGTTCCAACCCTGTCCTCATAGGTCCATTTACATTATTATGAACACAGAGATGGACAGCCTTTCCCCTGTATTCTGCTAGTAAAATCCTTCCTCCTACTTCTTTTTGTGTGAACTATATTTTGAATGTTAAGCAAAATGCTGAACTGCAGCCAAGCATAATACCCTTTTAATTAAAAACAAAAACCTTCAGTACTTAAACCCAGAGCACATCAGAACATCCACAAAAAGGTGATTTCTCTAAAACAACATTTTAAACATGGTAAAGAATTATGAGAACAAGGTCTTAATTAGAATTTGGGAGACTTGCCATGTGATAGTTCAGGATCTTGTCAACAAAACTGCTGTGTTAAGAAAACACAAAGATAGACCAATTATGCTGATCATACAAAGCTGGGATAGAAGACTAATAGAATCAGAAGTTTAAAAAGTTATGAGACCAAGGGCAATTCACTTCTGCTCTACAAACCCCTTTTCTCCACCCGCAGCAAGAGGATAATAGTCTCTATCCCTTTTGGAGATGCTGTAGTTAAGTTTTTAAAATCCACAGGGCACTTAAAGTGTACGGACCATGTTGTGTTCAATTTTATTATTACTACATAGTTGATTGTTGGGGGGCTTTAACGCAGCTCCCCGGTCCACCATAGATGAAGAATAAGACTACCAAGACATGATCTGCTTGGGGAGAAAAGGTGGCCACTTCTCTCAAAGGAGAAGGGCCCAGAGGCTTCCCTCCATGGGCTTTTATTAGGTTCATTTGCACAGGAATACAGATAAAGCTCATCAATCATTGTCAGCCAGTAAGGGTTAAACAATACATGATTTACAGAGAACTTTGAGGGCTTATTCTGAGTTACAGCCAATTAGTTAGAGGGCCATAAAACTTTAGGCGCCAGACTCATCTCAGGTCTGGACCCTTATCTTTTAAATTGAGGGTACAAATTAAGTAGGTTTCACAGGAATGTATGTATTTTTGTTAGGCCTGATTCCCCAGGGAATCTGCCCCTCCCAGCACAGGACCGCCACGCCCTCTGTCATTGTTTCAGGCTTAAGTCAGGCAAGGGAAGTAAGGCAGCCAAGAGATTAGGAGACTTCTTGCAGACAGAATGAGGACTCAGGCTATTTCAAAGCCAAGGGGCGAGGGTCCATCACCCCCTTTTTCCACAGCCCCCCAGTCCTTCCCTGCGAGTTTATTCCTGGTGACCAGAGCCTGTCTTAGGTTGATCCTCCCTTGAGGATTCTTACCCGTCATTGGCTAACTGGCCAAGCTCAGGGCCAAGCAGGGTGAAGTGGGCAGAGGTGGCACCCCTGCCAGGGAGATAAACTTTGTCTCCTTAGTGGCTTATGGTCCCAACTCTGACTCAGCCTTAACCATGGGGGGTTACAGCCTCTGAAAAAGGCAGGGCGGTTCCCAACAGTTGATCATGGATTTATAACTTCTTTTGCTGTAGAAAGTTATGTAATTGGGTTGCTATATCTAGTTGTAATAGATTTTTTAAAAGTTTTTCTTCTGTGTTACTAAAGATATGGTTAGTTGAGAGTCTTAAATTATTGTTCCACAGCAAAAGAGACTGTAAGGCATGCATGTAATCCTTTCTAAACGAGCCACCTCCTTGAGCTTGCAGTCATTCAGGGCTGATTCTTGACAGCCCTTTGAAGTCTTCGTGATCTGTGTCTGTGCTGGGAAAGCCCATGAAAGAACCATAGCTTGTCTTCCAATATTTCACTTCTCTAAAAAAATCAAAAGCCTAAATGTCACTAAAAACGCATTGTCCAGAAGTCAATAAATACATCCAATGTTCTGAAGACCCAATTTAAGAAAGAACACCTAGATCTTTATACTATATCCTCAGAATCCAAATAAACTTCATGCCCACGTCTTGAGTTATGCAGCTCTTTGGAAGGTCACAGACATGTCAAATACTAACTATTCAACCTCTTTGTGTTTTACTCTGTGTTACACAAGAGGTCTGAGTTTTGACATCACCAAATCAAGGGACTAAATTAAAATTCTAATTTTCACATCTAGAATTGGTTGTGGTGTTTTAATTTCCTAAATCCTATGAACAAGGCAATAGTTTGCAATGTTACAGAGCTGAATGAAGCTCCAAACTGAGAAATCCATTGCGGCTGACTTTGCCACACAATTCTCTCCCTACACCATTGCCACTCAGAGAACAGAAGCCACGCTCATTTGGTTTAGAAGGAACAAAGCAAAAAGCTTTGAGTGTATTCAAATAGATGTGCAGAATCAGGGATTAAATGGGAAATCTCTGTAGCCTTTACTCAGTTTTGCTATGAACCTAAAAGTGCTGTAAAAAATAATTTTTAAACCAAGTAAAATTTTAAAATATTAAAAAGACAAGGATTTTAGCAAAATGAACTAGTCTTCTTGACAACAGAGAGATGATGAATGTGTAAAATTTATTGTAATTATTCACTGTACAGGCATTCCTTGGAGAGCTTGTGGGTTCAGTTCCAAACCACTTCCATAAACTGAATATCACAATCAAGTGAGTCACACACATTTTTGGGATTTTCAATATGTAAAAAAGTTATATTACACTATACCATCATCTATAAAGTTGGCAATAGCAATCTAAACATATGTACATATCTTAATTAAAACATACTTTCTTGCTACAAATTGCTAACTATCACCTGAGCCTTCAGTGAGTTGTAATCTTTTTGGAGAGTCTTTCCTCGATGTTGAGGGCTGCTGACTGGGCAGGATGGTGGTTGCTGAAGGTGTGTGGCTGTGGCAGTTTCTTAAAGTAAGACAACAGTGAAGTTCACAACACTGATTGACTCCTCCTTTCACAAACAATTCTCTCTACTATGCAATGCTGTTGGATAGCATTTTACCCACAAAGAACTATTCTAAAATGTGAGGTAAACCTCTCAAACCCTACCAATGCTTTATCGACTAATTTAAGAAACAGTCTAAATCCTTTGTTGTCATTCCAATGAACTTCAAACCATTTTCATCAGGAGTAGCTTCCATCTCAAGAAACCTCTTTCTTTGCTCACCCATAAGAAGCAACTCATTATTCCATTAAAGTTGTATGATGAGATTTCAGTAATTCAGTCACATCTTCAGGTTTTACTTCTAATTTTAGTTCTCTTACTATTTCTATCATGTCTGCAGTTAACTTTCTCCACTGAAGCCTTGAACCCTTCAAAGTCATCCATGAGGATTGGAGACAACTTCTCCCAAACTCCTTTTAATGTTGATATTTTGACTTCTTCCAATGGAGCATGCTTGTTCTTAATGGCAATAAGAATGGTGAATCCTTTCCAGAAGGTATTCACTAAACTTTGCCCAAATCCATTGAAAGGACCATAATCTATGGCAGCCATAGCCTTATCAAATGCATTTCTTATATAATAAGACATGAAAGTCAATATTGGTTCATGGGCTGCAAAAAGGATGGCATGTTAGCAGATATGAAAACAACATTAATCTCATTGTACATCTCCATCAGAGCTCCTGCGTAATCAGGTGCGTTGTCAACGAGCACCCATATTTTGAAAAGATATTTTTTCTGAGCAGTAGGTCTCAATAGCGGGCTTAAAATATTTAGTAAATATACTGCAAACAGATGGGCTGTCATCCATGTTTTCTTGTTGTTCCATTTATAGATGCAGGCAGAGAAGATTTAGCATAATTCTTAAGGGCCCTAGGATTTTCAGAATGGTAAATGACCACTGACCTCAACCCAAAGTCACCACCTGCATTAACCCCTAATGTGAGAGTCAGCCTGTCCTTTGAAATGTTGAAACTAGGCATTGACTGCTCTCTAGCTATGAAAGGCCTATGGGGTACCTTCTTCCAATTTAAGACTGTTTCATCTACATTAAAAATCTGTTGTTTTTTTTGTAGCTACCTTCATTATTTTAGCTCAATCTTCTGGATAACTTGCTGCAGCTTCTATATCAGCACTTCCTGCTCCACTTTGTACTTTTATGTTATCTTGTAGAAATGTTTTGGTTTGATTCCCACCTCCCCCAAAACAGACACACTCGTATCCTTTTAAACTTCATGAACCAACCTTCCTGGCTTCAAAATTTCTTCTGCAGCTTCCTTACCTCTCTCAGCCTTCACTGAATTGATGAAAGTTAGGGTCTTCCTGTAAATTAGGATTTGGTTTAAAGGAATGTTGTGGTTGGTTTGGTCTTCTATCCAGACCACTAAAATTTTCTCCTTACCAGCGATAAGCCTGTTTAACTTTCTTATCATTTGTGCCTTTGCTGGAGTAGCACTTGTCATTTCCTTCCAGAATGTTCCCTTTGCATTCACAACTCAGCTAACTGTATGGCACAAAAGGCCTAGCTTTGGGCCTCTCTCAGCTTTCAGCATGCCTTCATCACTAAGCTTAACCGTTTCCAGCTTTCAATGTAAAGTGAGAGCTGTGTGCTTCTTCCTTTCACTAGAAAGCTAAGGGCCACTGTAGCATTATTAATTGACCTAATGTCAATGTCTCTGTGACTCAAGGAATAGAAAGGTACAGAGAGAGGAGGGGGGCATAAGGTCTGTGGTGCAGTCAGAACATAACATTTATCCGTTAAGTTCACTGGCCTATAGATAAGTGTGTTTGTGGTGCCCCCAAACAATTACAACAGTAACATCAAAGCTCAGTAATCACATAACAACATAAAAATATAATAATAATGAAAAACTGTGATATACTGCAAAAATTATCAGAATGTGACACAGAGACAGGAAGTGAGCAAATGCTGTTGGAAAAATGGCACCAATCGGCTTGCTCAACACAGGGTTGCCTTCGATTTGTAACACATGCAATATCTGCAAAGTGCAGCAAAGTGAAGCACAATCAACTGAAGTGTAACCATAAGTGAAGTTAGAAGGATGGGGAGAAAGATGGCGCAAAAATGTATTCTTTTTGTTTAGTGATTTAATATAGTACACACACACACACAGAAATCTCCCAGTAAAAAGAAAGAGAGCATTCAATGAGGAATGGGCAGGAATATGCAATCCAGGACATAAAACAGAATTTAGTTTTCCATAGCACTTGGAACTCTTCTTCAAATGTCAAGCTGGGAAGAGAGTGCTATGAGCTCCTATATCCTTCAATTTCTACTTAATTTCTAGTTACTGTCAGGTTATTTATAGATTCAAAGATACAAGTTCTTCACATACAACTTTAATTCTACTACCACCCCAAATGTGGGAATTTCTTCACAGGTTGCATTATCATTTCTAATGCTGAGGTAAGGTGATATTTTAAAATATCTTAGCATAAAATGCTGTAATCACTTTTGAAGATTATTCACAATATCTAGCTTTTAGTATTTTTTCTTTTTCTTTTGGTTTTCCAGATCTTTCCTTCACCCAATGATGCTTGGAGACCCTGGCATCATGGCCAGGCTATCTCTGTATGGCTAGTTGGCACCCCAGGGCTCCTGGAAAAATAAGGCCCAAATCTCTTTGCTATTAATCAGAGATAACTGAGATCTAGACACAATTCTCTATCTCTAAGCCCCAGGTGTAGAGCTAGGGATTGTTCACATCAATTGCCTCCAGGGAGGAAAAATAATGAGGGAGGCAATCTGAATGACTGAACATTACTGAACAAGCACTTGTTAGTGTAATAATTGTCAGCCTTGGCAGATTCAACTGAGAGGAAAATTGATGATACTGGCTCAGCACAACTGTTTCAACCAAGATGACAGCGGAGTGGGCAGCAGGGGATGTGCTAAGTGGAATAAACAAATGGCCACTGAGAAGAAAAGTTGAAGGAAAACATTCAGGGTTTCAATTCAAAGCCCCAATACACATATTTTTGCAAACCAGATAAACTTCTCTTTTCTAAAACTGCTCACTTTTGTTGCAATTTCATTAACCATATGTTTTCCGAGCTATTGTTTCTCGCTATCTGTAGCACTGTTCCAGAGTACTCAATAGAAGATGTTCTTTAAAAAAAAAGCAATGTCTTGGCAGTCCAGTACATTCTACGTTCATATGAAAAAGACATTGTAGATTAACTAAAATTTATTTAAAGGTACAATAGTTTGTTGACAATTATTCAAAATGAACAATCCACTTGCCGTTTTTTCCCATGTCTGCTGAAATATTTTAGAAACTGGCATTGAATGAACTTTCCTTCCCTCCTCCCATTGATGTTTTCTTTCATTCTTTCATTTTCATTCAACTAAGCAACAGCAAAAATCTTGAGGTTTACTTAATAGGTTAGTTTTAATACCTATGAAATTCAACATCTGCTGACTAACTCATTCAAGGCAAGTTGTATTTCAGCAGGGATGCATAGAGTTGGGTGTCTTCTTGTCCTCAGCTCATTGTTTCACTTGGAGCAAATTGTAAAAAGAATCAATACAAGGTTCTTTTCCAAATCAAATTGTATTGGGAGTTGTAATTTATAGAATAATTTTAAAGCTTTTCTAATAAGAATAAAGGAAACGTTGAAACAGGAATCTTTAAAACAGATTATATAGCATAAAATATAAGAGGTAACTGGAAAATATATGTCCATACATGTAGCATCTACTTTGAATAAACAAAGAACAGTTACTAAGATTTATATTAATTTTCATATGATCAACAATGAAAAATTTGAATGATAAATCATACTAGTAAATGGACTATAAATGAACAGTTTACCTGATTTCTCTATGTCAATAGTGAATGTTTCTGACTTTTGATTAAATCATTGAAGAGATATAAGCCACATCATTTTTTTCATGTAAACCAAACAGAATGAGTTGATTTCTCAGGTCTTATGTCATTTAAAATCCTATTAATCCATTATATTATATATTTATATGAAAATTCTGTGTTTTTATAAAGTAAACTAAGTCTAAACATCCCCACACAGTGAATATTGCTGCCTGACATTCACACTCAATCCTTACATTTCTGACCCTAAAAATTTGATATGTAAGTAGAGAACTCTAGAGAGTGAATTTAAATCAAAAAGGAAATAAAATAAACCACGTGTAAGCTTACAGACTCTCTATCATAGACTCTGGCAAAGATCGGTACTCTAATGCCATCAAGGGCCAGGCATGTGAAAATGGAACTGAGGGTAAGGGACCCCAGGCAGATCCGGCTCCAGTTTTGAGAACCATGGCACACTGAGGAGCACATATCCTCCTAAAGCTATTCAAATTAATTTTTTAAAAGTTTGACCAAGAAACAACAAAGTAAACAAAAAACCAAGCCTACAGATGAAATTCAATTGGTACGTTTTTACACTCTTAATTCTAATTTCTGTTCTTCAGCATGTGTCACCTGTTGCCACAAAAATGCTGTGTAACAAACCACAGCAAATCTCAATGAATTAAAACAACTCGCCTTTGTTCTCATGCTCACAGGTTTGAGGATAGCTTAGAATTAGTTGGTCTCAACTGGTTTGGCTGGGCCTGGCTGCAGACTGCAGGTTCCATTCAAATCACGTGCATGTGGCTGTCTCATGCAGAGCCCAGGCCAAATGGGCAATGTCCACTCAGAACGAGAAGGCAACTGTGTAAGCACATGAATCCCTGCTCTCATCATTTCTGCCAAAATTATATTGACCTAAGTAAGTCACGTGGCTGTCTGAAGTCAAGAGATTGGAATATACACCCTTCTACTTACTGTGAAGCTGTGGCAGAGATGTGAGGTGAAACACTGAGAAATGAAATAGTAAAATGAATAATTTAACTAACCATGGCTGATTAATCATGGGAGGTGACTTCCCTTCTGGTCAGCACTGAGTGTTAATAAAATAATAATTTTTTATTTAAGTGATAGATATGTGTGTGTGTGTGTTAAGAGAGAGGAAAGCAGGGACAGAAAGCTGGAGGGAGAGGGAGACAGAATAACAACAACTGTGGTTGAGTGTGGGGATGGAGGTATGAACAAGAACCAGGAGATTAGAGCTATTTGCTTTCTTAGCATCTTCACCAGCCATGGTTGTCTCTAGGTTTTCTTCCATAAAGGAATGCAGTGAAATAAGTAAGGTAAGAGATGGGAGACAGGTCTCCCTTTCTTTTATGAAGCTAAGGAATATCCTTTGTGATAGGGTTGGTGGCGGGGGAAGAAGGTGGACAGAAATCATTTGCCGGGGCTTTCTCAGGTGCATTTATTTTAGGAAAGAGTATTCATAGAGATGAAAATCTGAAAGTGTATTCCTAAAAACTATTCATCAGCATCTTGGAATCTCTTTGGGTCTCCAAAAGGTACGTGAAATCCATTTTGAAGACCACATGTAAGTTCCTAAGGCAGGAATTAGGTCAGTTTAGTTCTCTGCTATATCTCTGGCCCTAAGCACCTATAAGAGATGCTCAATAGTTACTGAAAAATTAATGATAGTGACAAAATTCAAATTGAATTTCTATCAACAATCAATGTATACTCTATTTTTCATAATGAAGGAACTAGAGTACAAAGCTTTTTTTTTAAGAAAAGGGGGAATTAACCATTACTGGTCAATTTTTGATGATTGATGAGCTTATGTATACACCCTGTATTCCTATGCAAATAAACCCAATAAAAATCCACTGAGGAACAGGTTTCTGGCCCTTTTCCTTTGAGAGATCGGCCACCTTTCCTCCCCAAGCAGATCATGTCTTGGTAGACTTATTCTCAGCCATAATGCCACAGACACTGCAGGTTGGCACCCGCATCATCAGTGTCTTCATCTGAATAATGGGATATTATCTATCACATTGGTTTACTGTGAACATTAAATAATTTTTATGTGTGCAATTCCTAGAACCTTGTCTAATTAATTTCAATTTAGTTATTTTTTCATCAACAAGGAGCCAGCAAACATGTTATGTCATTTTTTTACTCTTGTCTTAAAAGATTGATTAAAATGGAGTGAAGCCTTGGATTTTCAGAAAGCCTAATTTCCAAATGCAACATTATACAAAATCAAGCCCATAAACAGTTTCTTTGAAATAGATTTTCTAATAAAAACTTCTAGGTGAAAAGAATACAACAACTGGAATGCCTACTGAAACCTATAACATCTTATGAATTTCCCATAGTGGTTACATTGAAAACAACAGTGGAATGATAATGTATTTATAGAGCGTTCTGTGCTCAGATGCCCCTTTGAGACTGAACGATTTATGTCCAGCTGCTGGGAGGCTTCCTGCTGACAGCTCTCCAGGCTCTGCCTTCTCCAGGACTTAGACTCAGCTTGCTGTCTTACCCAAGCCACACCCTCTTTCCAGTATCCAATGCCTGGTTCATGTGGGCTCTAAGTGTCCAGCTCCCTTGCTCCAACTCAATACTGTTTAAAAGAGGCATCTCTTTCTCTCCAGGACTTCCCTTGGGGTTGGCTTAGGCTATAGCTGGACAGCCCAACTTTCCCTCTGCCCTCACTTTCTTCCTTTCCTGTAAGGGACAGTTCTCAGTCCTGAGAGCTCGCCCCACCCAGTAGACTTCCTGCAGGCTCATCTCCATCTCAGAGTCTGCTTCCTGGGGAACCCAGATTGTGACATTTTGAAGTGTAGCACACCTCCTCACAGGTCTCGCTTTGACCACGTGTTTAGGGACCTGCTGACACCTGAGTATAGTTGTAGGTCTGGAAGCACAGATGGGTGCTGGGGGTGGGTCCTGAGAAGACTCAGCATTGTCTTGCTCGGTAAATGTCTTAAGGGAGCCAGTCACAGATTCCTGAGGCGATGCAGGATTAGCGCCCTCAGAGGGGAGTGGAAAGAGATGGTTCGGCAAACGAAGTGCTATTGTTTAAGGAATAGAAAATTTAATTAGAAGAGCACAGAGGGATAGGAATTTTTATGATCATTTGCACGGTAACTCAAGAACAATTTCAAGAATGATAACATAGTAGAGCATGTGTTGCTTAGTATAGGTATTTCTTTAAGGATTTTGTTTCTTTAATGCTAGTGTATCAATAGCATGATTCACTTAGGCAGACACAAATCATGGTTAGACGGTATGTGCTGTCATTAAGATCATAACCTTTAGAATCTCAGAAAAGTGAACTCAAATCCAAGTCACACTACTAGCTCTGAGTCCATAAATTAGTGAACCTTCCCTAGCTTTGATTTACACATCTGTTTGATGGGTATGAAAATTATGGTGATCACTAAATGAGATTATACCTGTAAAACACTTGGCTACACGTCACACATGTCTTAAAACCTCAATCCTTGGTGATTGTTTTTGGTTTTGATTACAAATGTAGGAAGTAAAACTACTAAAAGAGATTTTTCTAATGTGTGCACTGAGTCATCTTAAAAGACAGGAGCAAAGAAGAAATATGAGTGTTTTATGCTAAGGCAGTTCCTCATGTCTCAGAAATTTGACTGAAGCCCCAGACATGAAATCAATGGATATAAGCACCTCCATGTTCCAGATAAACCCCTACAAGATTCTCTTCTAAGAAGTGACCAGACTGGGCCTTCTGCCCTTAACCTACCTTTATTCAAAGAATACAAATATAAACATAAATAAGATAAACATAAAGTAAGAGTAAACATAAGTAGAAACATGCACATTAATTTTAAACATATATGGAAGAGTCACTTATTTAGCAAGTTACATGGTTAAGAAGACATAGATGCAAAGAGGAACTTTGGCTATTGGCTGGCGCTCCTCACAGAACTGCTAGGGACGTGCCAGAAGCGTGAGCAGAGAGGAAGGGCCTGTAAGAAGTGGAGACAAACATCCTACTTCCTACCTAAACGCCGGGAAACTTGCAGACACTCAAACCTACACCAGGATCCATATGTCCAAAGGGAGTGCTCGGGAGAGTTTGTCTCCCTATTTGACTGTAAAAACTAGTACCTGCTTCTCCAGAAAATTCTGGAGGTGGGAGGCAACTGGAACATCATTTCACAATGGAACAACAGTAAAGAGTAGGGGCAACAAGAGTTTATGGCCACTGTCCCATGTTGGTGTGGCAGGGCTAAATGAGGTTTTCCTGGGCCCAGTAGGTATTCAATAGCATCTAAATGTGAGACAGCTTTATGGACCCCACTCAAGGGGAGGTGGGTGGAAAAGTTTTCCTAAAGAACATAAAACACACTGCCCAAGAGAACCAGCATACAAATTCCTGTATGGCTGAGGGCACCAGTAGCCACAAATTGTTATGGTCATAAAAGATGTTTTGTCCTTTTTCTTCTAATCTCTACTCTCTCTATGTGGATTTTGGAAAAGTCAAAAGGGAAAGGATAGAGATAATAAAAGCACAGATCACAGCCCCATCTAAAATGGCACGAGCTAGGTAGAATGGGGGGATATGAATAGTATCTAGGTTCAATTTTGAAATTGGGTCACCTAAAGATTGTTCATCACTGAAAGTGAGAATTATAAAAAAATAAGATTTCTGATAGTTGAAAGTTATAAGAGAGATACTGTATCTTCCAGAGATGTATCCAGTGAGCTGAGAAGGAAAAGCCAAGAGAAGTGTTGAAAGGAGTAATGGGAGAAAAATTTTAAGTCTTTTCCAGTGGTATATTATGTTCGGCCTATTTAATAAATGGATTTAGAGTTAAAAATATTTCCAGGTAGAAGGAAAAATATATACTGCTTAAAAGACAACAAATGTAGTTTTGAAAGATCAAAGATGAAGGAAAGAAAAAACATGATATACTCTTCCTTGTTGGTTAGGAGGGGGGAAAAAAAGAGGTGAAAAAAAAATGTTGGGTGAGATGGTTCCCTATCTGTGCGCCAGGGGGCACCATACAACCAGGGCAGCTTGGATGCAGTAGTCACCGGGCCAGAAGAAGAAATGGATTTATAAAGATTGCTCAGGTTAAGTACTGAACACTTAGCTATTAATCTTTAGGTGATGTTCCCTAGCTGACTGTTCATGACATGAGATGTGTCTATTCTCGGACAAGAGTAAGCCACACAAAAAAAGGAAAAGAAATTGAAAATATATTTCTCTGGAAACATAATCCCGGTTGCTAAATAAGTTTCACCTCCAGCGGATGCTTCATCAAAATCAATGATGCCTGTAATCAGAAGTGCCCCATTCCTGTTTGATTCCCCTACTGTCTAACACCCATAAATTCAGCGATGGATTATGAAAGTCTAGATCACACTCGGGCACCTAATGTGACTATAAAGAAGCATTCTTTTCCTCCGTGGAATTACTCTTTTAATGTTCTTGCTTTCCAATTTACATCAGTTAGAAGCTGTTAAAGTAATAGCATAGGCATTAGAAAAATAAAGGGAATGTGGAAAGGAAGATTGCTTATGTCTGTTTTATTTATCACACTGCCTGTTGAGTTTCTATCCCTGGCTTCAGATTTACCCAGTTTCTATCCTTTTATGACTGAAGACATTAAAGGCAACCTGTCAGCCCTGTAAAATAACATTTGTAGTACTCTGAATCTTCTCAGTGTAATCTTTAATAACTGTCTTATGTTTGAGTTGACAGCAAGCAAGTCATAAAATGCCTAATACCATCTTATAGGTCACGTAATACAACAGTTTGTTTTAGTTCAACAGGGCAATAACAGGTAACAGGTAATGAAGTCACTATAGATTTGTATAATATAGTTTCGGAGTTGGCAACCGTTTCAGAAAAGCCTTAGAAATCTTCCTTTGAGCTATAACAAAACAGAAGCGCATTTCCCATTTTCTCCCTCTATGATTCATAACACTAAAGTTAACCTCAGAGATGGTGCACTTCAATTTCCAGAAGTTGATGTATATTATTATGCAAACAAATTAAATTTTATTGGGGAAAATGTCTTTCTCCCAGAGCTTCAAGTTGCATAAGTGAAAAAAGCGAAAAAGCAATTATCCATGAACTAGTCAGAAATACAAAAATGTCTAGGACATATCCGTCCAATGCAGTCACCTGACCACCTGTGACTGTTGAAATTATAATTAAGTACAATTTAAAATTCAGTAACTTTAACAAGGTCAACTGGATTATCTCCTCTATCAATTTTATCAGTCTAAACATAGTTTCTTTCGAGGCACTTTCATATAGTTGCATTATTTCAGATATTGTGGTGCTAATTCTATTCTTTGTTGCACTTAATAACACTGCTTCTTCATAGGAATGGATTCTCTATGGCAGTTTTAGGTTCAGCTCAACACTCTCAGCAGCATTACAATTCCTGTTCCCTCCTGGGCAGTAAAACTCAAGATGTCACTCTTAGGGCCTGTATCCATAAGTATGGAGCTAAGAGCTATGTCCCTATTTCCTCTCTCTCTCCCTCCCCCGCTCTCTCCTTCCCCCCTCTCCCATCTCTTTGTCTTTCCTTTTCTATCTCTATTCCTACCTCCTTCTTTCCCTCCCTCTTGAGGTCTATTAACTTTATTATGTTATTTTGAAGATCTACTCTAGGAGGTGGATGTGTTCGGATTCTTACAAGTTCAATGCCATCCACTCAGTCTAGTTAGTGATTTTTCTTTGACCCATTTTTGATCTTCTTTTCCCCATATCTTCCCATGTGTGTGTGAAGTCTAATTCCTATAATAAAATGTTCAGTTTACATACTTCTAGTTGAACTTTTATACAAAGGATAATTGAACGTCTACAGCTGATGTGTTCGGAGGATGCTACAAAAGTGTTGGTGGATGAACAACCAGGAGGAAATGCTTCCAGCTACAAGTAACAGAGTCTAACAGATCACAGGGGCATGCAGAGGTAACTGAACCATAAATATGGAAGAGGGTCTCTCAGAATTGATATAGACATGCCAGGATGCCATTTAGTTCCCAGGCTCTACCTTTACTTCCCACCACCCTCAGCTCTCGCCTTTTGTTTTTGTGCTGGGTGTTTCACTGGCATAGACGGCTGCCACGTCTCCGGGAATTACATCTCTTTTCAATCAGTAAAAGAGTGTAAAGTGCAGGATTAACTGCAGGTGTTGCTTGCGTAAGAAAATCCAATGTTATAATACATTCCCCCCTAACTCATCTCTCCTTCTATCTCATTGGTCAGCATTGAGTCAGTGGAAAAATGAGATCACAGTGTCCGGAGCAGGCTAATATGGATAATCACTTGGAACTGGAAGAGGGGCTACATACCCTCACAGCAAAAGATCTCCTGCTGCTGGCCATGAAATCGACATTCTGATAGTAGGAAAGGAATACATGAGGGGGAGGCAGGATGCTTTTGGGTAGGTAGTCAACAGTGTAGCCTTGGAGTTGGGGGGAGAGGAACAGGATATGTTCAGGATATGGCAAGAACCCAAAGGGATTGGATTATATAGTTACATTGGTGAAATGAAAGTAAAATAAACAGCAAAAATGTCATGCTCCAATTTTTGGACTTGACTCTTTAGAAAACTTAAAATACTGGAAAAGTTTCAAACAAAAAAAATATACAAACATATCAGTATTTTAGAATGGTATCAAGTAGAATTTTTTGGTCTTTGAGGAAAAATAAAATATATCCAGATGACTCCCTCTTTTTAGGATCTTTCCCTGAGGAGGAGGAGTGAAGGAGAAACTCCAGGATTCTGGACCCCTTTTCCCAGCGTGGAGGTCGTAGGTGTGCCACAGTGCAAAATCAACTGGGACTTGTCCGAATGGCCCTCTTTTCCTCCTCTGTCCCATGAAACAGTCAAGACCCAGCCAGCAGCCAAGGTAACCTCAGCTGAAGGCGGGCACCTTTCCTTGCTCCCCCCATGGCACCTGGTGCGGGATGGGTTTGAGAGTGCTAACCTCTCAACTATACCTACAGGAAGAGAAACCGTGGCCAAATGAGCCTTTTTTTTTGCCTTGTTGTCCTTATCACTTTATTTTTGTCCTACATTAGCTGAGCTCTGTATTGTGTCCTCTTTTTTGATGATGGTGCTTTCCTAGGATTGGAAACACATTAAATTCTTTTATGATTTAATAATTTTCCACAAATATCTCACATAGAACTTTCAAAATAAGCAAGCTTTTTTTCAATAAACAGTATTCACACATTTTACAGAAAAAAAAAATCAGTGGTCTCATCAATTTCCAGCACAATTTAAGACCTGGATAAAGAAACAGGTGCACTTACTTTAAATGGCATTATCTGGAATTATTTTCTACGAAACACAAGGCAGTCAATATACCCTGCAGACAAGTAGATGTCCGCAAAGAAACGGCCTTCCAGATGCACTGCTCCTACATTTGAGCACTTTACATTGAACAGCATTGGCTGGCACATTCCTTGTTGATTATTTTTGTGAGATGTTGTGTCCTGGGCTCGTTATCTCAAATTTACACTTAAAAGATGAAATGGGTTTCTGTGAGAGCTCTTCCCATTCTTGGATACTTTTATGATAAGGGAACATAAAAGAGTGGACCTATTTCCAAAAACTGTAACAGCGGTTCTCATCACGGGAAATCCTACTGTCACTCAAGGATAAAGGGCATAAGAAAATACAGAATAAAAGTACCAATGCAATAAATAAAACTTTCAAATAAAGTCAGAATATATATAATGTTGAAAATTTGTTAAGAGTCGGAGGAATCTAGATAAATGATATTGCCAAAGCAAACCTCTGCAGCATCTCCAGGTAAATTAGGAAATTACAGAAAGCATTAAAATTAATACACAAGGTTGTGTCTAATTATATTATTTGTAACAACTTACAGTTTCAACTAGATTCAGTTCACTCACTTTTATGAAGTTCTTTTCTTATTCAACTTCAGAAAGTATTTACTACATAAAAACATTTAAGAAATAGTTATGTGTGTAATATAGAAAAAAACCTATATTAAGAAAGAAAGCCATTGAATCCAGCATTCTCCATAGTTTGCCAAAAGTTAAAACTCTCCATCTGTTCATTTAGCAAATCTATGAATAGAATACTAAGTGTCTGTGGACGGAATACTTTGAAACAGAAAGGTAACATGATATTTATGACGTAGCTCAATTATGGCTGCTGAATAGGATCGTCCCCTGCTGGCTTTGCACACGGTTAAAGAATGCATACGTCTGCCAAGCAATTTACCTTCCTCTCTTACTCTAAGAATTAATAATGTTTTACAGATAATTAATATTCCAAACTTCTCACCCCATTCTTCTTTACCTCTTGATCATCCTAATCAAGCTCCTCCCCAGTACAGTAGTCTCAGTGATATTCGTGGTAGATGGCACCCTATGTAAACAATGGGAAGGCTAATATTTCTCCCAAAGTGGGACGTGAGAGTTTGACACCAGCCTGAGGGAGAAGATTTCCTCTACCTTCACACTGGAGGTCACTGGGTGACTGAAGAGCAACTGCTGGCGTTTCCCTCCCAGCTGTGCCTTGGATTACAAAACCTGTTACAAGTCCACCGTCACTGGTCCCCCCCTCTACTCTTCTGGAGTATCCTTTGCAGTTAATTGTACTCCTTCCTCTATATGCCTTCCACTTCCCAGAAAACAAACATTAGTCTGTATTTGAATGTACTCAGAAAATACCCCTGAATATTTTTTAGTTAGCCTACAGTCTGTTAGGTTGGCAGATGTGGAAGCTGAAGTACAGCACATATCTCTTCTCCTGAGACCCCAGGAAGGTCAGGAAAAGCCCGCAATCTAAGTTTCCCTCTCTGGGTGTGTAGTTAAAGGCCTCATATACATATCAGGCTGTATATGTATATGAGGATTAGGTTCACCCTGCCATTTATAAGTGATGCATTCGATGAAAACCTCACCACTGACTCCCTTGAAGGAAATCAAAGACCATCAAACGTGCTGGCCCTGTGATGTCTTCCTTCAGTAACTGATTCTGTTTGCCAGGGTATCTCTAGTAAGCTGTCAAATCCAGAAGAAAGACAATATGATGTAAAATTCTTTTCTTGAGAAGGGCAATGATTTATAGCTATAATACACATGGTAGGCAAATTATAATATTATTATTTTCATGGCCACATCTTAGTGACACTGATGAATTTAAGCAGGGAGGGAACTGAATCCTGGAAGCATAGGTTTGACTGTTTTGCTTCAAATTAGTGCAATGGATGGCAACTGAAGCTGCCCCGTGGTGCAAAGGGCTGTGCCAGGGTAGAGTTTCTCCACTGAACATGGAAAATCCCCTAACTAGACATGGGCAGAAGCCGTGTGCAACAGGCAGGCACTTAGGACGAAATGTTGACACTATATATTCCCTGGAAGTGGTTTGGTGATTGAAAGGTAACAAGACCATCATATTACACTATTGAAGATTTTGGTTATATCAGAGATGTCAGTTCCTTCAAACAGAATCAAGTGCTCTCTCAAGAATGCCATCAAGGATAAACTAGGACTCAAGGACAACAGATACTTGCTGAAGAGCTGGCACAAAAGGAAGTATTATACTTATGGAATTTTCTTCATGGATTAGGTCACATTGTTAAAAAATTTTTAAGCAAAGTGATTTTTAAATCTAAAATATATTGTTCTATAAAGTAAGCAAAATTGGACAAAAGAAGCAACAGGATGGAAGTTAGATCTACATGAAGGGAGGGCAGGGGAAAGGAGACACGTCAGGCAAAGGAAATACAGAGAAAATATTAAACACTTGGGGAGGAGGGAACAGAGAAGAGGTGCTAAGGAATCTACAAATAAAAGCGAGTGTCCAGAGTTGATTCCTAGTGCCCTGGATTATACACACTGCCCTGACGCTGTGCTGTTGGACTTCACACTGAGCTTCTCCCGAGGCTCAGGCCAAGTTAAAAGCCCTGCTCTAAGAACACGGAGAAGGGAGGCCATGACTGGTTTGTCTCTCAGACTATTTCAAGGCACCTCCATTATTTTCAGAAGTTCAGACTTTTAGCTCCAAGCACTCCAAATCACCATTGAGCTAGAGATCTCTTCAGTCATTCAAAAAAACAAAAAAAACAACAACCCCCCACCCCCACCCCACTGCAAACCAACCAGCTTCCCTGAGGGCAGACACACAGACTTGGGAAAGCCCTGGGAATGGACCTACTGGAAACAAAGCAGGGATCTGGTCAAAATCCAGACCTTGACTCATCGTCAAGTCCCGAATTATTAACTAAAGTCATAGTGTGGAGACGAATCCAATAATATTTGCCTTTCAGAGCTCTGCTTTTCATTGTCTGCATTCCTTTAAGTGAGTTTTATGTAGAAGAATTGGCAGTGAAATAAAAGGAAATAATAATTTCCTCTGAAGGGAATGGGGTGAGAAGAGTAACAGGCCATCATTTTGCCATTGTTAATGCTTTATTCTTTAGGGTAAAAGGAGTTCAAATTTCAAAAGCCTCAACCTTTCCTGAAATGTAATAATTGCTTTATTTTTAAAAAGTCACACTCAACATCCTTTCTTAGAGAGAAAAGCATTGGCAAGGAGTAAAAAACCATGGGTCCCAGACCTACTGCGGGCACCCACGGCAAGACTGTGCAAATAAATTAGGTTCTTTATTTTCCTCTGCTTGTTAAAAAACCCCCATAATATTCACTTCCCTCTCTTACAAAGTCAATACCTAGTGGAAGTTAAAGGAATGGGGAGTCTGCACTGTAGGAATCAGAACAGTTTTCTGAATTGAAGAATCCAGTTGGAAGCTCTCTGAATAAAGCATACTACTTTTTAGTATTGTTCTAAAAATATGCAGAAAGAGGTTAACTGCCATTCCCAAATATACTCACTTATAGCAAGAGAAACATTTCTCCTTTGTAAGGCAACTTTTTACAAACAAGATTGTTTTATATAATTCATGAATGGTTTTGCATCCTTTAAAAGGGCAGGTTATCCTAGTGTATCAAAAGGAACATTATTATAAAATATGTGTTACTTTCATGTTTTTTTGCCTGTATCTTGAGTTGGTGTTCCCTGCACATTTCCAGGGATCTTCAAATTTGGTTCCTGAGGATTCTGGTACCCTAAGTAGCTCTCGGTCAGCATTAATATTTTCCTAGGGTATGTTTTTCCAGGCGGCTGTGTATCTATAAGATGAAGACATCGACAGTGAAGTCCCCAAAGGGTTTTACAGGAACAAGCGTCAGCAGCTGTGTGCTTGGTTTGCTTGTGCCAGCTCACTGGCTCTGAAGAGAAAAGGCAATGACAAGCTGAGCCCACAATGATGGGCTGGAGTGAAGGCATTGATTATGTCAATGCAAGAATAATTGGATACGTAGTTACCATAAATAGCCTTTGAAGTGTTTCAATAGCTACAATTCCATCCATGGCTATCATCTAGCTCTTGGCAGAGCAGCCAACTCTCAATTTTTCAATGGATGAATCTAAGCAAAAGCATCTAGTCAGTCTGCTGCCTCAAACTAGATTACTGATAAATGGCAATTGAACAGGAATCCTCTATGTTGGTCACTTTCGATTGTTTTAAGAGACAATTATACAAGCAGCTGGCTGTCTCCCCCTTTTAATTTCCTGTTTCAAATATCAGTTGCAGGCTGCCTTATATTCCTACTATATTTTCAGAGTTTGCTTAATATTAGAAAATAACTTCCCTCTTCCTTTGAACTTTTATACTCCCATTCCCACCCCACTCTCATTTGATTACGGCCTGTCAAGGGTGCTGGGGTACTCTCAAACATTTCCCTCTCACACCTTGGTGTGGGGTAGCTTCATTCTGTTCAGTGGTTTCAAAATGGTCCTCAGACAAGTGATATGAGCATCACTTAGGTAAGAAATTAGCATTACTTAGGTCGGAAGCTCTGAAAGAGTGATTTTGATGTTCTCTGAAGTTTGAGAAACCCTTGAGTTAGTCCAATGGTCCTCAACACTAAGTACATAGTTGAAGCATGTGGGTAATTTTTTGAAAGGCCAATTCTAAAGCCCACTCCCAGAGATTCTGATTAACTGGCCTAGGACTGGCCCAACCATTATTGTGAAATCTTCCCAAGGGATTGTACTGTGATGCCAGAGTTGAAACCACTGATGTTAGTAGTCTTTCTCTCTTCTGTACTGTAAACCTCACTTCTACCAATGGATTATTCCCATAAACATATATGGACCCCCTACTCATTTAACTTAAAACATTTCCCCTCCAGATACTATGAATCAAAGCCATACACAATGACCTCCCATTCCCAATTTCCCCTTCACTCTTCAATGTACTCCAGCCTGAATTTGACTCTAGCACTCCACTGAAAATGTTCCTGCAAAAGCTGGCAGTTAACTCCATGTTGCCAAATCCATACGATGCTCCTCTGCCTTTATCATCCCCTTTCACCTTCCCTTGTTCTTCTTAACAGCTCTTAGGTGTTGGATCTTGTATCACTCTATGGCTCTGGATTTCCTCCTCCAGAATGGCCACTCTTTTCTGATGTTGTCTGTGAGACAGCCCTTCTCTGTCCAACTGCTGAAGCTTGGAGATCCTCAAGCCTTATTCCTGGGTTTTCTTTTCTTTCTCAGATATCCTTTCTAATGAAGTTTTTATCCATTCTCCTGGCTTTGACTATCATCTAAGTAAAAAACTCAAATCTATCCCTTATTTTTTTCTCTGAACTTCAGATTCAAATATCTAACTGTATTCTTTTGCAAGTCTCACAGCTATTGGTAACTCTCCTGGTCTTCCTCAACTGAGTAAATACCATCATTTATCCACCCAGTTCCTTGAGCTGAATGTTAATTTCTGAATGTTTCATGAACATTTTTCCTTCTATAATTCCCCATGACTAAACAAACCAACAAAAACAGCAAGTCCTAGAGATTCAAACTGTGACACATATCTAAAATGTTTAAAATGGGTCTACCTTGTAGCTCCTCATTACCAACTCACTCCAAACCATTATGATTCCTTATCTAGACTTCTGTCTTTTAATCTCATTCCCCACTTCTAGTGTAAGCTTGTTCCACTCTGTTCTCCACAGAGCTTCCAGAAGAATAAGTTAAACACCTAAATCAGATCTTTTAACTCTTTCTCTCTCATTTATTGTTTTCTGGAAGTTTAAATATTTTATTATTGTTCTATTACAGTTGTCCCAATTTTTCCTCCTTTGCCCTCCTCTGCCCAGTCCAACCCCTGCTCCTAGTCAGTCCCCACACCATTGTCCATGTCCATGGGTCATTTGTGCATGTTCTTTGACTAGTCCCTTCCCCTTCTTTCCACCATTATCCCCCACTCCCCTTCCCTCTGGTCGCTGTCAGACTGTTCCATATTTCCATGCCTCTAGCCCAAGCTCTTTATCATTTTCTCATTTCATTCACAATAAAATCACACCTTGTCCTGAATTTTCTGCACTCTGCTCTCTATTCATTTCTCCAACGTCTCATGTCATACTCTCTACTCCCAACCTTGCTCACTCTGGTCCAGTTTCTCTGGTTTTCTTCCAGTTATTGGTTTCCAGCATTTTTTTTCCTTACAGATTACTTGACTATTCTTTTGGATGACTCCTTTTTTTTTTTTATAATTCTGGTTTTAATTAAGACCTACCTCCCCAAAGAGAAGCAATGTAAAGAAAGAGAATGTTACTAATAAGCTTCTGATGCCCAAAATACGACCTATAGGTAGTACTGAAGCAAAGCTTTGTCTGGAACAAGAGGATTGTACAAATTCAATTATTAACTCAATAAATGGGAATCAAGCATAGAAGAGGTGGGGCAGAAATCACAGATTTTTCATCCATGCAGTTAGAGATACCATTTTGCCCATGGTCCTAGACCACAAGACATGTAAATATAAACACAATGTACACGTGCTATAGAGAAAGTCAAAACCCCAAATCTGCCTCTCCTGGTCCAACATATTGTGAGAAGGAGAAGGAAGACAAACTGCCACATAACAGATGACACAGCTCTGAATAGCCTCCTCCCCATCTTCCTCTGTATAGGCAATGGCATTAGAAACATTTCAGCCAATGTGAAGGGACCTGACATCACAGCCTGGTGAAGCCCTTTGTTTGATGTGGCATTGGGCAGCCTTTAGGCCCAGGTTCAGCTTTGAACCATCCAACATGGTGTGAGAGCAAAAGTGTGTATCAATGAATCTGAGGCCAGACTCATAGTTTCCTGTGGTCTGAAATTATTGGATGAGAGACTTAAAAAGGCTCTTGGGCCCAAGTAGGGACACCAATGATGAGAGCTGGTGGCATGGCTCAGGGCAGAGGCAGGGCAGTGACTTGAAATGTATGGGAACCTCAGGTGCAGGCTTTGTCTGGGAACACAGTCTCTGGGGGTGGAAGCCACGGTCCCACCAAGAAAACCCAGAGACCTTAGCAGTAAAAGGAGAAAACCAGACAACATTGCAGCAAGATCCAATGAGAATTCAGTAAACAGGGACCAGTGAGATTCATCTTTTCCTACTGCAACTCATTTGTCTTGCCCATAAGCCTAGACACCATCAAAAGAAGACCAAAGGAAAGGGGAAGAGACCAAAAAAGACTGAGCATTATATTTAAAAGGGCTCAGTTTATTTTTAAAAACATTTTTATAAGCTTCATTGAAGATTATAAATTATAAAATTTACACTGTATTTTTTCTTACCCAGTGGGTAGAGATCATAAGAAAGATTAGATAAGCTGAAAGAACCAATAATGATGTACATTTTCTTTACACATCTAAGTGTTGTCAGTTAATTAGCTAGATCGCTCTATTTACAATGTTCAAAGTGAAGGCGTGCCAGACACTGCTTTTTAAAAAAATGATACCAAAGAGCTTTAGAACAGAGTATTTCTTAAAAGACTACAATGAATTATGTGTATATCTCTGATTACTTCTGAGACGTGGAAAGGAGTAAAAGAGCTGTATCAGCATGACACAGGTGAAGCTGAATAAATTTTTGCAAGCTTCCTTCAGGTAACTTCAGAGACAAATCTACCAACTTAGTCCAAGTTCATATTATCCATGTCTTCCTGTTGTAGGTGGGAGTTAGGCTCTTCCATGGGATCTCATGGAAAGCATTCCAATGACCCACACATGGGAGACTGTGGTGTGGCATGGTTTATCCATGTGAAAATAGTAACTGCCCCCTGAGTTTCCAATGTCCCATCGCCCTCGATCCTCCTGCTTAGAAAAAGTCCAACTGTGTCCTCAGCCGGGCCAAGACAAGAGCCAGTATCTAGAGTTTCTGCTTCATATTAAAGTTTAGCCCTTTGGAGCACACTGGCGGCTGCCAAGTGGTCTCAGTACCCAATCAGGTAGCTTATCTTGTTCTCAGCTGTTGTGGTGGCAGAGCCCATATGGCTGATTACCATTCAGCTGCTATGGCCCCATGGCTATGGAGAAAGAATGTGCAAGTGCATAGGGCGAGCACATTACCAGGTTGGCAAGAGAGACTATTTTTTCATTCTCCTGGGATTATATTAGCTTGGGCTTGGGAGGGACCGGGTACCTCTTCTAAACCACCAATCAATTTCATAGGCATTTGCAAACTTTGGATGGGTTTATACCCCCTAGCTAGACTGACAGGCCTCTTTGGTCTAGCACCTCCCAACAACCCTGCACCACAGGTAGGGGAGGGAGGACTATTAATCCCCTTGATAGAGCAGAACTGTAATTCCCTGGAGTGTGAAAAGCTGTGCTTTCTTGATATCTAGTTTAAGCTCAACATCTCAATTAAGCTTGATGTCTAGTCCACTTGCTTTCTTTTCCCAGCTAAATACCAATGGTAATATTCCTTTTATTCTTACAAACATCTGTTAAAATATCATGTTGGTTGGGCCACCAATGCACTGTTAGACTCAGTTTCTCTCAAAGATCCTTTCTTATGTTTCTTTTGTTTTCATTTTTGTCATTATTACCTTGATCCTACATGGCTCCAATACCAATGCCTAGACTTTTTGACCCATTTATTATCAGAAAAGTAAGGACATATGGCTCACTCTCCTACGTGCCCTACATTATATTAGAGCATATGTTCATAATTGCTGTGTAAATTTATCTGAAGACATAATCTTAATTGAATAGTATTCTGTGATAGCCATTAATTTTTATCTTTCTAGTCTATATTCACCCTTCATTGACTATTCTATAATGATGTTGATGGACCCTGTAAATATTTCTAATTTGTTAGCTGGCATGATGCTAAGCTTTGTCAGTTGAGGGTGCTAAAGGGACATGCAAGGAAGAAAGGGTCTTGTCTCCTGGTTCTGGTGAGCTCTGGAGCTCAGCTCCTGCAGGGATAGTGGTTTCTACAACACCTGGGCCCCGCAGGGTGCTTGGGCTCTGCAGGTGTGCTTCCAGTGGTGGCTAGCAGCATACAGTATGTCCCTGGCAGCCACTTCCCTCGGCACTCCCCCAGATGGATCATGATCTCATTCCTAACGATTCCTTGGCTACACTCTATCAGCCCAAGTGGTAATGGGTGCTCCCCGTGGGTGCTCTTCCTCTATTCTTTAGAGTCCTCATTGATGATTACTAGCCTGCCTCCCATTATTTCAATCCCCTGTTGTAAGTAATAATTCCATGTTAAACTTTTCCTGTTCAGTTTATTATGAGGTTTCTGCCCTGGGAGTGGTCCCAGATGGTAGACCTGTGTACATGGGATTTGGAGCGTGGTCTGGTTTTATGCTTAGGCTTGATTGCTGTGCTGAGCTCTTGCTAATAGCAGATGGAGTTCTAGGAATCCATGACATGCAGTGACATCACAACTAATCAGAATACCACCTGTGGTGTATTGTGGTAAAGCACCAACTGAAGCAAGTGTCTTGAGAGCCCACAAGTGGCTGCTGCACTTGACCATCATGGAAATAACGATGACTACAAGGACTGTGGTGTAGGAGAGATTTTTCTGAGTTTACTTGAGTACTTAACAGAGAAAAAAATGACAAGCTCTCTGCTCAAGTCACAGCTTGAGGACCATTGAGCTACCGTGACAACCATGAAAGAATATTTTATTTATTGTAACCACAGGGCTGATATTGCTGAAGTCAGACACAATATTTAATCCTTCGAGTTGCTAAATGACAGCAATAGTTGCAAATGCACAGTCCATAGCCTTCTCTGTGACAATGGAGCTGGACCTGTAACCATTTCCTCCTTGACAAGTTGGCACAATGTTAAGCTTTGTCAGTAGACAGTACTGAAGGGAAAATGAAGGAGGAATGGGGTTCTCTTTGGGCTCCAGTATGCTCCTAGGGGCAGCTTCCTTAAACATGCCTAATTTCTGCAATTTCTGGCTCCAGCCACATCCACCAGCTTTTACAGGGCAAGCTGCTGGCATGCAAGGAGTGGTTACTCTGGAGCCCCTCAGGTGGTCATCTTGGCAGAGTATTGCTGCCATGGCATCTCCTTCCACTGGCATCCCCTTGAGCAGCTTTGCAGCCTCAGAAAAATCTGCCATTTAGACAACCATGGTTATGCCCCTCCAATGAAGCTGGATCTCAGTACATGGTGTGGGAGCTGCTTCAGGTGCTTGTTCTATCTGTCGTTTATGATTTAAGCCCTGGGGAGAGTGGACCTATTCCTGCATCTGCTATCACTGTATTCTATAAGGCTATTTTTATTCATTGCTAGTGCTGTTGTAGATAATAATTTTTCATGTTCAGATTTCTGTATAGGTTCATCTTTTCCTGAATCCTGACTAATATGCCTCTTAAAATTTTAATATTTCATGTAGGTTAAGTATTAAACTAAGATCTGACTTAATCATGATCTCACCAAATCACTCATTTTTAGTTCTTTATCATGTATAACTTATCTATTCTTAAAATTATCTAAAGTCAATTAGATGTAATAAAATAATTATTTTGAATGTCACTTAAGTTAAAATTGGTAAACCTATCAAAACTTAGTATTACTAAAACTTGTATAAGAAGAATGTGGAAGATTCCATTTTACCCTATTTACTGATAAAATACTAAGTATATTAAGAATTTAGTGAGGCCAAAATCTTGGAAAGTTCTGTTAAAGTTAACAGCAAATGTTTTATATATATAATTTCAATGGAAAGATTAAACAGACATAACAAATGGAATATAATTGAAGCTAAATATAACATTATTATATTTATAATGTATTTATAATGTATTTATATTATATTTATGTTTATATATTATAATGTTATATTTAGCTTCTATTTATATTTAACATTAAATATAAATAGAAGCTAAATATAACATTAGCTTCTATCAACATTCTTTTAAACTCTAGGGCAATCCCATCTTTCTCTCCATTCAGGATAAAATCCTGGAATGCAGTAGGTAGGTCCCTTTGCTTATTTGCTAATTTTAAAAAAAATACAAAGTTCTCTCATCACTCTTATCATAAAAACCATGTGAATGAGAAAGTCTACAAGAATCAATGCTTTATTCACTGTGTCTAAAGTAAAGAGACACAGAGCTCTCTACTCCATTTGGAAAAAAGATGGGATTGTCATTACTCCAGGGATGCAATATAGTAGTGATACTATATATATTTGATAACTATATTTTTGTCTGATGTCTCCTTTTGTATAGGCACCTTCCATTGCATCTTGGTGCTTTGGTTGAAAGATATTCTACCCAGTGTCTTTCCTCCGTGATAAGATGTGAAATGAGGGAAAGAGGATTTGCTTATATCTCCACTCTTATCCTCAAGGAACTAAAAGCCAGCCTTGTGATTTGATAGGTGCACATGTGAAAAATTATGCCAAATCATCTCTGAGTTGAAGGAGATGTGTGCTTGGATAAGTAGAAAAGAAAGCAGGTACTCTTGAAATAATTTTTACTGTATCCCTTGTGACAGAGAAAGAACTCTGGACACAAGGAACTTCAATTTCACCCAGATCCCCCTAGAAAATCAAGACTTTGCTAGAGTGCCTACAAGTAATAACAGCCTTGACAGGAAGAGCAATAATATTCCTTGCCAACAATCACATAGAGATAATGGAGCTGCCCTCCTTCAGTAGCTCTTGTGAGCTTGGACGAGGAGCATGCCAATGTTGACCAATAGCTGCTGGAAGCCAGAGGACTTTTCCCAGAATTTTCTAAACTGCTAGCAACACTGAGAACAGGGGTATATCCATGCTGTGTATGTGTGGATAATGGTGAAGTTGTGGGGGGAGAGGGTCACAAAATATAACCAAAATAGAATTTCTTCCTAACTAGGCAGGGAGAGGAGGTCAAAGTACACGAAATTGTTGGCAGGCAATACAATCTGATATGACTTGCAGTCTTGTGCCATGGATGAAAATCTGTATCAACAACAACTCCCAGAAGACAATGGTATGAGAGGACGTGGACATGCAAGTTGACTCAGTTGTTCTGGGAGAAGTGAGAACAAGTCGAATATTTTAGGAAAGAACTCTCAGTGCATGGATTGTCACTTAAGTCACAGAGAATGGCTTTGCAAATACTTTACCTACTCAGTGTGTAAGAGAAGGAAGCATTTCAGAGAGGGTAAGACTTTTGTCCAGTTCGCTGGAAGAAACATGCTGAATGTCTGAGGGTATCTCAAAATTGATTTAAGCGTGGGATGCTGACCCAGCTTCCAGACGTCTCTCTGGGAATGGTCATCATACCAACACCAAATAGAAGGTTGTGAGGCTTCTGTTTTTCTAACTGGAGAGCCTTCATTTGACGCTGGGAATCAAGGGCTTGTCATGTAGCTATGGGTGCCAACATATAAGGGCCTATTCACAAGAGAGGAAATGTCACATGCCGAGTAAGCATATGAAAATTTGTTTAATCCCTTAGCAATTAAGGAAATACACCCTAAAGAAAGATTATATTTTTAGCCTAGCAAATAAGCAAAGATCAAAATAAAAGGATCACCTACAGTGTTAGTGACAGAGTAGAAGAATAGGAGAATACTGATATTTCAGTTAGGCAAAAACTCCTGGAAGAAAATTTGCACTGTTTTTGAAAGTTTTATCACTCACACACTATGTAAGCCAGTAATTTCCATTCTACTACTTTATACTAAAAATGAAATTAGAGTTTTGGACAACTTCTCACAAATGTTTATAACAGTGCTATTTGTCATAGAGAACAATAGAAAAAAAAAGAAAAATCTGCTTGTTCAAAGGTGGGGGACTACTTAAATAAAATATGATATTCCTAGATAATAATATGTTTACCAGACAATGAAAATATTTGCTACTCTGTCAGCTGACATGGGACTATGTCCATGATAATTGTTAGGTGAAACAGAAAACTACTAAGTAGTAGGCATGGTGTCATACTATTGTCTTCATTTTGTGCGCACATACACATGGATGCGTATCCGGGTGCAAACACTCTCTGAGAGTGGAGTGGATGGCCTGAGAGAAGTGTGGATGGCCTGGAACAGGCAGGAGATCCATGGGAACTTCAGCAGATCAGGTATGAATAATGTAAAGAATTTCTTGATATACTTAAAAATAAGAGTTGTAATTAGTGGTCAGAATGTTCGAGTGACAGCACTTAATCAAAATAAGCAATATTCTTCAGCTTGTCTCAAAGTCTTGATGACGCATTGAGAATGGGGACAGTATTTGTCTAGAGAGATGGGGATTTATAGGCAAAGTGTGAGTGGCAGACAAGTGCTTAAGGACTGACAAAAGAATTTAAACGATCAACCTAATTGAGTGGAAATAGTAATAATGCCTCATGTGTTCACACAGAATAAATAATAAAGTAAACAGTCACCCTGGGTTTCATGAAGACACTGGATTTGCAGTGGATTGTGAAACATGGGTGGGTACTAACAGAGACAGAATATGAGGAGATCCCATTCCAGAAAAGGTGGGAAGGCCAGAAGCCCACTGGTCACATGGGCAATGAGTGGGAGCTACCACTGTAAGAATAAATTGATTGCAGCCTGGTTACAGAATCTTGAAAATGCTAGGTCAAAGAACAGAGACTCTGTAAAGTGCTCTCTATGAAAATGTTTTCAAAATTACATGTCAGTTTTTGAGATACTGTCAGAAATAATAAGACTTTGGGGGTTGAGCTAGAGATTCTAGGAATAACTAAATGGTAAGTGTAAAGCCAGGCACCATTTTATTGACTACAAATACTCAGGTGTATAATGCAGTACAAGGGGCCTATTATAAGTGGGCTATGTAGAAAGCTTTTAATGTTATAGTTTCTGGGGTACATTCACTTGAAATTAATAGAAGTTTAAAGAAAATGAGATTTTGTTGACTCCTAATGCTCATAAATAGTAAGGTTCTATTTGGACTAAACTTTTCATAAAATCAATTGTCCACTGTCTCCGCCGTCTCCTCTAGCAGTATTCGAACTGCATTTGGGAGTTAAAAAGCACCAAAACTGACCATGAAGTAACAAATAACAATGTTTAATTGTTAACAATGTTTAACAATACTTATAGCAAAGTATAAAGCCATGAGATATATAAAGAAATCTATCTGCCTACTATCTATCTAGATTATCTTGAGTGTATACATAAGATGCTGGCAAAAAGGCAAAACAAAGAGATGTGAGTTCACTGAGCAGGCACCATGGACCGACCTGTGTGCCAGATATCTTCAAAGAAACGAAATAACATACGTCCTGTCGTACTGGTAGTAAACCATAGAAATGGGGTTTCAGCACTAACAGAAATGACTGAAAAATAACATTACTACTTTCACACTGACCTATTTCCTTATGAGTTCCATTTACACTATGCTAAGACAAGAAACACCAAAATAGAAACTGACACACTCTATTTTGCCAACTACAGCTTCTTAAAAAATAGGGATGTAGAAGCTTTGCAAAATACCAGTTGAACTGCAAACCACAGAAAGGATTCTCTGGCACAAATAACACCAAGTCAGCAGTGCTCTTGTGCCTATAAATTGTAGACCAAGAAGGTGAAATTAATTGTAAAAAAATATACACTTCTTGGAAATGTTAGAATGACTCCAAGGACACATTTTAAATCACCTGGTGACAATAGACCTCATTTTACAAATGAGTAAGTGAAAGCCCAAAGAGGCAATATGATTTACTCCAAGTAACAGAATGAGTTAGTGGACAAATTGGGCTTTTATAGAGATCCAGTTTTATGGGAGTTAGTACCTTTCCATTAAAGATACCAGGGTTTTTTTTTATCTTAATAAAATAAAAATTTAAAAAGCGTTTCCATGGGAAAGTGTAGTCCTGACATTAATGAAAAGCATCCAGCATGTTAAGTTCTCCTTTCAAACTCGGAAGCCCAGGACTGTGTGTCAGGACAGTTGATGTGTTACCTGCCCTGCCATGGGAATAGCTTTTATCCGCTGCATCCTTGATGCTGGTAGCACCTCTCACGCTGGCCAATATCTATTGCAGCACCTGATGGGTGCCAGGTGTTGTGCTAAGGGCTTTGCAGTCATGATTTCATTTCACTCTTCTAGTTACCATATGAAGTCAGTACAGTTATATTTATTCCCATTTGAAAGGTGAAGAAACCAAAATTTATTTTTAAATGGCTTACTTTTATTTCAATGATCTGGAAAACCAGTAATCTTATGAATTAGCTGATTGATCCACAAAAATAAAAT
The DNA here is from genome assembly GCF_022682495.2 of Desmodus rotundus. Lineage (NCBI taxonomy): Eukaryota > Metazoa > Chordata > Mammalia > Chiroptera > Phyllostomidae > Desmodus > Desmodus rotundus. Next base: position 113,222,908 of record NC_071394.1, read on the forward strand.
TCCAGTTTTGAAACTTCAGTGCCCACATTTTGGTGGATGTTTGTGGTCACACCAATACCACATGAAGGTCAAGTGACATCACTGGTGAACTAAAAATGTTATAGTACAAGTGGAAACAAGAGGTGGGAATATCAAGTTCACACATGGCTCATTTTGGAATAGCAAACTACGCCTTAGCATAGTCGTGAGGGGCGGTTTCATGTGGAAAGGAATAATCTCATCTTGAGAAAACACTAGCATCCCTCCCGTGAGACTAACATAATTAACTTGAATTGTGTAGCTTTAAAGGTTTTTTTAAATTTTATTTACTTATTTTTAGGCAGAGGGGAATGGAAGAAGAGTGGGAGGGAAACATCAGTGTGTGGTTGCATCTCATGTGCCCCACCTACACAGCGGAACCTGGCCCGCAACCCAGGCGTGTGCCCTGACTGGGAATCCAACCAGCGACCCTTTGGTTCGCAGGCCGGCACTCAATCCACTGAGCCACATCAGCCAGGGCTGAAAATTTATTTGAATTAAATAAGTAACCAGTTTTGTATAAAAGCACTCAGAATCGGGGATTTATTCTTCACTTAAAATTAATGTATATCATATGTTATATATATGTCATACATATACATTATATTTAATATATAAAATCATATTATAAAAATAATGTCCTCACCGTGGTGAGGGAAGGAGGTCTGTGAGAGGCTTTCTCTTTTTCCTTTAAAAGGTGTCCGTATATTATTCAAGTTGGAAACACGCTGATCCAGCTCTTAGGGAAAATGCATTCTGCCGATGTAATTGCCATCACTTCCGCGACAGATTCCAGTAGATGGGTCTGTGGAAACCTCCTTTGTTCCCACATATGGCGTCTTCTGCAGAGTGACATCAATCTAGGCTTTCAAGTGCACTAAAATTCACCATGTGTGCTTCCTGGTAGCAAAGACTGCTTGAAAAATGGGGATGTTTTATCACTTGTCCACTATAATCTCCTTTGTTGGTTTTTGTCATTGCCCTGCTTTAGAGGAAGAATAATTCTGTTCTTCTGCAGGTGATGTTATAATGCTTGGACTCATTTTTTTTTTAACAGAGCAATTTCTTCTATTTCACTGACTGTAAATGTTTCATTCAATATCTTACAGCCCTGAGTTTGGTAGACAGTTCCAGTTGGGATGTGTACTTCTTAGTGATGTTTTCATTATTTCCAGTTTTTTAGAATTGTAAATTTCTAGGGCATTCTACATGAAAACTACAACATGAAACAGTGGCATAAAAAATGAGCTTAAAGTGTTTAGTCTCTTCTTACCCACACTAAAAAGAAAAAAAAATCATTGCAATCAAAAGCACTAGAAAATAAGGAATTGGTATGGGAGATAAATAGAGCCATCTAGCAAGTATGAATCATATCCTGTGTCAGAAGGCATACTACCTTAAAGTATGTTGCCTAAAATTACAAAAAGACAGGCTATGAACTTGAGAGAAATGAAAAGATTTTTTTCCTGGGGAATCAGGTGACCGCTTCTGTAACTGCAGAGAATTCTGAGTAGTCAATGTTTTACTGAAGCTTGTTGCTGCTTGTCATGACCTCTTTACACTAACCAAGTATTAGAGAATCAAAGGGGCCAGAAGGTTAAAGTTGCTCATGTGTTTTCAACTGAACTGTTCCAACAAGAAAAACATGAACTCTCTTTATGAAGAGGTTTGGGAACTAGGATAAGTATTCACTTTCACAGTCTATTCTTAGGTACCATTCATTTATTCATTCATTCATATGTAGAAGGGCTGTGGAACAGGGGCAGAAGGAATTCTGACCTTCTGTGTATCAGAAACGTGAAATAGCACCAATAACACAACACTTCCCTGTGGTGAACGCGAGTACCAAACAGTGCATTTTAACTCGCCTACGACAAACTCAGTGTTTATTACACACATTGCTTTTTCTTTTTTGGACTAGTTTAGCAGCTATTTCCGTTCTAAGCCTGTGACTTATCTAATTAAATAGCATACATTTGGTACTGTTGTGTTACTTTAAGTAATCATAAATAATTTTGTGTTACTTTAAATAACCATAAATAATTTTTAGTAGATAAAACAGTGTCACTATCATGTGGGAAGTCATTCTTTAGAGACTAAACTAGCCCTGGAATTCTCTGGATATTAAAGATCCTTAGACTTGAGCCTGAGAAATCTAATTCAATAGAACTGGAGTAGATCCTGGGTATTTGCAGCTACAAAAAAGCTCCATAGGCTATCCTCGCTTGCTGAGTTGAATGCCACTGGTATAAACATTTGGTTATAAGGGAACTGGTCATCAAAAATAACCAAGTTTTTCCTGATAACAAAGCTAAACACTTGGCACATATTATTATTCCATGTAACACTTGTGTAAGGTGGGAGCAGTTATTTCTCCCATTTGACAGAGGAGTTAACCTGAGATATAGTGGGCCAGTTAGTGACTGTTCTCCTGGGTTCAGCTGTACGGAGTAAAAACCTGAGTCTTGCAGGCTTACTCTCATACAATAGAGAGAACCTGAATGGGCAGCATATTAGGACCCTTTGCTTTAAATTTCTGTGAGTGTTTGGAAGTGTTCGCTTGCCTTCTATCCTGGGGTGACTTTAGTTCACAGGCATCTGTGCTATGGCTTCTATTCATCAGCCGAGTCTTTCTCTCACCAATTCCTGCTTCCTTGGCTCAATACCGGTTCCCGCAAGTCTAGCCTTGAACCTGAGTCCAGCTGGCTGAAGGCCTGACCACTACTTACCCAGTACTTGCTGGACCTCGTCCTTACAGTCAGACATGTCTTCCAGAGCCCCCTCAAACTGTCTCACATGACCCATCTTCATCTATTCCCCTCTCTCTTACCTCGAGCCTGACCACTTTGGATCAGTATCAACTAGATTAACCTCCGAGCACTTCAGTGCCTTAACTTGGTGATTTGCAGATGCAGTCGGCACTGGAGGGGTGAAGCTAACTCTTCCACTCCTGCCCATCCTGGTGGTTGCCGTTCTCTTTCAAACAGTTCCCCGATAGGGGTTCACAGCAGTTCTCTACCTGATACAGCTACCTTATCTAATTATGCGACATATTGCAATTACAGTTTTTAAAAGGCTGTGTCCTATTCAATGATAAGTTATGTAAAACTTTGTTGATTCTTTCTGAGAGGCAGGATTGTAAGAGGAACTGATACATAGAAAAAAAGTATGAGAAGAAATCAGAGGTTATACATGGAAATATATTTTAGAAACTGCCAAACTTTTTTAAAAAATTCTATATTTTTCTGAAATAGAATGGGGTCAGTTATCAATTAAAGGATTTATATGCAAATGGGAAACTAACATAAGGTGACTTAGTGAATACTATAATTCCAAAACTTCATTTAAATTATAAAAACAATACATGCCTAGCACATAACGTACATTAAAATTCAGTAATTTCATCAATAGCTAATTGCTAATGGTTGGTATAATTCCTTCTAGACCTTTTTCTTTCTGTGCATGTAATAGATGATGCCAATTATATGAATATGTGCTATTTTTTATGCATAGTATAATTTTAATACCATTGGTTTATATAGATATTTGTATGCAGAATAGATGGAAATAGCTGTATGTTTGCACACATACACAAACTTAATATCATATCGGATATCGTTTTTTTACCGTTTTATTTTCAATAGCAATCTCCCTTTCATTTTCTCCACTTTTGGTCACAATAGCTATCAAGCGTGTGGTTTTCTCCCTAGAGGTGATTTTCCAACACGTAAGCTGCAGGAAGATGGAGGATCTTTTGCATGGTCTGTTAAGGCATAAAATTCCATAAGAGAGAAGAAGTTAGGGTGTGTAATGAAGCTATAGCTTGACGGAGCCAAAGATAGGACAATTCCAATGACTTGACACACTTTTGATCCTGATGGCCACGAAATGATTTCCAAGTTGGTGCACCACATGCCAACTAAGGCTTTTGCAGTTGGACAAGCTGGAGCTCAAATTCAGGCTTTGCAACTCATTATCAGCGTGACCTTACACAAGTTACTGAATTCATTGGAACTCAGTCCTCTCATCTGTGGAATGGATGTAATTTATACTCACTTTCCAGAGTTGTTATAAAGACTAAATAAGATTAATATGAAAATCATTAAGCATTGATGCTTGCACAGAGTAAAGTATTATAATTTGTCACCTATATCAATAGTACCACATCCTTGAAGGGCACTCCGCAAGGAAAGAAATCAACTTGATTTCTGCTCTTTGAATCTACAGATAACTACAGAGTTAACTACAGTCAACTCCTACTGATGGCAGGCCATTACAGAAGGATGGCTCAGCCTGAAGTCCAGCCTACACATACATTCATTCATTCATTCATTCACTCATTTATGTGTTTAGTCACAGTCATTCACGCAATAATGGCTTATCGATCTCCTGGTACATGCCAGATATTACAAGGATATGGACATAAAGAATAAATATAAGACACTGCCCTATGGACAGACATGTAACATAAGCCCCTAACATGCCAGAACTACTGGTTCAGAAGTATGTACACAGTAAAGCTCGAGCTATTTGCGGAAGGCTTCTTGCTGGGAAGTGAAGGGAAAGCTTTTCAGAACAAGTTCTGAAAAAAAGTTTTGGTAATGCATTGGGATTTGCCAGGAATTGCCAGCAGAATAAGAGGGTTCCGCCACCCCCCCCAATGGAAGTAGTAACGGTGAATAAAATGGCAAGGAAACAAGTAGAGCATAGTGTCTAAAGTATAGTAAGGGGATTAGAAAAGGGTACACAGCGATCAAGAGAAGCGGGATTTATCTGAGAGTCTTGTAAGTAAGGACAATAAAATTTGAAATGGGTTCTCTAAACAATTTTGAAGAGTGCAGCGCTGAAGTCTTTTAAGCTGTGGAATGTGGTGTCATCAGGTTGTTTGAGAAAGGACACCCTGGTATCATCTTTAAGGAAGATTAAAAGGGTATAAGTTCAGTACTGGGACTAAGAATATTACAAGAATTTAGCCTAAAACAGCTGAGTATTCAAACTATGGCTGTAACGTAAGGGGGTTCCACATTGACTGTACTTTCAGGAGATTGTTTTGTACTTTCCAAATGTGGAAAGGTGTCAGTAAACAGCTCTGTTTACTTAGGAATAATTCAGGAAAAGACAAGGACTATCTCAAAAAGTAGAACTCTGCCTGACTGGGAATTTGGTGAAGTTTACTAAATACGTATGAGAGCCACAACCTAGGAAAACCAAACAGACGTAAGCGGATGAGTCTGTACTTGGGCCAAGGACCCTGGGTTAGACATAGCAAAAAGGGCCCACTGTGGGGACAGGCAAACTCCTGGGGAACAGATATGATGACGCAATCAAATGTCCTTGGGTTCAGACCTGGAAAATCCCCGCACTGGAGTGATTGAAAACAGATGGAACAGGCATTATTTGCTGCATTCCCTAGTTTACAATCTTAGCATTTTGTTCAACTACTGCTGATTCCTTATGTATTTCCTTTCAGGACTCAATGAATTGAGTAAACGGTTTTGCTGTTAGACTTAACGCTGAGTTGGTAGATGTTGGGCTTAAACCCATAGAAAGTAGAAGACGTCAGATCAAACTCTTATTCCCTCTTTTATTTCTTCTGCACATTTACCAAATGCTTTTGCTCAAGACTTTGAGACACAGGTTGGGTTTATAGGACAGAGAACAAACTACAGAACAGTGAAAAAGCATAAAAGACACTACATTCAGTTCTCATAATGGCTTGTCAACCTCCATCAAATGTACTCTTGTCATTGAAAAATAGAAAAGCTGGATATAATGATATATTAAATTAATCAGCCATGTATTACCCCCATGTACCTTAATCTCGAGGGCTTGCAGCCCTATTTACTTGACTTGATACTAATTAAGGAAAGTCAAGGTGCAGCAGCAAAACCAATAAATAGGCTATAAGTTAACATGTAAATGCAACTAGGTAGCAGTTTCCTGAACTTAGAAACTGGTAAGGCTATTACTTAATAGCATTTTATTTGTTACCCCTATATATCCGGTTACCTTTAGCTGCAAGAAAATGCATCAATTATATGTAGAATAATTTCTGAATGTTATAATCTGGGAAATTAAAATAATTAATCAGTAACCATAAGAAATCTTTTCATTGATGAACAATTTCAGATTGATCGTTTTCCTCTAACCATCAGAAACCAGGAAAAAAACAATGTACAAAAAACTACACAGCATAGAATTTTTACAAATAGAATGATAGTAGTGGGTGATGACTTTACTAACCATAGGGCTAATTCTTTATTTCTTGTTTAGAAACAAAATTATATTAATGTTATCAATTTTTATAATATCTATCATTTATTAATGTATTTTATAGCTATCTATTTATACCAATTATTATTAGGACTTAGCATGAATGCCTTCTGATTTAGCTTTATTTTCACTCTTTATAAATAAATGAGGGCTGGATACACACAGGTGAAATTTGGAACAATGAACCTCAGTGGTATATTGAGAAAGCTAAGCACAGAGACCAATAGACATGATTTCCATTCTTGGAAAAGGGTAAAAAATTTGAATGGAGTGTCAAGAAATACAGGTTCCATTCTGGGTTAAGCCTCTGTTTTACTCAGGGGATGAACTATCACCTTTCCCGTGGGGGAAAAATAGAGAAGAAATTTTATGCCAAGTTCCTGCTCTCTTTAGCAAATTCAGAGATGAAAAATTGAGAGAGCAATACAACATGTATAGGTAGTGACCGTAAACATGCCCAGGAAGTCTGGACTTTGGAAGGGAGGAAGAGAGAGAGGAAGAGAAACATAGATGTCAGAGAGAAACGTCCCTTGCAGGTACTCCAATCAGGGACCAAACCTGCACCCAGGCATGTGCCCTGACTGGGAATTGAACCCATGACCCTTCGATGGTGCTCCAACCAACTGAGCCATACCAGCCAGGGCAGGGAGCGTGGACTTTTTTTTTTTCTGTTCTTCAACTAACTATCAGTATGGCTTTGGTCAACCCCATTATCTCTCTGCATCTCATGTGTAAAACGATGAATTAGATTAGGTTTGAATGACAAATCATTTTAGCATCAGTGCCGATAATGATGGGTTGGAAATAGCTGCTTAGTGCTGTGTTAAAATAGATTGCGAGCTTGTGCCATGGTTCACTGAGTAAGAACGGGAGTGGGGTAGGGGCTTTGGCAGTTCAAGTGCTGCTTATTTGCTGCTCCCGAATTGGTTTATCCCTGGGTAATTTCTAGTTTTAAATCTCTCTGACTCTATAATTTAATATCAAGATAATAGGCAACGCTGAAACACATAGAAGCAAGCAATCTTCTAACAGACTCTAGGAAAGGTCCTAGTACTTAAAAATATCACCTTCAATCGCACTGTCTTACACAGTATTTAAATCACTCCAGTTGTTCATCCCTTGGGTTAAGGTGATAAAGGCAGTTATTATTAAATCATTAACACCTTGGCTCAAATTAATTGATCAGTATAGCTAAACTAGGATGAAAGAACACCTTGGAAAAAATGAGATCTGTGATAAATACGTTTGTCTGTATAAGTAAAAAGGAGAAAGGCCTTATGTGTGGGACATTACTGTCAGTAAGGGTAATGCAGACGGAAATGCACAGTGGGAAATCCAGGAGCCAGGAGACCGTGGGACTTGTCTCATTGGCAGATACTGTGCGTGTGGTGGGAGGCTGAACAAACGACACCCTGATAGAAAGGAAAGCTCATTTGTTTCTACAGTGTTGCCTGTGCTGTGTTCTGTTGAAGAAAGTAAAAAAAAAAAAAATTGGCTCTTTTCCAAGAATAAATATATCAAGAGATCATTTCTACCACCTGGGATTAAAGTGCATGGTTCTACTCTTCCCAATCTAGAACAGAAGCATTAAATGAAAGTATTGGAGTCCATTTACCAGATCTAGAGGCACCAATCCCAACCATGGCACTGGTTGTTTTCAATTTCCCTTAATATAATCAAAGTGAGAATAGCAATAAATTTGATTATATACGTGTTATTAACAGTTAAAATGTATTCATACATATTTAACAAGGGAAATGAGAAAACACAAAACATTGTTTATGAACATTTAAAACTGAATGTTTATAGCAATTGAAGAAAATATAAATGCCTAAATTTCAAATCATCGCTAGAGGCTAAGTAAAAATAATTACTTCTTTGTTATATATTGATTTCTCTATAGAAATCATATCTATTAATAAGGATTTATATAACCTTAAATATTTACATTGTCCAAAATATATTTGCACATACAAAATGTGACTAGTTATATATGTGTGATATAGAGGCTGTATATGTACGTACATGTAGATATAGAAACAATTTATATACATAGGTACGAAAATAGGCAATTTTAACTAATTATGTTTGGTTATTTCTACATTTGAAATGGTGAATTGAACTAATCTCGTTTGTCAACTTGGTTTCATTGGTAGGAGCTTCCAGGGCACATGCACCACAGAAGAGTTGAAGAATGTTGGTGCAGGCGGCAGGAACAATGCTCAGATTGATTGTTGGTGACGGCTGAAAGCACAGTAATTCAGTGTCGACACTCATCTCGTGTATGCGATATCCCTATCCTGTGTATCCAGGGAGGCATAACCAGGACTGGGAAAACATTGCAATCCTTCAAATTATATTTTAATACTCAGACACAGAATGAGTAAAAGAAAGACTAGTTGAAAAGTGGCAAAACTATGAGTGGGCAAAAAACATCCCTCATGTATCTAAGGAAATACAAACTTTGATAATAACCATTAGAATAATCAGACACAACTGTGATTTTAAGAAATCACAAAAGCTTTAGATTTTCTAGAATTCTAGGGCATATTATAGTATTCGAGTTGCAGTACTTGAGAGATGAGAAAGTGTCTGCAAAAATCATGCTCCAAATCTTTCTAGAAATGTGAACTCTTGTTAAGACGCTTGGAAAGATAGCCTTTAAATTGCTGAATTTCATGTTGTTCTTAAAGTTGAAGACTATTCAGCAGCTATGGTGTCTGAGAATTTAATGCTAAAAGGTGATTTTAAACTATAGCAGGGTATGTAATATTTGTTTTTCAGTACACTGTTATTTTTCATTGTTATACACAGTGAACATACAGCAATTGAAATTTGCTATACAAAATTACCACATAGAATTTTCTAAGGATATTAATTCAGCAATAGTAATGCTTGCCATGATTTATATGACTATAAACCGTACAATCATAGTGTATGCCTTTTAAAGAGAAAATATTCAGGAACAGTAGCATTCAGAGTTTGCCTTTAATAAAATCCATCATATATGGAAATAACAGAAGCATCTTTTTACCTTCATCTATATCTGATTTCTCTTATCATAGCAATTACATCTGATTTATTATGCTTACAGTTTAAAGTGACAACACCATAACACACTGTTCTTTTGCACTGAATTCAACTCAAGTGCAATATTAACTCTCAATAAATATCTGTGCAAAACTGCTATCCTGGTCTTTCTACCTATGAAGGATAATGCAATTTCTCCTCCTCTCAGTTACTGTGACAAAGGGCTTTATCTATATATTAAATGATCTTATGTTGGTATCGTATGAAGCAAAGAGATAACTTTGAGGAAACGGAATGAAAATGTTTAGACTATTTCCTTTGCATTACATCCTAAATCAATGACATATGTGCTTAATGTATATCTAAATTTGGTATTTAATATTAAGCAATGCTCTTTATGGAGGTCATAATTACTAGAACCCATTGAGTAAAATCTTCAGCAGTTAAGATATACCACATTCCTTCCCAGTAAATCAGTAAATTTGCTACTCAGGACCCACACAGATTCACTTTGCTCATTTGCCTGCATAAGCAGTCCAAGAAGGAATTTAGGCCTCTTGCAAAAATGTGCACAATAAAATTTAATAGAAGTAAATTAAGAAAACAGTAAAAGGAGAAATACATATAAAGAAGATACACAAAAATGAGAGTGTCAATTATATAATATTTGCTATAAATGAGACTAAACTTTGAATTAAGCTTTCTAACCACTAATGCAAAGACAGAACCATGACAGATAGTTAATTCAAAGTGATCATCCAATAAAGTCAAATAAATGAGCAACATAATTCAAAGCATGGCAGCGCTAAAATCACAGACCTGTTTCTACCATGGGGCCGAGTGATATGGTGACAGTGTCCTCACAAATATTTTTCTATAAATACAACCATAGGTTTTATAACATAAGGCTATTTCTAATAGTCTCTTTATAAAAACTGTATGGACCACTAAAAACTAATAATACACACATTTATTAAGTTGCTCCTACATCCTAGTCACTTTATGAAGTGTTAGGTCATTTACCCATTATTACCACCTTACATAATAGGCAAAGTTATTATCCTTTTTCATCCGATCAGAGAAACGGCTTAGGAAAGTCACCTACATCGCTGGGACCTCCCACGCAACAGTGCAGGGACAGGATTCTGACTGATGACCCCAAACCCAGGCTCCGAGAGGCCAGGCTGTGCAAGTTCCCGCTAGTTAGGCCCAATACCAAGGTATTTACCTGTTTGTGAACAGAAAATCCAGCATTACGGAGCTTATAGAAATATCCTAAATTACGACAAGTAGAAGTATGCTTTGACATCCGATACTTGCGCTCTCCAGGGGATTAGAGTGAGTAAGAACTTGTTAAATCACTCACAAGTCTTCCTTTGAGCAACACGGCTTTCTGATTTTCCCTCTCAGACACACAGGTTGCAGAACAGTTTCCTTGTACCTGAGTAACTATGTGGGGATGTTAGCTTAGAGCCAACTTAAATATGGGGTACGATTATACAAATGATGGTTTTTAAAATTAAGAAAATGCTTATCTGTTTGGGTTCAGGAGGAACAGATGAGGTACAGACATCTTGCTCAACCAAAATTATTATTAAATCACTAAGTAACAGGTTAAATAGAATAGTTGTCTGAGTTCACACTGATATATACCATTGATTTTTTTTACAATGGCTTGATACTTTTTCAATTGAAAAAATAGACCCAAATTTAATGTTTTATATGTTTATTCTTCAATAACCTTAATGGTCATAAATGTCTAATTTGTGAATGTTACTGATGATATTACCACTGATTATTATTAGTGAATAAAAAGTATTTGTATGAGGATTCCACTTTGCCAATTAAAGAAAAAATTTAAAAATATATTCACCTTTCTATATGAGAGCATTCGCTGACAAAGGTCTCAATCTCTTTAACCTAATATGATCATAATAGTCACTCGAAGGTTGAAACTCTTTTTAAAAAAACCAATTTCCTGTGGCACAGTTTCTTACCATCTGAACCAGGTACTCTACTGCCCTCTCCTGGATTTTGTACAAGTAGCAGGAAGACCAAATACGTCACCTTAAGAGGGATCGACAAAATGAATTTTGTTTACATGAAGCCTGTGCCAAGTAACAGGACCCCCGCAAAACGAGAAACAGCGCTGTTTTCTTCACGAAGAATCCTAGGCTTATAATAAATGTCACAGAATACTTAGACACAAACACTTTGAATAACTGTGAAGTAAAATAAATGTAGTACACCACTTACAGTATTAGGAACTATGGAATTCCTAAGGTCCCTTTCCCTTCTAAAATCCCATGATTCTGAAGTATGCCATTCTTTCCATGACTTCGGTGATCTCAGATGACTGGCAGAGAGCAAATAACCTTAGGTTAATCATCCCTCCAAACGATAAATTGTCTTGCCATAATTGATACAAATCCTTCATGGAGCAAGAGGTAAGAAATCTTAGGGGAAAGCAGTGTAAGTAGAAGTACAAGCACGGTGCTCAGAGTAACAGGTTTCTGTTATAAACTTGCAGCAGGAAGTGAGAGGGAGATAGCGGCATACAGTTGAATAGGTTGGAGACTTCATCTCCAAAGGGGGTTGTATCCATAAGATATTTTTAAATGATGACATGCAGGCAAATTATACCATTAGGAATTCTAATACTTTGAAGCAAGAAATTAAACATTTTTTCCAATGAAATCATTGGGCGGTAAAAGACGTGTTAGTACTGGTGTATAAGCGTAGCCTGCTCACTGTTAAGACGAGCAAAGAGCTGAGAGGTGTGGCGTCGCTGAAACACGACATTCTTGACCCAGCTCAGCACACCCTCGGCTAACAGGAACAGCTCGGGTTTAGAATTTCACAGGCCTTAGGAACAGGATGCTAAGCACTATTTTCACTCTGTTTTCTAGTTGTTTCCAAACATAAAGACATGAGCATTCCACATGTACTTTCTACTACTATTTTTTTAGATAAATATTTTTAGAAAGAGTTGCAAGTCTCACAACATTGTCAAATGAATTAAAAATGCTTTTAGTTGTTGAAAATATATGATCCAAACATGAAAAATTGTCACCTGTTCTTTGTATTGTTTCTTCAGGGATCATCTAATGCTAAAAGAAGAGAACACTAGTCAACCTTATATAACAAGGACTCAAGTCCAGATTAACTGTTCTAGACGAGCAACAGAGCTCATTGATGAGATGTCCATGGGCGCTGCCAAGAATGACACCTGCCCGATGAACCTTGTCACTGGCTCTGCCTTCAAAAGGGATTTGCTTGGAACTTAATATAAAATAAATACCCAGTCAGCTACTCAACATGGATTAAGGATGAGAGTAAACAACTTCATTGTTCTAAAACTAACTAAGAGGCAACAGTAAGTAAACGTAAAAAAGAAGGCGTTGACCTATGTCAAAGGTCAACAATTCTACTATAAAATCACATTTCCTTGGCACATGAATTACAACTTATTCTGAAGTAATTTACTTTGATTTAGAATGTCTGTGAAACATTTAGAAATTATTTTAGGGGAAAGTGCATGTTCAAATAATGTTTCAGTAATGTCTCATTACATTGTATTTATCTGGTCAGTTTCTCTCATTGGTTTGGTTCTGTTTCCATACTGAGTTGTCACTCACTTGTGAGTTTCAACCTCTCAATCTCTCAGTCTCTCTCTGTCTCTCTCTCTCTCTCTCTCTCTGACTTTTAATTATTTCTTCTGCTTACAAGGACTTCCAGCTCCTTCAGCCACGAAGCAGGTCCAGATTCTGGGGCCTCTCAAGGGGTGGTGTATTGGAAAACAGGCTGCTTATCATCAATTCGAAGAATTTGCTGTCACAGGACTGGTGGCATCTCTCTGCTGAATTGTTTTGGGAGGTGTCTGATGAACCATTATTAGTGAATATCTATCCAGCTTCTGCATAGTAGGTACTGTGGCAAATTAAAATGTGGAGGGACTTGAGGTAAGTACATGGAAAAAGTATAGTCAACTAGGGCTGTCATAACAAATCACCACAGACTGGCTGACTTAAACAACAGAAATTCATGTCTCTCAGTTCTGAAGGCTGGAGGCCAAGACTGAGGTGTTAGAGGTTTGGCTTCTCCTGCGGCAACTCTCCTGGGCTTGCACACGGCCGTCTTCTCACGATGCCCTCACGTGGCCTTTTCTCTGATATCACTTCCTCTTCTTGTAAAGACACCAGTCGTGTTAGATAAGGAACCACCCTTATGACTTCATTTAATCTTAATTACCTCTTTAAACTCTATCTCCAAACACTGTCATATTACAAGTGAGGGTTTGACATATGGACTGGATTGGGGGCATGATTCAGTCCATAGCAGGCAGCAAGGCCCATAAATGTCCCAGTCCTAAATTCAGGCCATACTGTAAATTCCATCTCCACCTCTCACTAGCTGTGTGGCATTGCACAGACCACTTCGTGGAAATGTAACTTCTCTATCTGTATCTTGTGAATATGCAATAACATAATCTAGGTCATTCGCAGTACTGTTGTTTACCTCACGTGAAACTCAGAACAACCCTAGAGATGGTTTGTAAAGAAAAAGCAGCTTTAAACGCTTTCTTATTCACTTCCTATATTCCTAGGATGTTACATAGAATTTGAAACAAGCAGACCCTTAAAAAGTATGTGTTACAAATGAGTAAAATGTTAGAAGCAGTGACTCAAAGGCAGAAGGAAGCCTTGAGATCATCCCTTCTTACACCAATAAACCAAAATGAGTCATCAAGTTCGTGTTTTCCTTCTGACTGGGTCTTATTCAATATCTGGAAGCCCACTGGAAATAAAACATAGAAATGCAGGGGAGCTTTATATCCAAATTATTTTTTATTTGAAGAGACCCTGATTAAGCCACCTGGTTGTTGCCCACTGTGACATATCTGTTTTTTAAAAACAATGTGTTTTCTTTTCATCAACTTCTTTATTAACGCCAAACACTAAGCACAGAAAATTGTCTCCTTTTTTCACCTGCCCCTGATCACTCACTGTCTCAATGATCTGTAAATAATTGACCAGGCAAGCACTGAAGCACAAAGGCAAATAGATCAATACTCCTCCTCCAAGTGCGCAGAGCACAGAAAGGAACCCTGTTTCCCTTTCTTCCCTACCACAGAGGACCTCGTCTGCCAATCATTTCACAGTTGGCAGCCCCCAGATTTAACTCAGCATGCATAATCAGCAACATTTGCTGAAGTCTTTGATTAAACCTTTAAATTGCTTCTTAATATGATGTAAATGGAAAAAGGTATTGATTAAAGAATCTTAAAATGGTAACCTATTCGGATGAGAAAGGAAAAAGCTTGAGTTGGTGAGCCTGCTTAGCAAGATAAACAGTGTGAACAATGCTCCAAGGCTTTCCAATACGCAGATGCAAAACAAGCCTTAAAAATACTGACTGGTCATCATGCCCATGGACTTAAAAAAACTTAGAGGAAGTTTTAAATGGTGCCACCTTTATTATCATAAAAAATGAGATAGATAACCTGCAAAACACAATCCCATACGACCTAAAAATGACTTGATTCTTACCATAGAATATCCCCCCTTTTTTTTTTTTTACTAAAATGATTCTGGATTTTACAGAATAACTAGTTGTAGCTGTCATTTTCCAAAAGTATTCTCTCAAATAGAGTTATAACAATTATATCAAATAGATTCTTTTTCTGCATGAAGAATTTATTCATTGACTCTAATCACTGCACAAATATTATTGAGTATACAATATAAGCCAGGGTCCTTTCTAGGTATTGATGGTAGAACAAAGAACAAAACTAATAAAATGCTTCACCTTCGTGGAACTTAGTTTCAAGTGTGCAAGAGTGAAAATACAGAAAATAAACAAGTGCAATATATAATCTGCCCAATGATACATTTTAAGGAAGGAAAGAAAAAAGGAAATATGTTTATGGAGGGGTCACAATTTTGATATACAAAGTGTCAAGAGAAGTCTACTGAGATGATGATGTATCACTAAAAAGCTAATTTGGTAAAGGAATGAATCATGCAATTTTCTGGGTAAAAAATAATTTATAGAGGCAACAGCAAGTGCAAAGGTCCTGAGCTAAAATCAAGCTTAGTTTGCATCAGAGGAAGAACAAATAGTCTAGTACAGCTGGTATACCATAAAGGGGTGGCGGTAAAAAGTGATGTAAGCAAGGTATTCAGGGAATTCGATTATATAAGGCTTTGGAGCCCACTATAAGGACTTTGTATTTATTCCAAATGCAATGGAAAGGCACTGGAGGATTTTGAACAGAAGAGAAACAAAATCTGACTTCCGTTTTGATAGGAATATACTGTCTGATGTATTGAGGATAGATTGTTGGGAGTTATTATAAGAGTATAGGATGGTATAAAATGCGATGAGATGGGATGGGATGGGATGGGATAGAACAGAATAAATAGAATAGAATGGAATAGAATAGAGTAGAACCAAACAGAATACCAAGCTGACAAAAAGATAAGAGGAGCAGATATTAAACAGGGGAGAGCAGGAGCTCAGTTTTATGTATGCTATATTTAAGAGATTAATTCCATATTAATCCAGTCATTAAGTAGCAATTGACTATATAGGTTTCATATGGTTGTATGAGTTCAGGGGAGAGATGCAAGCTAGAAATACGGTTCGGAAATCACCAATGTTTAGACAGCACCTAAAGCCATGAGATCAGATGGAATCACCAAGGAAATACAATGGGTAGAACAAAAAATGAGTTCCAAGGTCTAACCCCTGCAGTACTCCACCATTCAAAGGTCAGGGAGGTGAGGAACCAACAACAGACAGGAAGTGCTCAGGAAACTGGGAGAAAAACCAGAAGATTAGAGGCACAATAATAATTTTTCAATGAGAAAAGAGTGACCTGCTTCTAGGGAAATGAGGACTGAGAGATGCCCTTTGGATTTATCAGCAGGAAGTCATTACTGACCTTGAAAGGCATAGTTTCAGAAAATCAGTGAAAGAAACAATACTTGTTTGGAGTGGATTCAAGAAGAAACTGCAAAAGAGAAATTGGAGATGGGTAATATAAATAGCTCTTCCGGGGAGTTTTTCTATAAAGGGAAACAGATAAATGGGGGTTGAAAGTAGAGGAGAAAACGAAGTGAGGAGAACAATTTTAAGATGAAGAATTAACAGGATGTTTGAATAGTGATAGGGAATACCCACCAGAGAATGAAAAACTGGTGTGTCAGGAGAGAATGGGGAGAGCTGGTGCAGGAATGATGGAGACTAGGAAAGAGGACAGGATCCCTGGGGCGGGCTAGGCCGTTGCCAAGAGAACGGTTGTGTTTCCAGCGTAACAGGAGTGGAACACCATATACAGGCACAGAGGCAAGTAGCAAGATGCCATAGGGGGAACTCATAGAAGTCTTCGCTCATCTCTTCTACTTTTATAGTGAAATAGGCAGCAAATTCATCAGCTGAGAATAAAGATGGGACATGAGGCTATGAAGGTGTTAGGGGTGAGGGAAACTATGAAGGAGTCATCCGTGGATTGAGGGGAGTTTGGCATGATTACCAAGCACCACAAGAGCCCAGTGGAAGTCTATGATCATGCATTTAAAATGAAACAAGTCAGCATGGGAATCTTGCGCATATGTGTTCAATATGATTGTCTGCATGGATGCAGTCCTAAAGGAAAAAAAGAGTGGTTTGATTTAACTAGAGCTGACGTTTTGTCTGCCAAGTGAGAAAGGAGGGGAAAAAGTTTAGGGTATATGCAAGGGAGTGATTATAATGGTAAAAAGTGTAATTTAAGCTAGATAAGGTGAGAACTAAGGACATGATAAGGGTAACTTTCAGTGGAGAGATGGTAAAAGCAATGCAAGGGATTGTTTAACCCAAATTTATTTTAACATACACCTCAATATACTATATAACCAGCATTCCTTAACTACATTTGTAAAAAAGTTTCTGTAGATGGAGTATAGAAGCATTATTGTAGAATAATAACAATTAATGGCCTTTATTAATATTGCAGAAACTGCCTAATGATTTAGTGCCTAGGATATAATTAATACTTAAAAATTTAACACTGTAAACATATGTTTAATAGTAGCTTATCCAAAAGGCCCTAAAAGTATATCAATAGTATATAAGTAGTTATTTCTTCTTATTCTGAAATTCCAGAAAATGTACTTCATATAAAATGTTAAAGATATTTCAATATTTAAAGAAGAGATTAACTAGTACAACTTATTCACTAAAAATCTGTTAACTTACAAAGATATTACACAATAGATTCAGACTGTATAAATATATTATAAGGTTGGCTCAACCAGTTCCTTTTTAAAATGAAAAACATTACACTAGAAAATTACTATAGTCACTCAAAGGACTAAAAATCCAGATGTTTATGGAACCTCTTCAATGGCTTAATAGTTTGAAGTGCAGTTAACTTATATCTTTTAATAAAACAGTAGCTACATTTAGACAAATGATCTTTTAAAAAATACCCTCAAATATTTCATTCCTGGCAGGGATAAACAAAGGATTTGGATTCTTAAATTAAAATTTTTTGGGGGGTGGGGGCTTTGGAAAATATCTCATACCTTCAACATCTTTTTTTTTCATCCACAAATAAAATGTCCTTAATATCCTACTCAATAATATGAAAACTCTGAGGTTTAAAAAAAGCTATTCAGCAGACTATAGAGCAGAATACTGAACTCAGGCTCTCTGTGTGACTGTGCAGAAGTATTAATGTGTATGAATGAGAAAGAAAGAGAAATACAGACTATATATAAAATCAGACCATGAAAATTAGTGCTATTATGTTATGCTATCCTAGAGCACAGTATAATGGTTAAGAAATTTTCACAGATCACATTTCTGGTCTGAGGCAAGATCAAGTAAACATATCCTACCCTATTCCCTCTTACTAAGTGAACTAAAGACCCTGGACAAAATGCATAAAGCAAACATCAGAAGAGAAAAAGAAGGCACTAGATAGAGATCTCATTACTCAAGGAAATTCTTTTTTACAACTCTTCCCACCTGCACTGGCACTCTCCCCTTCGGACACAGTCATTACGGAGACTGTTGGGAGGAGCCTGGTTGATGACCCTTCTCCATGCTCATAAACTAAGTAAATGACAGTAGAGAGTAGCACCTTTCTCCCTCCCAACTATAGAGTAAAAGGAGAATAACAGGAGATGACACTGCTGGTGAAAAAGATTCTTTAAGCTGTATATGAACTCCTGAACATACCCATGAGTGGCCTATATATTAAAAAGAAATAAGCACAATGTTCTGAGGATCTAATGTATACCATGATGAGTACAGTTAACAATGCATATATAACAACTGCTAAGATAATAGTCACTCAGTGTTCTCACCACAAATAAAGATAATTATATGAAGTGATGCCTCCATCACTTCACCTACCTTTTTATGGTAATCATTTTGTAATATGTACATTATCAATCAAATCATCACATTATACACCTTAAACTTATACAATATTAAATGTCAATTATATCTGAATAAAGCTTGGAAAAATAAAATAATAGGAAAAAATTACATATAAACACTGATCAAAGAAAGCTAAAGTGTTATGTTAATGTTAGACAAATTAAAAGAACAAAGAAAATCACCGAGGATTAATTCACAGAGTAGAGATAACCTGCTAAATGGATATGCATCAATTATAAAGCTTTGATATACATGAATCAAAATGGCAGAACTTAAAGAAGAGATTTTGTTAGGGACCTCAAAACCCTTCTCTCAGTAATCACTAAAACCACTAAGTAGAAATTGAGCAAGGATGGAGAAGATATAAACAGTAAAGTTTAAAGAAAAGAGTAAAGTTTCCAAACATTTAGGTAGTTACTCTTCCCACTCCTATTCAACATCATATTATAAATTTAACCAATGCAATAAAACAAGAAAAACAAATGGAAGATATACAGATCCAAAAGAAAGAGATAGAATCTTGCCTACTTGCTGAGGACATAATTAGTTACAAGGAAATGCACAACGAATACAAAAGAAAATTCCTAGAATTAAAGAATTTATTAAGGTACACATGCACAACTCATGCATACACATACATCAACCTTATTTATATAAAGAAGCAATGAACAATTGAACATAGAAATTAAAAATGCAGTTTATAATAGTTCCCAAATTGTAATACCAAATTGTAAGTCTAAGAAAATATATACAGAATTTATATGCTGAAACTCCAAAATCTAAATAAATGCAGAGACACACTGTGTTCATGGAATGGAAGACTCAATGTAATAATGAAATCAAATATCTCCAAACTGGTTTCTAGATTTAATATATTCGTATCAAAATGCCAGCAATTTTTTTCAGATATAGTTAAGCTGAATCTACCATTAAAGTCAACTAATGAGCAAAAGAGAACCAGAGACATAGAATCCTAGAACAGACTGACAGCTGTAAGAGGGGAGGGGGGAGGTGGGGACTGACTGAAGGAAGGTGAAGGGATCAGTCAAAGAGCATATCCAAAGAACCCATGGACATGACAATGGTGTGAGCATTGACTGTGGGAGTGGGGGGTGGGCTGGGCACAGGGGGACAAAGAGGGAAAAGTTGGGACAACTGTAATAGCATAAAAAATAAAACATATAAAAATAAAGCAACTAAGACTCAATGAAAAAGGAACTAAGAAGCTATAATCACTAAAATTATTTTTAAAAAATAAAATTTGCCACATTATCCTATACTAAGACTTACAATAAAGTTGCAGTAATTGGGACACTACTGCAAAAGAGTATGTGTAGATCAACAGAAGAAAACAGAGAGGCCAAAAGTAGAATCAAACAAATGCAGCTGATTGGTATTAGAGAAAGGGACAGAAACAATTCAACAAAGAAACGCTAACTTTTCACCAACTCGTGTCTGAACAGTGGGATATCTATAGGCAAATAATAACAATAATAAAAAACCTCAACCTAAACCTAACACCTTAAACAAAATTTACCTAAAAATGGATCAAACCTCTTAATGCAAACTATAACACTACAAAACTAATAGAAGAAAAAACAGGAGAAAAACTTTCTGAACTAGGGTAAGTGAAGAGTTCTTGGGCATGGCACCAACAGCAGAGTCCTTAAAGGAAAAATATGGATAACCTGGACATCATCAGATTAAAAGCTTTTTATCAATGAAATGCTTTGTTAAAAAGATAAGTCATAGATTAGGAGACACTATTCCCGAAGACATATCCAACAACGGATCTGTTTTCAAATTATATGAAGAACACTGTAAAATAATAAGGGAAAAATATAACTTGTAAATGGGCAAAGACTTGAAGAGATATCTGAACGAAGGGGATATGTACATAACAGGCATGCTAAAAGAAGTGAAATATCATTGGTTATTTGGGAGATACACATTAAAGCCACAATGAAATACTTCTATACCCAATAAAACAAAATTGAAAAAAAAATACCACAACACTAAATCAAGTGCTGATGGAAATGTGGAGAAACTGTTTTTTTATATGTTGCTAGTTGGAAGGTATAATGAAAATGGATATAGCAGTTTTTTATAAAGTTAAACATGTATTACTATACAACTCAATAACTGTACTTTGGGTGTGTATCCTGAAGAAATAAAAACTTATGTCCACATAAATATCTGTATATCAATGCTCACAGTAGCTTTATTCATAGTCAAATGTCTTTCAGCTGATAAGTAAATAAACAAATTTAAATACCTATCCCATAGAATGCTACTGAGCAATAAAAGTAATTGGGTTATTGAAATACACAACTTGGGTGGATCTCAAATTCATTATGCTGCAATAATAAAGCCTATCTGAAAACTACATACTATATTAAAACTACATACTATATTATTCCATGTATATAGCAGTCTTGAAATGAAAAACTGCAGCATGGAGAATGGGTCAGTGGCTGGGGAAGGAGAGTCAGGTGTGAGCGTCATGGGGAGGGCGGGAATTGCTTCATGGTAACAGAACAATTCTGTATGTGGTTTGAGGTGGTTATATGAATCTAGTCATGTGATGAAATTTCACAGAACTACACAAAACCAAACAAAAAAAGTGGATGTAAAAACTGGCACAAACCGAGTGAGTCTGCAGTGGAAGAGCATTACACCAATGCCAATTTCCTGCTTTGACAAAGCACTGTGGTTGTGTGAGATGTTAACGCTGGGAAAGCTGGGCCGACAGAGCATAAAATCTCTCCGTGCTACTTATGCAACTTCTTAGTCCTAAACTAGTTTGAAACAAAAAAATTAAAATGAATATGGGAAAATAAAATAAAGTTGATAAATCTGTAGGAAATTTGAGTCAATTTGCACCTCACATTGCCATTTCTAAAATTTTCTTGAAGGTCATGGGCAGGAGAAGGTTGTGCAAGGGTTGGATACATTTTTATTTAATGACAAATGACCAATGGGGCAATACCCTATTCCTTCTTTTTTTAAGATTTTATTATTTTTTATTTTTAGACAGAGGAGAAGGGACGGAGACAAAGAGGGAAAGGAACATCAGTGTGTGGTTGCCTTTTGCTCACCCCCTACTGGGGACCTGGCCCACAAGCCAGGCATGTGCCCTGACTGGGAATTGAACTGGCGACCCTTTGGTTCACAGGCCAGCACTCGATCCACTGAGCTACACCAGCCAGGGCACTATTTCTTTAACCATTCATATTTTGGGATTGCTTAGACTTGGTTACATGAAATAAGGTACATTGAAGCTCACATAATTGCTGAACTTATATATAAATTGGACACACAAGCCACTGAAATTCAAGTCTAGAGTACTGAGATTAAAAGATTTACTGCAATGCATTTGGAAGCCAAAAATTTGAAGAGCAACACATTTCCTTATTTATAAATACAAGAGAAGTTTATATAGCTCCTAAAGAAATCAGAAAACACTTAAAAAATTTAAGTGTTTTCACAAGAAAATTTAAAAATTTATTGTATGCTTTATGTGCAAATGAAAAGAGTCACTAGTTCTTCATGGGGTAGTACAATAATGATTCCAAAACAATTTTTTGTTGTTAAAAAAAATAATTCTCTGGTAAGACTTGTTCTCAAAGAATATGTTTTCTTTCTCTTGAAATCATCTCACTATTGGAGCAAAAAGACACCAAAAAAAGATTAGCTTTATTATTTAAAAATATGCACCTTGAAAGTATATAAATTAATTCACCATGTACCTTGCTCTAAATTTTGGTTAGTTTACATGTTGGGCAAAGACAAAGCAGGAATTCTAGCTACTTTTTTCAGTTTGCTGAACTTTCTGAGATTAAAGACACTCATTACCAAATGGGTGCTCCAATGGAGAACACTGCCATGGAAAACAGAAAATGCTTCTAATTCAGCCTGGAGAATTTTTTTTTACCCTTACACAAAGATTACTTATTGATTTTAGAGAGAAGGGAAGGGAGAGAGAGAAAAAGGGGAATAGTGATGTGAGAGAGAAACATTGATCTTTTGTTTCTCTCATGTACCCAGACTGGGGACCAAACTTGTGACCCAGCCATGTACCCTGACTGGGAATTGAACTCTCAACCCTTTAGTTTATGGGATGACACTGCAACCAGCTGCTTCACACTGGCCAGGGAAGCCTGGTGAATCTTATACTTCCAGGGCCTCTTTGGTGAGACTATCCATAGTTTACTGGTCTGCCGTTCACCTCGTGAAGACAAGAATCAGATAAAGAACTGAAAACACTGCCCTAGGAAAGTTGCCTGCGTTGGACAAACACACGCCAACATTTATTCCATGTTATCTCAGTGGGTTTATTCTGGCCCAAGAGGAGAGGTTGTTACTCATGTCTCAGTTTTCCAGGTGAGGAAGCTAAGATTTAGGACAATGAATACCTTGATCCATAACACAAAATTAGCCAAGTTAATGTCAGGTCTCTTCCCCCCCAAAGGTGGAACTCTTTGCCTTGAGGCATTTTATTGCCTCTTAAACATAGAAATCGTAAGACAATGGCTGACTGTATTTCAACATTCATCCACATAACTCACAGTTAAATGATAGTCAATTTTAGATAGAGTTAGAAAGCATCATCAGGTTGACAGCTTATTCAGAGAAATTGAAACATGAGAACACTGCAATTATCAGGCACAAAAAGACAGGGATTGAAGGAAACTTGGCAAACACCCAAGCCTACCCTAGGAAATGTCTCTATTTTTGGCATAACATTTAGTCCACAGCATTATTATGGGTTCCTTTTTGTTGTCGTTCATTTTGTTTTTATACTAAACAAAACATGTTTTTTTGGCATTTTTTTTTTTACTAAACACAGCTATTTTTTCTTTTTTACTAGGAGTTTTTTACTAGTTTTGTTTTTACGAGTTATTTTTATTAGGTGTTTATTTGTATAATGAATTTGATTATTTGGGTCTCATTTCAAAGTCAACTGTTGCTTTTCCTTGTTTGTCTTTCTCTTCATACCAATTTTCCTTAAAGTCTGAAAAAGGCCCAAATCCAAATTGGTGATGTATGACAAAGCTCAATGTGGAAAAGCAAATCAAACTGCAAAATTGGTAGTTATCCTGAACTGATGAACAAAATGCACCTATGAAATTAATTTAATTACGTGTGTATGTGTAAACATTTATTTGTTTAAGTATTTATTTATAGCATTTTTGACCCTATAGCTACTCTCTCCACCCTTCTTTACCCTGATCTTCAACCTGACAAACTTATCTATCAAAAGTATTCAAAATACTTTGTGTTTTTATTACATGTATATCATTCAAGTAAATAAGAAACAAGTTAATACTCATGGGAAGAAAATGTGAAATTTAATAAAATGCAGTTATTTGATTTATTTTAAAATTTAAAAAGGGAGGAAAAAATGGTGATGAAATGAGATTTGACTTGGGGTGGTGAACACAATACAATGTACAGATGATGTATTGTAGAATTGTATACTGCAAACTTATATAATTTTATTAACCAATGTCGCCCCAATAAATTTAAAAATAAATAAATAATTAAATTAATTAAATAAGTCTTAAAAATCATTTGTAACTTTATTCCAACTTTGGTTTGTGAAATTTTGATTGAATTAGGCTACTTGATAGAAAATGTAAAATATTTAGTAATGTTAACATGCCCATGTTAAAAAAATAACCATAATTGAGAGAACTTATTCTAAAAATGCAGTGTTGGTGAGCCAGAGAGGTAGCTAGAGATAGAAAGATAAGTTATACACATATATATGTAAATGTATAGATATGAACCCTGAGCTATTACTAGAGAATTTTGTTTGAACATTAGCAACCATACCATACTGTATTTATTGAATGAATACTATATTTCTTTATGTATATTTTTTTATTCCTAACAACCACCATGAAATATAGCTATAATTTTGGGAATCTAATGTGGAAGATACAGAGGCCGAAAAGTTATAAAACACAAGCATACACAGCTGGCAGGCAGACCTTTATTTGAATGCAAATGCCCCTGGTCTTCTGAGCCCCTGCTCTGGGGACTTCCCTGTGACCTCTCTCTCCTTACCAGACTCTCACCTTCGCCTGTGAAGGAAACTCGGTCTCTAGTAGAGACGTTGGTCATGAACACAAGGCACAATACTGTGACTGCAATATCATTCTAGGCTTCTTTTCTGGGCATATTCTTTGACTATTAGCTCTCTTCTCCATGGCATCCCAAGATTTATGGCTAAGGGAAGAAAGAGATCAATAGGGCCAAAAGAAAAAAAAAATCAATACAATTTCTGGGTTTTAAGTTTCAAAAACTGGCCTTGATTGGGTCAAAGCATCAGCAGAGAAGAATTCAGAAATAAAGAGCTCATTTATAAGAATAAAGAATCAGTTGTTCTGCATTGAGATCAGAGAGTAATGATTCAGCATGGTAGAGAGCCTGAAGTGGAGTTAGAAGCCAGTGGTTCCTCAACAAGCAGCCCTGTGTGTTAGCCACTGGCCATACTGGCCATTAGTCCAAATGAAAATGGGAGATAGAAGGGGATAAACCACCAGGTAGCTGGAGATCAGAGAAAAGGGAGCTTCCTTCCCTAATGAAGACATAATACCATGTCTTCATTAGTCCAATAGTCCCCATCTCAGCTGAAGTAAACAACAAGTAGATCTTCTGTGGGCCTTGGAGCAAGAGGAATGCAACGATGAAAGCCTGTGCCTGAAGAGGTTGGCTCTTCAGTGAAGGGAGAATGGAGCCATGACCTGTAGGACTGATGACTGTGACCCACCCACAGGACTCAGAAGCAAAGCAGCCTGTGGGCTGCAAGGAGCACAGTGAGAAAGCTATCCAGGACGTCCTCTGAAAATTCAAGGAAAAGATTCATGAGCCTGAGGGTGAATCATCTGGACTACTAAACAAGTAGGCAGGATCCAGTTTTACTTGTAGGATTTGACATAATATTTCTACAGTGTTTCATGTAATAGACATATGCAATAACATTGGATAACTACCTTCAGTTAGAATTATTTTATTTCCTGATACCTAATTAAGGAGGTTAAAAGTATAAGCACACCAGAGGTGATCTCCGTTAATATCATTAACTATTATAAACCAAACGGGTACAACAATGGGTTGGGCGGAATAAAATTCTTGTCCTAAAGCTGGAGACTGAAAGAAATCACATTGAGTACCTAAAATAACATCCACATAGTCCTCATACAGTACTATGCTACACTGGCATTATATTACTACAATATAATTTATTCTTTATTGTCTGTCTCTAACTTCATACATTATTAACTCAATGAAGATAAAGTTTTTTGCCTAAAAAATAAGAAGTTCTTGGTAATATTTGTTGACTTCAGAATAAGCACATTATATAAAATATTTTTGCTTATTCTTACACATAGATAATGTTAACTCTAATGTTCTGGTTTTCCTGAGACTGTAAACTTAAAAATTTGTGCATCTTTTAAAAAATCTTTACAGAATAATTTAGGTGAATAAAACACTATATTGCAGAGCAGACCAAAATAATACACGTGATGATAATCTTATAAAAACAGTAAGATAATCTGTAAGTCAATACGTCTGGAATGTCTTCTAAATTGTGAAGCATATTATGCACTTCACAACTTTTGTTTTATTTGCAGGGTTTGTTTGTTTTCAGAAGACTTTTTCTTTTCAATTCTAATAGAAGATAAAACAGAAAAATACAGAAAAATAATAGAGTAAGTTCTTCAAATACGACAAAAAGTTTGGTAATAAAAAGCTCCATGCTAGTTGTCAGTGAATCTGATATTGTAGTTAGATGAGTGAACCACAAATATAGTACAGAACATTCCCATTGCCATTTCATAAATGCTTGCAATTCAAAAGAGACCAAACAACATAGAACAAACATAAGGATATAGACAAAGGACTAGAGTAAAAGTTCAAAGAACTTTAAAGATAAACAGCCATTGTCCTTGTCTGCCCTAGTCTACTTCCTACTCTTTTGGTAAGAAGACCTCAGTGTTTGTTGGAAACCACCCTCTTCACTCCAACATTGAGTAGGATCGATGTCAGCTCCAGGGATGCGCATGTGACAACAAGGGCGGGGCTTTCAATTCCTGGCCACGGGCGTTGGCCAAACTCAAATCAGAGCTTAGGGAATGTTATGCTGGAGCTTTTGCTGTCATAACTAGGAAAGAGACATTCTCCTTTGCTGAATTTAGTGCTGAGAAAATGGAAGTCTGGAGCTGCTGGCGTGGGTGGTGTCCACACAGAGGAAGGCTCCCTTAAGGAATGGGGATTTGGAAATCAAATGTTTGGGTGATACCGTATGCTTTCCATGCAGTAGGTCCATTCTCAGCACCTCATGTGTTAAAACAACAACGCTCTGAAAAAGATGACACGATACACATCACACAGTTCAGAATCTGAGGCTCACAGACTTTAAGAACTGTCTGCCACATCACAGAGCCAGTAAGTTCTGGTAACAGGGATGAAGGTCATGACATTGAACATGGCTGTCCTGTAAGACAGGCATGTCCCCTCACTCGGCCCCCTACCTTTGACTTTTCACTGAGTCAATAAACTTTCTTCGTAAGTTAAGTCTGTTAGATTTGGGGGTGGAGGCATGTAAAATAACAGTTCTGAATAATATTACAGCATATTAACAAGAACAATATCAAGCATACTGAAATAACATAGAAGTCTACTGTATAACTTGTTCCCCCCAATAAAAAATTAACACAGGGTGGACTCTATGTGTATGTTTGTGTTTTAATAAAAGAAAACATCCTTAAAACTATTGCTCTTCTAGGGAATTTAATTTTGTTTAGAATCCATATTTCCTATCAAGTCTTTAAAAAGAATAATCAGTGGCCCTGGCTGGATAGTTCAGTTTATTAGAGCATTGTCCCTATATGCCAAGGTTGCAGGTTCAATTCCCAGTAAGGGCACATACACGAATCAACCAATGAATGCACAAATAAGCAGAACAACAAATTGATGTCTGTCTGTCTGTCTCATCAATAAAAAGAGGATAATCATTTATATATGATTAGTCTTTAAAAGGTTTCAGTTTCACTTTTAGGATAGCTTGTGAAAAAAAAATTGACTTTATTTTTTTTTAAATATATGGTTTTTAAAGTTTTCCCTTTTAAATGACAATTAAACTGTAAAAAAGGTTGTTACTCAGGGCAAACTGATATTTACATTAACTAATAGCAACTAAACTAGCTACTGAAGTGCTCTTAGTAAGTGTCTAGGGTGGAATTTTTGAATGGGATCTTGATTAGACATGTATTTTCCTTTTGGGGGAATACCTACTTTTGAATACTCATTTATAATGAAAAAACTATTCTCCTAAGTGCCAAATATTAATATTTAAACATATAAAAGGACAGCAGGCAATAAAATGTTTTCATGTTCAAAAATTAATTTTCCTAGCAAAGATTCAAATTCATTTAAAATCCAAATAAACAGCCAAATTCTGCCCATGAGGTATGTAAAACTGAAGCTTCAACCTAATGCTGTAACAGGCATTTTTAACGGCTATTACACACCAAAGTGCCCTTTAGAGTTTGCAGAGATCATGTGATTGTTCCCGAAGAAACTTTGGCAAAGGAGTGTCTATTCTTGGTCCATTCAAGAGCTTTAAAGGAACTATTTATTATCCTTTAAATATCTGTACTTTCTCACAAGGGCTTTAAATTTGCAATTTTCCAGATAACCTTCATTCAGGAAATATTTCCTCCACAGTGAAATAGAGTTGACTCTAGAACCTACTACCCATTTCCCCTAGTACTTCATTGTCATGAAATTCATTGATAAGTGAGGCTTTTTTTTTTCTGTAATAAGCAGGAAAAAAACTTTCCAAATTATGTTTTCCTGAGCTTGGCATTGGGAAGATGGGAGCACAGAGCTCTGGGCTTCAACATGGAAGTTGACCCGAGGGGGTGGGGATTTATTTATTTATTTAATGGAGATTATAAAACCATGTTTCTGAGGCTGTCACTGAGTAAATACTGCATTCCTGTGATGACTGTTTTATGAGTGTTTATATAAAAATGCAGTTTGGTTATGGCTTATACTTAGTATTCAACACCACTCTTCATAAAGTGGTGTTCGTGAAGACTAAAAGCTTCATGATTAGAATTCCAAGTGTGTGAAACTTGTGTAGCGACCTTAAAATAAAACCACATAACTCAAAGAAACTCAACTGAGTTAGAAAATGTACTTTATAAATCTGTCCTCAGCCATATATGATGGCGTGATCAAACCCAATTAACGACAAACCTACCAGACCTAAATGAGCAGAGTCCAGAAGGAGTGAAGAGTCTCCCACTTAAACAGGTCCCACCTAAGTAAGTCGTGTCATTTCTAGTCTGTCACACCCCCACTTTTAAACACTTAACTGCGCTGGCTATGGGACAGAACCCCTTACCGCCACTCAGCTTCCTCTATTACAGTGTAGACCATATTTTCAATCATTTCTTGGAAAACCCTTGAACCTGCCAAAGAATGTGCTTACCACAATTACACCTAGTCTAATTATTTTAAAGTTCCTCCTGGTGGGATCCAGGTGGCTACCCACCAAGAATCTGTGTACATAAATAACCAATTAAAACTAAGTTTGGCTTCAAAAAAGTAAATGGGAAAGGCTCAGTTGGCAAAGGCAAATCTGGTACAATTTCATTTACCTGTGGAATCTAAAGAGCAAAATAAATGAACAAACAAAATAGAAACGGATCTATACTTCAGAGATCAGATTGATGGTGGCCAGAGGGCAGGGGGTTGGGGTGGGGGCTGGGTGAGAAAGGTGAAGGGATTAAGAAGTACAAACGGGTAGTCACAAAATGCAGAGGTGTAACGTACAGTATAGGGAACTTAGTCAATAATATTCTAATGAACGGACAGTGCCAGGTAGGTACTGAAAATATCAGGTTAGACGTTGTAAAGTATATGATTGTCTAACCACTATGCTGTACACCTAAGACTCATACAAAATAATATTTAATGTAAAGTGTAGTTGAAAATAAATTAAAAAGAAATAAACTCCATGGCTTAAAAAAAAAAAAAAGATGGGAAGAAAGCTGTGCTCAGCAGAGGAGGGGCTGGACTCGTCTAGATGGGTTTATAAAGACCTACATAACACTAGTTACATACAGCTTGCCTCAGGGCGTTTGGGTCATGCTTTACTAGTCCAGCAGTACTATTTGTCTCTTTCTAAAGTTACGTAATTAACGGGATGTGCCCATAAAACTTGAGGAATTTATGAGTAGTTTCCTAATTCTCTTTTCTCAGAAGTGTTAAATCGCTTCCTCAGGAAGATGGACAAAAGCTACAAATCAAAGGAGTGAACGACATGAACTCCAGAGAGTTCCAACTCACTACTGACCTTTTATCCCTTGACTTTCCTAGGAGCACTCCATCTTCTGTTTTAGATTACTTTGGGGGCTGCGAAGACCTGTCAGGCATGCAACAAGGGGCCATGGCCCGGATGCATGCTACTCAAAGTGTGGTCCTTGGCCTAGCAGCAACCGCAGCACCTCAAAGCTGATTAGAAATGTGGACGCTCAGCCCCTGCCCCAGACCTGTCTAAAACAGATTTGCATTTTCAATCTCCACATGGTATGTATGCAGGTCAAAGTGTTACAGGTCCCTGAACAATTTTTAAAGGACACTGTAAGTCATACAAGTCTATACGTGTGTGTCTGAGTACAGGTCCCCAACTCTGACTTTTCCAGCATTGAACAGAGCTAACCATAATGAGAGCTAACACTCATTTCATTGAAGTTTAACTGCATGCTTGCACTGCACACACATAAATTACCTTACTTAATCTTAAAATGATTGCTTCTGAGGTGGTATTTATTATGTAGAGGAGTGATTCTCAAACTTGATCCAGCAACAGAAGTGCCCGAAGGGCTAAGACATAAATTGTTCAGCCAACCCCCTAAAAGTTTCCGACTCAATAAATTTGAAGTAGACCCCCCAAGAAGTGGGTTTTACCAAGTACTCAGGTAATGCTGACTGGTACCACTAATACAGAGGTCCCCAATATGAGCGTCTGTGAATCCAACTACCTGGGCCCACACCTCAGATGCCCGCTATTTGTTTTCCATACCCTGTTTTGTTTTCTTCTGGCAAGTCCTAGGGATTCTGTTTGTGTTCGTCTCCTTCCCACAGCGGTCACTGCCCACCTCCCCTTCTTTCTCAGGCTACCTGAGGAAGGCAGTGCCTTTCCACCACTCCTCCTCTTCGCTGTCCGTGAGGCTCAGCTCTGCAGGACTTTGATGTTATCCGTGCTCAGTACCACAGAGTGATGGTCCATTCCTGTGTGTAAGGAACATTCCAGAAATCTCACAAATCCTAAGTTTATTCTTTTACTCTTGGCTTTAATGTGGAATTAAATCCCTATGAAATTCTTGGAGCTTTTTAAGTTCAAATAACTCAGAGTTACTTCTAAGGAAATGCCCAATTAAAATTCACTTCTTTGTTAAAAATAAATAAATAGTTGAAACTTCCATCTACATTACCGCACTGGCTTCTTTCAAGAATCTTATTAAATAGGAAAGGTAAATAAAATAATGCACAGATAATTAGAAGAGACTCGAAACAAAGCAATAACAGCATCATATGTCTGGCTTTAGGAAGATCCTTATTTCAGAAGTCGTGTTTCCATGTTTTCTTACATGGGTATATATTATACACTCACCCATGTACATAGTTTTGCTGCTTTATTTACAGAAATATTTCTCAGTAGAACACAGTTGTATTTATACCATATTGTACCTAAAGAACTCAAGTGTTAGATGCTTATAAAAATAACATCCCAAGAAATATGAAAATAGGCAAAACAGTTTTTCTTAGATCAACAACTGAATTGATCTTACTTTTATTCTTTCCTAGTCTTTTGAATAAGATTTCTTTACATAGATGGCATATCTATTGCATTGAGGACTAAGTAGAAAATAAGTATCTTTAATTTCTTCCTTCAGTCCACTAACCCAATTAGTCTGTTAATGCGTTAAATTACAGAAGGATGGGGCAGTGGTTTAGACCTGATTTAGCATGCTTACTGTGAATGCACATATTAGCTTTTAAACTAAATTTAATATTTTAAGAAAAGTATCCAGAATAAAACTGAAATAAATATAACTAGTGGAGGCTTTACTTCCTCTCAGCTATACGCATGTGAAAATCTAGAGCTATCTGGTCATGTGTGAAGTGCATCTGTGGAGGGACCCTCAGGGGATGATCTGACGGAGCACTAAGTCTCCTGTGTAGAAGGCTTATGGCAGAAGGGACTAAGTCAACCCTGCTGGGAGTACTAAAGGCGAAGAACGAGTCTCAATTTACACCTAGTTCTATTGTGTATTCACTAACATATTTTGGTTATACTTATTTTTATTACTTTGCCTTATACTAGAATTAAGAGTGATTACCCAGTACTGTTGTGGTAATAAGGCGTTCTGTTGCTTATGTATATGGCTGTTACCGATTAGTTTCATACTTTCACAGTGTTCCTAAAGTCAAATAAGCCCTAAGGAAGAGAATGGCATGTGCATTTGACTCCTATTGTGGCCACTACCACAATCTCAGTGGCTTAAAATGAAATATACTCATCGTACAGTTCTGGAGGTCGGAAGCCTGAAATGGGTCCTACAGCCTGAAACCAAGGTGTCGGGAGAGCATCTCCCTTCTGGAGGCTCTCAGAGAAAAGCCCCTTTTCGTGCCTTTCCAGGCTCTGAAAGCCACTAGCCCGCTGTGAACCCTCCCCCATCTTCTCAGTGCCTCAAGCCAACCTCTGTTTCTGTCATCGCCTCCCCTTCTCTGACTCTGACCTTCCTGCTTCCCTCTTAAGGGGACCTTATGAATACATTTGTTCTGCCCAGGTGACACAGGATAACTGCCCATCTTAAAACCCTTAACTCAATCACATCTGTGAAGTCCCTTTTGCATAGCCACCAGTCCCAGGGATTAGGACAACTTTAAGGCAACTTTATTTGCCACATCTTAATACCATTCTACCTATATAAGTCCTTGCACTATCTTCTGAACCCACTGGTCATACCTACAGCCAGAGACCTGGTGAAACCTCGCAATGGCTCACGAGAACCAACTGTGCACACTTCCTCCCTACTCTGTGTTCAGTGATGCCATGGTAGTAGCTGGAAACCAGCCACGATGGAAAAGAGGTATTGTTATAGGTCATGTCTTTTATTTTGTTGGGAGATGTTAAACATTCACTAACATGCAACTGCATACAATCATTTTTCTGCGTGGTTGTTGGGCTCCCTGCTTACTTCCAATGGGCAAATCTATGGCCAGTAAATTCATGTTCAGTGCTCTTGCTTTGGAAACGCTCCCACTGAGAATAAACTACATCTCTGCTGCCTGGATTCTAGGACTCTTCTCTTTCGCACCATAGTCCCATGTGAATCAAACTAAGCCTCCCACTACGTGCTGAACTCAGTGGTCTGACACACAGCCTCTGCCCACAGGGCCAAGTCTTCCCCGAGGCCTTAAACCCATCATGCAAGCCCATGCCAGGGCCAGCCTCATGGTTCTGTGAACTCTGCAGGCACAAAGAGCCGCACACTAACAATGGCCCTCTGCCTGGCTTAACACTCTACTGTCAGCAGCTTGATTTCTTAGTAGAATTTGAGCAAGTAGCCACACATTGGCATTTTGCACTGAGCCCTGCAGACTATGTGTCTGGCGCTGCTCACAGCCATCCTCGGCTACATAGTAACAGGAACTTCTGGGTAACTTTTACCTCCACACCATGTGGGACACAGAACAGAGCTGCAAATTAATATCTAAATGTGTTCATCATAGTAACTCACTCTACTGATTCAAATGCCCCCCCTGTGAATAATTCAGTCACTTCAGTTTTTATATTTCTTTTTCCAACTTAATCTCTGTTTCCTCAGCTCCTGTTCAAGAAGGATTTGGTACATGGAGCAAGTTTATGTGAACAAATTGCAAGGAAGGGTAATCTCTGGCTTCAGGATGCTGGTCCTTGAGAATATGCGGGCTGATGTCTCCTGGGGTGTGGCTGGTCGGATGCCCCCCTGAGGGTATTCAGCAATGTCTGCTGCTGAAGTCCTAGCGCTATGACTGAAGATCACTTCATTTTTATCTATATCAGGAACCAGGATATCTGCCTGTTAACCTGATCCTACATTGATTCATAGTAATGCTGCAAATCACTCTGAGTTCCTGCTACATTAATTGAACCTAGCCCAAGTCTAGGATGTAGGCTTTCCTTGGCCCTCACCATGCCAGACTCTGTAGCCACTTAACTCAGTTACAAAGGGCTTCACCATGTAGGGGCAGGGAAATATCTGAGTCCCTCCTCTCCATCAGAAGGAGAGTAAGGAACACTCTAGTGTGCAACTCAAGCTCTCTTTGCCTGATCTCTTCACTTGGCAAAGCTCACCGGACAAAGCAGAATTACTCGGGAGTCCTAAATGAAGTAAGGGCCAAAAAGCCCTTTCAGGCCTTGATATTTCTATATACCTCTCTAATATTGGCTTGGCCAAAAAGTTCATTTAGTTTTTTCCAGATGATGGCTCTAGTAGTGCTTAGTTGTGTTTAACTTCATTTGAAACAATTTTGTTAGATTTTATTGTGACAACTGTCATACCAGCGTGTATTTAAAAAAAAAAACTAATTAAAATTGGTGAATTTTTGTGCAGCCATTTTAATATTGAAGATGGAAGAAAGTATGCAGCATTTTTTGGTATATTATGCTTTATTATTTCAAGAAAGGGAAAAATACAACTGAAAAGCAAAAAAAAAGATTTGTGCAGTATATAAAGAAAGTGTTGTGATTGATCAAACGTGTCAGAAGTTTTTGTGAAGTTTCTTGGTACTATTGACATTTTGGCCAAATAATTCTTTGCTGTCTTATGCATTGGAAGGTGTTTAGCAACTCCCCTGGCCTCTATCCACTAGAAGCCAATAGCGGGAGATAGCTGACATACTCAAAATATCCAAATCAATAAAGTTATTGCTGAAAATAAAAAATGTGTCTCTTATTTTATGGAAAAAACTAAATGGACTTTTTGGAACCCAATATATCTTACCTCTCTGGGACTTCTCTCACTTCCAGTTTCCCCCTTCTTTTAATTTTAACACCTCCCAAAATCACATATGATAAGCAAATATGCAGCATTGCTTATCATAGTAAATAACTCAGGAATATTTTAGATAACTTTATTCTGCTTTAAATTCAAAATCTCAACTACTGAATTACTAACACTATATCTCTACAGGAAAATAGATCACTCCTCTTCCAATGATGTCAAAAGAAATATGTTCTCTGGTTTATAAAATTTGTTTATAAATTGAACCTCAGAAATTAATGTGATAGCACAATATTTGGTGGTAGCCCTCTATGTTAAGTTAATAGAGGCAGTTAATAAACAGTATAATGACAAGGAGACTTGTAAGCATCACAGAATGAATCATTCAATCTGATTATGTGATGGACGATGACAGCGTTATCGATAGTTTGGAAAAGAAGTTATTTCAGGATCAGGCACGTGGGCTACAGAGGTCTCCTCTTTCATTTTTTATTTCTATCTTGGAAATACAGAATTACAATAAGCCCCAATGCTCATATTTGTGAGAATGTTATACATTGTTAAGATGTTCTATAGAATTTAAAATTTTTCTTAAGGATATTCTATTTAAAATAAAATTCTATTTTATGGGAGTAAGAATAAAAGCCTGATTGCAGGAATTATAAACTTTGGGGCAGTTTCATTAGTCACATTGACAAATGGGGTCCTTGACTTGTTGAGTAAATAAAATGTGCCTGACAGGATCATAATCATAAATTAATATTTATTGAGTACCCATAAGATGTGTTAGGGTTTTTCTCACACTATTCTAATTTATTGTCTCAAACGTTGGCACTCCTGACTAAAATAATTAAAGAATAAAGAAAAACTTGTTCCCATTTTCATAAAACTGTCATTTTTCTGTGTTTAAAAATGGAGTTTAAAATTAGATTAACTAAGAATAATTCTGAACCTCTTATTGTCCTGAAAAAAAAAAGTGATGGAAGCAATAGTTCAACTTTTGTTGAAATAAAATAAGAATAATATAATTTGTTGTTAAAGTTTTTCAATTTGGGTCTCTTTTACATTTAATAATGGGTGAGTTAAACGTAAGAAAAAGTAACACTCTTCAAGAGAAGATTCAGATACCCCAGGGTTAAAATCAATGTATCAAGTATAAACTTAGAATTTTAGATAAGCAATGAAATGAAAGAAAAACACTGACGATCCCTTGCCCCATAACCTTCTCAGACACAACGACATCTGAGAGGTAAAGACTCTAGCACATCTGTGACTGGTACAGAGAACAATTAAAAGAGAAATGACAGCATATTGGGCATCTGCATATGTTGATAATTATCCCATGAGTATTTATCCGATTAAACATGTAAACTTATTTCCAGGAAAATAATAACTAATGAAGGTGACATTCTCAAGATGTGAAGATGCAATAAGAAGAAAGAAAAAACATACAAAATAGTGAAGGAAGCAATTTCAGATCAAGTATACACACCTGGACACTCTTTTATGATGAAGATATAAATGTGATGGTTATAATGCTATACAAGAGACCAAGACCAGAAGCAAACTGTGGTGTGCAAAACCCTCCTGCCCCTGCGCAGAAGGATTATCTGCTCCTCAAATTAGCTCCAATCCTTGGGATGCACCCACAACCGTCGGAGCTAAATCTAGATGTAGGTACTCATTTGGTTTCATGATTTGTAGCTCTATGACAGTCCCTAAAACATCACTGAAAAATATAACAAGAAGAACATATTTTGATCAGTCTCTTGGGCTTGCAGTTAGTCTTCCCAGCATATATTAAAATAAAACAGAGGGCCAGCTAAATACCTGTAGAGCAGAGCTTTTGTTTTGTGAATGTGTATGTAAAGTAGGCCATCGCCATCCCATTCCTCTTCTTTGTCCCTTCCCCCTTAGTGATTATCTATTTCTTCCAAAGTTACTGGAGAATCCCAATGAAAGGATCTCGGAATGAGTACCTAAGGACTCTGAGTTTTTGACAGCAATCAGTGTTATTCTGAAATGGGTGGCCAAAGACCCATGAGAAAAACACTCTTAAGCTCTCAAATCTGATTCTGCTTTGCCCGCTTCATTGAGTTAACTTCTCAAAGATAACCTGCCATTTTACAGTTTCCAGGTCTCCAGTACAGGTTGCCTTTCTTGACCTTTCTGAAAAAGCTTTCAACACCTGCTGGTAACTGCTGCCTTTCTCTGAAACTCTCTTCTCCTTTGGCCTCTACACTTGGGAGCAATCCCAGTTGTTCTCAGGCATGGCAGGTGATGTAGCATCATGCAGATGACGTGACTCTGGAGCCAGCTTGCATTTCAAGGGTCACAAATTTAATATTCACATTAGACAAAGCTTTCCTCTCTATCCTCTTATCCTTAACGACAGTAGGGCATTCACTCGGACCTTTCTGGCTTGTTAGTCCCCAGACCAATTTTCTCTCTACTTTTCCAATATTAGGTTGGGCAGGCCAGTTATGTCTCACATCTAACTGAAAACCAGCAAAAGTAAATTTATCATGGTTTTCCTCCAACAGCAAGCCCCACATTTAAGGCTAGTTCAGATTAGTCTAGAGATACTCTGAAACTTTGCTGGACCCTAAGTGATAGTATAGTGCCCTTTATTCCTACCTCTGTGAGTTTCCTTATTTTTATTTATACTCAGTGTTTTACCTCATCTTCAGCCCATTTCCCTTAAATCTTCCAGAAAGCCCTTTTTTATTCTTCTCAAGTGTGCAGTGCTGCTACAGAATTATTTATTTTTGTGTGCAGATTTCTTGTGTCCCGGCCTTGCAATTTTGGAAACAAGAAGAGGAAATAGATGAATCTGGGCTGCTATTTTTAAATTTGTGCTACTTATCTCTTATTTAAAGATGAAATTAATATTTTTAAAGTCTAATAAATTAATCTTTAGTACCATCTTAAACACACACACACACACGCTCATACCATTGTTGAGTATTTTTGAAAACGTGGACAAAAAGAAGCATGCTGTATCTGAGGTGATGCTATGGAAAATGGGATCCATAAGTAGGGTTGGTCTCTAACTGCAAATATCTTGTTCAGGAAAGGGAAATTTATACATAAAAGAATCCCCCCTCTATTATCTACTAGATCTATTACCATGGGCAAATCATGTTTTACGGAAAATATAAAGAGAACAAAATAAAATTGAAAAAACATACTTTCAAACCTAGAAAAGTGGAAACGTGATTATTTTTTGAAGATTGAAGGGTAGAGAAACAGTAGGACTGGAATTGATTGGTAACAGGAAGAGGCAAAAGGTAAGGAAACAGGAGGTAATTCTAACCGTGCTAAACAGATAGGAAGTCCAGATGCACAAAACAATTGTTCTGCCCTTCAATTGCTCTAAGCTCCCAATTCCTTTAACTCTTCAAACCTCCCAAACATACACACACAAACACACACAGAGAATCACAAATAGAAATCTCTTGTATCTCAAATAAAGTCCATTCCCAAATTAAAAGGCATGCATTTAATTCATTCTTTTTTCTCTTAAGGCTTGCCTTAATGGTCATTTAATCTAATTTTTCATTGATAACAGACACAAAGAACTAGACTTCACTTCTGGGTGCAGTAGCCCAACAGGGTGGTCTCCAGACAAGGATCAGGCAGCCTCAGATTGTAGAACCTCACCATTATCCCATTAAAGAAGGGTTTATCAGGGCTATAAACTGGATTTAAAAAAATCTCTGTGCTGAAAAAGATGGTATCCTCTAATGGAATTAATACTAAGTCCAGGTGAAGCAAGTGGCTAGTGGCTAATAGTCTACCTCTTTTGAAATAATCAAATGCATTTTCCCTTCGGGTAGAACAAAAATCAGCAATCGAAGTCAGAAGCCTACTTAAAATCTGAACATGGTAAAATTAGCATTTCTCACTGTCTGCCATATTTTTATCCTTCAATGATAAGAAACTTAGATCGCTCAGACAAGAACAAAATGCCATTACGTAATGTTGGGCAATGTAGTATCAGCTTTTTTCATTGCCTCACCTTGGCTGACCCTTCTAAAGGAAATGGTCAATAAGAGAGAAAGCAGTGTGAACAAAGCAACATTCCTTCCTGCCACACTGCAATATGCCATATACTGATTTGGACAAGATATAATTACGACAGTAATTATCGTTATTAAATAAAATGAACCCCAAAGGAAATAACATGAATACACAAATTTACTGGCAAGTTCTAATTAGTCCACTGACATTCTATAAAAGCACAGATAGTCCTTGGAGAGCAAACATGAGATAAATTTATATATAAATAAGTTATATATAAAATCATGTTTTGAAGAAACATAAAATTCTGTGAAGCTATTTTGTTTTTAATAACTACCAATGTTACAGAAGAAGAGACATCTTGTAAATTGAAAATCTCCTGACATTTTTAAACCTCATCTGGGACAATCAATTCAAAGAGAAACGAGACTAAATCAGTGAGAGCTAGAAATAAAATTTTATTTAGCCTTTCTGCTAAATAAAAGAAAATTTAATGCTAAGGTGAAAGATAAGAGTGAAAATACTTTAGATTTATGTGCCACAAAACAATGCACACTAAAATACTGTGGAATAGTGTTAGATAAAACTGAATTATTTGATACCATTTTCAGCTCAATAAAAATAGAAAACCAGGTTTAATAAAATAACTCAAATATGACAAAGATAGTATGAATAAAATAAAGCTGACACAATAGGTCAGCTTGTTAGATCTACCTGCAGTTAGATCTAGCTGTGGCTACTGCTGAGGTCTCCTCTGAAGTATAATAATTTCAGTCCCAACTAGTATGATTAAACCAAGTGTTCTGATTAATTCATGAGTGCTTTTAATGACTTTACTAAGTAAAGTGCCTTGGGAAAAAATATAAGGACACAAGAAAGAGCAATAAAAATTTGTTAAGTAGTATATTCATCAACATATTGTTAGGGTTGAGATAGAATTTCATTTTTTATGTTCTCTTAAAATTATTTCTCTCTTTGAATGAATAAATACAGAGTTTTGACTGATTATTCATTTTGAGGAGACACTAGATTTTAGAAGAACAAGTATTGAAATGAATAAGACCTGAGTTTGCTAGTTTGACTATTTAATAATTGAGTGATCTTCAGCATCCTATTCAGTTGATGCTATCCTTAATTTCCACATGAGTAAGAGGAAGATAATGGCAACATCTCTGTGATTGTAAGAAAAAAATGAATTAGAAATATACATAAAGCCTTTAACACTATGCTAGCCCATATAAGTGCATTGATAGAATTATTTTTTAAATAATTGATTTGAGGAAACTCATTCCTATGATTGTGGTTTGAAAGTTGGTGACTATTCTGTTTTTTCTGGGATAGCTCTGCTTTGAGTTTCTAAACCAGGTGTATCTTTCATCCAAGTTTCTTTCTAGGTTATCATTCATTACTACTCCAAAAGAAACTGTAAACACCAAGGTAGGTGAAATAAAACAGCAAAGTTGACACTATCAACTTCCAATAATACAAACCTAAAGACAAACAACTTGAAATTGAATCATGCTGTGCTTAAGACAATTTTACATAAATGTCAATGATAAGGAATAGATTTCCCTTAAGAATTTCAAAATAGAGGCTGTGAAATATATATTTTAAACATGAATTAATAAATTCATTTGCACTTCCAGCAAAGATGGAGGCATTGATAGATACACTTTGCCTCCTCACACAACCAAAAGAAGGACAACAACAAATTTAAAAACAAAAAATAACCAGAATGGCCAGAAAATCGAACTGTATGGAAGTCCCACAACCAAGGAATTAAAGAAGGAACATTCATCAAGACTGGTAGGAGGGGTGGAGATGGGCAGCCCGTGCAGAGAGGACATGCTGCAAGGTAGCAGCTGGAGAACCAGTTGGCCCCACATTTGCGTGTGGATAAACCAGGAGGAACAACTGGAGAGCAGCACAGACCATGCAACCCAGGGTTCCAGTGCAAGGGAAATAAAGCCTAAAAACCTCTGGCTGCAAAAACCTGTGGGGGTTGCAGCAGCAGGAGAGACTCCCAGCCTCACAGGAGATTTTGTTGAAGAGACCCACAAGGTCCTAGGATGGACACAAAAGCACCCACTCAGGAATTAGCACCAAAAGGGCCCAATTTACTTGTGGGTAGCAGGGGAAGTGACTGAAAGCCAGTTGAGAGCTGAGCAAGTGGCACTGTTTCCTCTTGGACCCCTCTCCCAAATACATTGCCACAATACAGCAACATGGGTTGCCTCTCCCTGGCTAATACCTAAGGCTCAGCCCCTTATAACCTAACAGGCACACTGAGACAAAAAAAATATATATGGTCCAAATGAAAGAACAGATCAAAGCTCCAAAAATAGAACTAAGCTACAAAGAGATAGCCAACCTATCAGATGTAGTGTTTAAAACACTGGTACTCAGGATGCTCACAGAAATGGTTGAGTATGGTCACAAATTAGAGGAAGAAGTGAAGGCTATGAAAAGTGAAATAAAGGAAAATATACAGGGAACCAACAGTGAATGGAAGGAAACTGGGACTCAAATCAACGGTTTGGAGCCAAAGGGAAAAATAAACATTCATTCAGAACAGAATGAAGAAACAAGAATTCAAGAAATGAGGAGAGGCTGAGGAACTTCTGGGATAACTTTAAACATTCCAACATTTGGATCATAGGGATGCAAAAGGGAGAAGAGGAAGAGCAAGAAAATGAAACTTATTTGAAAAAATAACAAAGGAGAACTTCTCCAATCTGGTGAAGGAAATAGACTTCCAGGAAGTCCAGGAAATTCAGAGAATCCCAAAGAAGTCAGACCCAAGGAAGCACACACCAAGGCACATCATAATTACATTACCCAAGATTAAAGAGAAGGAGAGAATCTTAAAACCAGCAAGAGAAAAGGAGACAGTTACCTACAAAGGAGTTCCCATTAGACTATCAGCTGATTTCTCAAAAGAAACCTTGCAGGCAAGAAAGGGCTCATGAAAGTTTTTATATTTAAAAACCTTCATGATGTCAAATATATTGACAGATCAAAATTTAGCCACATTTTTAAACATCACTAAAATGTTGATAAAATGTATTTTACTTACCATACATGAAATATCCCACCAGAATACAATATTGTAATGCTTTGGAGTTGTTTTCTCCCTCCGCCATCCCTAGGTCAGGAATCCACCCTCCCCTCCCCCACCTCCCCTGCTTTCCCCAATAACCTTCCACTTGTTTCCAAAAGTCTCTCTGTACTATTTTTTAAATGCGTGTATTCCTAAAATCAATATATACTTTAAAATAGTCTAAAGTGATTAAACAAACTGAATTTTCACTTGCAAATTTAAACCATCTGTGTATATTAATAGGTACTATTTTATTGGTTAAAACCCTGCTTTAAAAGATATCTACATTTTTTCAAATCAATTTCAAGCTTACCAACCAATTGAAGCCTGTAACATGTATATGACAAGGAAAAAATTCTGAGATGTCATGAATTAAGTTACAGCAAGCCAGAGGGAGGAAGGAAGAGATGAGAGAAGTTAATCAGCGAACAACTGCAAGGCAAACCCAACCCAAGACTGCTGACATTCCCGAATGTGTACTGAAACTCTGAACATCAGCTGGCTATTTTGGTGATTCCTAAGGAGAACAGGCAGGCGCCACTGATGCCCAGACACCTCTGCTTCTTGCTTACACAAGCATTTTCCACACTGTTACCCAACACCAATCCAATGGAGCAAACACTTGGTCCTTATGGACTAGGCACCTATCCCCGAACTCGCCTACCTCAGCGTCTCCCACCTCCTCTGTGTACAGCCAATGTAGATTCTTTCAAAACAACTTACATCTTTCTTCCCCAAAACATTTCCATGAAAAAGCCCATCAACGCCAGAACAGTGGACATACTGGTCTATTCCAGCTAGCCCTGCTGTTGGAAGCTCAGACTGAGGGTTCCACCATGCATCTAGCATTTGGGTTCAATAAACACTTTCTTTCAGGAAAGTTGTCAGCCATGAAAGTTTTTTTTGTTTGTTTAACATAAAAAACGAACAAACCACATTGTTTTGTGTAAGATATAAAAGGATGTCCATTTTGAAATAATGATGTTAAAGGCAAACAAACATCAAGGAACTCTAATGTCAACCTTTTTAAATAACAACAAATGTCCAGGGTAATGATCACACCTTAATACAGTTGGTTATACACGACAAACAAAATTTCCTCTTCTCCAAAAGCTGTGAGAAATTATTTGGTTTACTGTACTGTGCTAATAAAGTTCCCATTTAATATTTTCTTCAAAATATTAAAAGCAGAAAGCAATCCATTCTCTTACTTTCACACCTGTAGTTCCACAAATAGTTTAAGTTGATGGTGTGAAATTGAGAAGACAGTTTTAGAAGAACTTACCATTGTCGTTTTTCAACATCCCATTGCTGAGCTGTTTTAATCTTTTTTGATGAGATTTCCCATTGTAGTGGATCTGAGCTTGGGCGGTGGAGTTCAGCTGGATGTTGCACACGCTGCACAAAGTGAAGTTCGCATGTTTCTTTTCTCTTTCTGGTTTTTCTTCTGAGTCATCAGGTAAAATTTCGGCCTCACTCTCTCCATTGTGCGCACAACTGAAATCTAGGGTTGCAAAGAAATTTATGAATAAGCCACTCAAGATTTCTGGATTCCTTTATATAATTAAATTGAGTAGCAAATAAAGATAGTCTAGACACTCAGAACTCAAAATTCTCACTTTGCCCCACTTTGATAGGTTGCTTTTGCCCTATCCAAAAACGAATAGCCTCTATAATGGAACACAAATGGCAAATATGTATTTTTTCTATGTCAAATACTGTGTTAAATGTCTGAAAGTGTTTAGCACACATTTAATTATTATGATAATAGATTAGGCATTCAAGTTTCCCCGTTTCATAAGTGAGGAAACTAAGGTTCAGACTGGGTGAAAAACTTGCCTAGGGTCCCAGGCAGGCTAATAACCAGTATAGTTGGGATAAGCATCATTTTATGGATCCAACTCCCAGTCTGTTAATCATCCTCTTCTCTAGCATTCATTTAATGTAATATTATATATTTCCCTTTTAATTTAACTAAATATAATTCTCTTATTTTTGCATTTCTTGAAGTTAAGGAAAGCCATTAATATCTACGTGGATACAACCTAAACATACAAAAATACTAAAACTGTTTCAAACTCTGAAGTAGTATATTTTAAATCAGCAGCACAAAACAGGTTTCTAATATTCA
Organism: Desmodus rotundus; assembly: GCF_022682495.2. Classification (NCBI taxonomy): domain Eukaryota; kingdom Metazoa; phylum Chordata; class Mammalia; order Chiroptera; family Phyllostomidae; genus Desmodus; species Desmodus rotundus. The sequence continues at coordinate 113,266,991 of NC_071394.1, forward strand.
AGGTAGCTGCATAACAGGGTGTAAAAATGTGTAACTGCTCTATCAATTACATTTGCATATATTATTTTTAGATAAATGCATGCTTTTTATACTCAAATCTAAGAGAAAAGGGCAACTAATATTTCCAACACGTTCTGGGCTTAAAATAGTAATAATTACAGTAATTACTGCAATACATATTTTACTATTGATTGATAAATCACTTAAAATAATAATGACTCCTTTTAAAATTTTTTTTCTGTGCTTTCTCTACACAGGACTTTGCAGAACCCTTATGGTCCAGCCATGATTTCTCCATTCTAATTTTCCATATTCTTGAAGAATTTATTTTGTAATCTTTGCGATGATTGGGAAAGGAAAGCAATCATTATTTTTGTAACATTTATTTTTAGAAAGAGGGGAAGGGAAGAAGAAAGAGAGGGAGAGAAACATCAATAAGTGGTTGCCTCTCACATGCCCCCAACCAGTGACCGGGCCTCCAACCCAGCCTTGTGCCCTGACCTGGAATGGACCCTGAGACCTTTCCATTTGCAAGACAACAATTATTATTTTACAGCAATTATTATTTTAATGGGGCAGGCACTTTCTATGTGGTGAAGATGAACTGATGAGCAAGATAAGATTTTCCTTGCCATTGTACACCTAACTCATAATGACGGAAAGGGCTCGAGCTTTGGGAGCTGGCAAATGAGATAACAAATGCCCAGATAATGTTGACAATACACAAGAATTATTTGCTGGTAATTTAAAAAATACCTAGCCCCTGAACTTAGGCCAGAAACAATTGTTTTATCTCTTAAAGGATGTTGAGGGGACTATTTAATTTCTAAAAGGAGTGCAAGATTTTTAAGTATATAATTCACGCTTTTTGTGGACTAATTTATTTAAACTAGTTTTACCTTCTTTTAAAAAGTGAACTTTGTCTTTCTTAGGTGAATTTAAATAGTCATACTTAAAAGAAAATTTATAAACTGTGTAATTATTACATAATTTTAGTTAAAGCAAAATATATAAACATATTAGGCTTCTCTTATTTTATGTAAGCAAATGAATTTCAGCATATACTCCAGGCTGCATTCAGAATGTCCCAAAACCTTTTTCTAGAGTGATTTATGGTTTTACTCTTTTACCTCAAGTACCATTAAACAATGAAAAAGATTAAGTAATGACGATATGCTTAATTACAGTGATATTGTATAGCCAATAAAAGCAGATTTGGAAAATTTTATAACATGGGAAATTCATTGCTACAATAAGTAAAAAACAAACACAAAATGTAAATTTACACACAATATGTTTACAAATATGTAAAATACAAATAAGACAGAAAAATGTTAGTAGGAGGCGATGTTTAATGGTAGGATTAGAGTTGGCTTTTTTCTATATTTTCAGAATTTTAAATCTAATTACATTTATTATATAAAAGATAAATCCATATATTGGAAAGAAGCCTAAAATGAGCTCTAGTCTGTAGAATGAACGGTTAAGGTTTGTCGGATGTAGGGTACAGTAGGCACATAGTCCCAGTCCCTGAGCCCTTGCAACCCATCATTTTTGCCAAATATATGTATATATAAACATTTTCTTCCTTGACTCACATTTCTGTCTTGGCTCACTAAGTAAAAACTTCAGTAGATTAATGTTTATTCTTTGTCCGTTAATTGTGACAAACACACCATACTCATCCACGTGTCAATGATAGAGGGAACTGGGTGTAGAGTTACATGGGAACTCCACTAGTGGGGCAACTTTTCTGCAAGTCTAAAACTATTCTAAAATAAAAGGTCTATTTAGATCTTTTTAAAAGTTGGGGACTAGGCCAGGGACCATCCTCTGTTCCTCTCCTGGAGCCATAAATTAGGAATTTCTCTACTTTTATTAACTTGTGTGGTGCTCTGGGGAAAAACAACGACAACAACAAAACTAGGAAAGCAGCTTCTCTTCTTCCATCTTTTGCTCTTTCATTTCCACAACAGAAAAAGTAAGTTGAGCGACTGGGAGGGTGGGGGAAGGAACACTGCCTCATGCGTGGCCCACCACCTTGGCTCTGTATTTCAAAATCAGCCTAAAATTACATTCTCTTGTCTCCTCAGTTGCCATGTATGAACCTAAAGTGTAATGGCTTAGCATCCCTGCGTGGAAGGCCCAGAATATTCCCTACTTGCCTTATAACTGCGAGGTAAAGACAATTCAGAAAGAAAAGGGTGGAAAAAAATCTAATATATACCATGATTCCAAGCCATTTTCTCTAATTCAACTTTGCCTATTAAATCATTAACCTACCAAGCCACCAACAAAAACTCTAACACACGTCACCTGAGTCTCTGTGTCTTTTTACAGTTTATTCCAATCAAGGATGAAGAGTGAGCTATTCAGACACACACACACACGTTATTCAACCCATCTCCACATAAGAATTGATCAACTTCAGCTTTAATTTAGCATTTCAACTCTATCACAGCTTGTACAACCACTGATAAAAAATTAAAGTATCTAAGAGACAGCAATGCCTAATTCTATTAAGTAGAAAACTTTCCCTACAAAGAACTTCAGTGTTTTATTTCAAAGTCTCACAGTCAGGCCCCATGGTTCTGCCCATGACTGGTTTTATGCCTTGCTCTTGGATCTGCTACCTTGTAAAATGGCAAGCCTCTAAAGTCTCCATGAAACTTAAGGTCCTATAATTGGAAATAACAATGAAATGTCAGTAGATGACATCGGCTAACATAAAGTTTAGAGTACAATAAACCATATTTTAAAGAATCTTAAAAGTGACCTACAAAATCATACAACTGCAAATGATTGAAGTAAACTAAACCAAAATATTTTTGTTTTTTCAATGGCTTCTTCCACCATAGATATTTTTTTTTAATTAGGTAAACAGGGATTTTGAGTGTAGAACTCACGTAGTACAGACTTGCTCCCATACATTGTGGGGAAAAAAATACTAAACTTCTAAAATTCTGGTTTGACAGTGTATCTAGAAATCTTTTTTCACCAAAGAGAAAAAAATAATCTATGGATATTTGTAATACAGTTGCTAAATGACTGGTTAGAAAAGATGAGAACCAGCTACTTAGTAAAAAAAAATAGAAATCCTATGTTTGTTTGATAACGTTTTAAGACTCTGAGTTTTAACAGTATTTATACAAAGGGTAACAGGTGACAAATTATTACTCTTTCAAAATAAATTCCTTTGAGAAAATAAAAGTCTAAATATTGCCCAAAGGTAAGACAGTGTGTTTTCAAAAATCATCTTTCTGAAAGAACAATCTAATGATATTTTTTATTTATTTATTTTTTATTGTTGTTCAAGTACAGTTGTCTCCATTTTCCTACCATCACTTGTCCCCCACCCCACCCACCCCCACCTCCCACCCTCAATCCTACCCGCCTTTGGCCTTGTCCATGGGTCCTTTACACATGTTCCTTGATGAACCTTCCCTTTCTTTCCCCCATCATCCCTCTCCCCACTCCCCTCTGTTACTGTCAGTTTGTTCTTTATTTCAATGTCTCTGGATATATTTTGCTTGCTTGTTTGTTTTGTTGATCAGGTTCCATTAATAGGTGAGATCATATGGTGTTTGTCTTTGTACTGATATTGAAAGCCCTAGAGAGTCTATTAAATCATGAAGGGCTTTATCAATTAATTGCTGTACTGTTTTTTTAAAAGGTTCTGTTTGGGAAAGACACATCAGTCTAGACTATTTCACTAAAGGGAAGTTGTACTTTGTATAATCTGTACAAATTCTTATAGGGTTTGTACTTCTTATGCAAGTTTTCTTGACTGGCTCAGTAAGAAAGGAGGTGGAAAATATAACAAAAAATTAGCAATTATTTTTAGAGTATGATCTCACAACCGCAACTGTCAAATGTCATTTTGATAAGATCTTTTAAGTGCCATCTTAAAATTTGGTAAAGGTTTGTGGAGATCATGAAAGAGCATTTACAGAGTGAAACGGTTTAAAAAATACTATATTACTATTATGCAATTTCATGGCAGTTACTTGTGATAAAGTTTCTAGGGTTGACATCATACATAAATTTTAAAAGCATTCATTTAATTTAAAATAACTTAGGAAAATGATATGGTTTTGAAAAGTGGTCCTAGTTGACAAAGACATTACTGTTCAGAGTGCTTGTGGAGAGATTGAATAGAGTTGCCTCATAAGAGTAAGAGCATATAAAGCATTACAAGTAAATATTTAAAAATCTATTCTCATTCTTGAAATTTGAAAAATTGGTCCAAAATGAGCTTTGAAATTTTATTCAGCACTTCCCTATACAAGTACATCTACACATTTACAGATATATTTCAAATATACTGTGAGAAATCAAATGGACTATTTCAGCAGGGTGTGTTCTTTAGAAACAAAAATGTATTGTACTGTAATGGCTAAATATTAAACACATTATATAAAATATATTTATAGAATTTCACCATTGAGAAAATTATATATCACATCAGTCTTCTACATTTCATGTGTAAAACTATAATTAGTGCTATGAAGTACCAACACAAAAACTATTTTGTATTGATTTCATTCCCCACTAGAGTGCAGTATGAATTTAAAATTAAAACTACAGTATCCGGAGAGTCTCCTAACACTAGGTAGGCATAAAAATAGCATTACTGTAATTTTGTAAATATACAAATGAACATATTTATATGTCCAATATTCATCTTTAGTGGCATATATAATATCTAATGTATTTTACATAAATTCACAAAAATGTAGCCATTATAATCAGACATTAAAGACAGATTAGAGGAAAGTCGGAAAAGCAGATATAAATCAATCATCGTATGTTATTATTAATAAACAGCAATTATTTTATATAGTCTCTTGACTTAATTATTCCTTGGGAAAATTCAAAATGAGGACATTTGAATTGTAATATCTTACTTTTAAACAAAACATAAAAGATTACATGAGGCAGATCAAGGTTAATGGATTGTTACTTCAATTATAGTTTCTTATTACATCACGGCATCAAACTAAAGTTGTCATTTCCAATAAGATTATGGTTTCCCAAGCTGATGAAACTCTTACTGGATATTCATGGATTCTCATACAAAAATTAAACTGAGAGTGGCAGCATGAGATACAGAATGAAACTTTAAATGTATTCCTTTCCCTTTTTTTTAATTCTCTTTATTTTTTACTGTGTTCTAGTACGGTTGACTCCATTTTCCTCTCGCTATAACCCCCGCCCCACCCATGCCCACCTCCCATCCTGGATCCTACCCCCCTTGGCTTTGTCCATGGGTCCTTTATACATGTTTCTTGATGGACCTTCCCCTGTTTTCCCCCATTATCCCCTCCCCTCTCCCCTCTGGTTTGTCAGTTTGTTCTTTATTTCAGTATCTCTGGTTATATTTCGCTTGCTCTTTTTTAAGAAGTAAGCTAAAAAATTATAATCTCTGATTCAAAATTTCTATTTTGAAATCTCAGACTTAAAAAAGTCTTATGTTACTTTTTAAGTGACTCATCCTGAAATCACGGCTCGAATATCTCCGTGACCAAACAAGAGCAAATGGTTTAACCTCAACATTAGAATAAAGACAATTCTGTTTCCTTTCAACTCATTCTTCAATTAGAACCTATATTCAATAATA